>NC_082708.1:158200827-158527493 GCF_030144855.1 Hypanus sabinus | reverse complement strand
CACCACACTCTGTGAAAAGCTCATTCCATATACACATCACACTCTGTGAAATGCTCATTCCATATACACACCACACTCTGTGAAAAGCTCATTCCACATGCACACCACACTCTGTGAAAACTCATTCCATATACACACCACACTTTGTGAAAAGCTCATTTAATATACACACCACACTCTGTGAAAAGCTCATTCCATATACACACCACACTCTGTGAAAAGCTCATTCCATATACACACCATACTCTGTGAAAAGCTGATTGCATATACACACCACACTCTATGTGAAAAGCTCATTCCATATATACACCTCACTCTGTGAAAAGCTCATTACATATACACACCACACTCTGTGAAAAGCTCATTCCATATACACACCACACTCTCTGAAAAACCCATTCCATATACACACCACAGTCTGTGAAAACTCATTCGATATATACACCACACTCTGTGAATTGCTCATTCCATATACACACCACAGTCTGAGAAAAGCAAATTCCATATACACACCACACTCTGTGACAAGCTCATTCCATATACACACCACACTCTGTGAAAAGCTCATTCCATAGACACACCTCACTGTGTGAAAAGCTCTTTCCATATACACACCACACTCTGTGAAAAGCTCATTCCGTATACACACCACATTCTTGTGAAAAGCTCATTCCATATACACACCACACTGTGTGAAAAGCTCATTCCATATACACCCCACACTCTGTGAAAAGCTCATTCCATATATACACCACACTCTCTGAAAAACCCATTCCATATACACACCACAGTCTGTGAAAAGCTCATTCCATATACTCACCACACTCTGTGAAAAGCTCATTCCATATACACTCCAGAGTCTGTAAAAAGCTCATTCCATATACACACCTCACTCTGTGTGAAATGCTGATTCCATATACACACCACACTCTGTGAAAATCTCATTCCATATACACACCACACTCTGTGTGAAAAGCTCATTCCATATACACACCGCACTCTGTGAAAACTCATTCCATATACACACCACACTCTGTGAAAAGATCATTCCATATACACACCACACTCTGTGAAATCTCATTCCATATACACACCACACTCTGTGAATTGCTCATTCCATATACACACCACACTCTGTGAAAAGCTCATTCCATATACACACCACACTCTGTGTGAAAAGCTCATTCCATAGACACACCTCACTCTGTGAAAACTCATTCCATATACATACCACACTCTGTGTGAAAAGCTCATTCCATATACACACCGCACTCTGTGAAAACTCATTCCGTATACACATCACACTCTGTGAAATGCTCATTCCATATACACACCACACTCTGTGAAAAGCTCATTCCATATGCACACCACACTCTGTGAAATCTCATTCCATATACACACCACACTCTGTATGAAAAGCTCATTCCATATACACACCACACTCGGAAAAGCTCATTCCATATACACACCACACTCTGTGAAAAGCTCATTGCATATACACATCACACTCTGTGTGAAAAACTCATTCCATATACACACCACACTCTGTGAAAAGCTCATTCCATATACACACCACACTCTGTGTGAAATGCTCATTCCATATACACACCACACTCTGTGTGAAAAGCTCAGTCCATATACACACCACACTCTGTGAAAAGCTCATTCCATATACACACTACACTCTGTAAAAACTCATTCCATATACAGACCACACTCTGTGAAAAGCTCATTCCATATAGACATCACACTCTGTGAAATGCTAATTCCATATACACACCACACTCTGTGAAAAGCTCATTCCATATACACACCTCACTCTGTGTGAAAAGCCCATTCCATATACACACCACACTCTGTGTGAAAAGCTCATTCCATATACACACCAGACTGTTGTGAAAAGCTCATTCCATATACACACCACACTCTGTGAAAACGCATTCCATATACACACCACACTCTGTGAAAAGCTCATTCCATATACACATCACACTCTGTGAAATGCTCATTCCATATACACACCACACTCTGTGAAAAGCTCATTCCACATGCACACCACACTCTGTGAAAACTCATTCCATATACACACCACACTTTGTGAAAAGCTCATTTAATATACACACCACACTCTGTGAAAAGCTCATTCCATATACACACCACACTCTGTGAAAAGCTCATTCCATATACACACCATACTCTGTGAAAAGCTCATTGCATATACACACCACACTCTATGTGAAAAGCTCATTCCATATACACACCACACTCTGAAAAGCTCATTCCATATACACACCACATTCTGTGTGAACAGCTCATTCCATATACACACCAAAGTCTGTGAAAAACTCATTCCATATACACACCACACTCTGAAAAGCTCATTCCATATACACACCACATTCTGTGAAAAGCTCATTCCATATACACACCACACTCTGTATGAAAAGCTCATTCCATATACACACCACACTCTGAAAAGCTCATTCCATATACACACCACATTCTGTGTGAAAAGCTCATTCCATATACACACCACATTCGTAAAAGCTCATTCCATATACACACCACATTCTGTAAAAAGCTCATTCCTTATACACACCACACTCTGTATGAAAAGCTCATTCCATATACACACCACACTCTGAAAAGCTCATTCCATATACACACCACATTCTGTGTGAAAAGCTCATTCCATATACACTCCACACTGTGTGAAAACTCATTCCATATACACACCACACTCTGTGAAAACTCATTCCATATACACACCACTCTGTGTGAAAACTCATTCCATATACACACCACACTCTGTATGAAAAGCTCACTCCATATACACACCACACTCTGAATAGCTCATTCCATATACACACCACATTCTGTGTGAAAAGCTCATTCCATATACACACTACACTCTGAAAATCTCATTCCATATACACACCACACTCTGTGAAAACTCATTCCATATACACACCACACTCTGTGAAAAGCTCATTCCATATGCACACCACACTCTGTGAAAACTCATTCCATATACACACCACCCTCTGTGAAATGTTCATTCCATATACACACGACACTCTGTGAAAAGCGCATTCCAGATGCACACCACACTCTGTGAAAACTCATTCCATATACACACCACACTCTGTGAAAACTCATTCCATATACACACCACACTCTTGTGAAAAACTCATTCCATATACACACCACACTCTGTGAAAACTCATTCCATATACACACCACACTCTGTGAAATCTCATTCCATATACACACCACACTCTGTGAATTGCTCATTCCATATACACACCACAGTCTGAGAAAAGCAAATTCCATATACACACCACACTCTGTGACAAGCTCATTCCATATACACACCACACTCTGTGAAAAGCTCATTCCATAGACACACCTCACTCTGTGAAAAGCTCTTTCCATATACACACCACACTCTGTGTGAAAAGCTCATTCCATATATACACCTCACTCTGTGAAAAGCTCATTACATATACACACCACACTCTGTGCAAAGCTCATTCCATATACACACCACATTCTTGTGAAAAGCTCATTCCATATACACACCACACTGTGTGAAAAGCTCAATCCATATACACCCCACACTCTGTGAAAAGCTCATTCCATATATACACCACACTCTCTGAAAAACCCATTCCATATACACACCACAGTCTGTGAAAACTCATTCCATATATACACCACACTCTGTGTGAAAAGCGCATTCCAGATACACACCACACTCTGTGAAAACTCATTCCATATACACACCACACTCTGTGAAAACTCATTCCATATACACACCACACTCTTGTGAAAAACTCATTCCATATACACACCACACTCTGTGAAAACTCATTCCATATACACACCACACTCTATGAAAACTTATTCCATATACACTCCACACACTTGTGAAAAGCTCATTCCATATACACACCACGTTCTTGTGAAAAGCTCATTCCATATACACACCACACTCTGTGTGAAAAGCTCATTCCATATACACACCACACTCTGTGAAAAGCTCATTCCATATACACACCACATTCTTGTGAAAAGCTCATTCCATATACACACCACACTCTGTGAAAAGCTCTTTCCATATACACACCACACTCTGTGAAAAGCTCATTCCATATACACACCACACTCTGTGTGAAAAGCTCATTCCATAGACACACCTCACTCTGTGAAAACTCATTCCATATACATACCACACTCTGTGTGAAAAGCTCATTCCATATACACACCGCACTCTGTGAAAACTCATTCCATATACACACCACACTCTGTGAATAGCTCATTCCATATACACACCACACTGTGAAAACTCATTCCATATACACACCACACTCTGTGAAAAGATCATTCCATATACACACCACACTCTGTGAAATCTCATTCCATATACTCACCACACTCTGTGAATTGCTCATTCCATATACACACCACACTCTGTGAAAAGCTCAATCCATATACACACCACACTCTGTGTGAAAAGCTCATTCCATAGACACACCTCACTCTGTGAAAACTCATTCCATATACATACCGCACTCTGTGTGAAAAGCTCATTCCATATACACACCGCACTCTGTGAAAACTCATTCCATATACACACCACACTCTGTGAATAGCTCATTCCATATACACACCACACTCTCTGAAAAACTCATTCCATATACACACCACACTCTGTGAATTGCTCATTCCATATACACACCACACTCTGATAAAAGCAAATTCCATATACACACCACTCTCTGTGAAAAGCTCATTCCATATACACACCACACTCTGTGTGAAATGCTCATTCCATATACACACCACACTCTGTGTGAAAAGCTCAGTCCATATACACACCACACTCTGTGAAAAGCTCATTCCATATACACACCACACTCTGTGAAAACTCATTCCATATACAGACCACACTCTGTGAAAAGCTCATTCCATATACACATCACACTCTGTGAAATGCTCATTCCATATACACACCACACTCTGTGAAAAGCTCATTCCATATACACACCTCACTCTGTGTGAAAAGCCCATTCCATATACACA
The DNA here is from genome assembly GCF_030144855.1 of Hypanus sabinus. NCBI lineage: Eukaryota > Metazoa > Chordata > Chondrichthyes > Myliobatiformes > Dasyatidae > Hypanus > Hypanus sabinus. The sequence continues at coordinate 158,522,408 of NC_082708.1, read as the reverse complement.
CCACACTCTGTGAAAAGCTCATTCCATATACACACCACACTCTGTGAAAAGCTCATTCCATAGACACACCTCACACTGTGAAAAGCTCTTTCCATATACACACCACACCCTGTGTGAAAAGCTCATTCCATATACACACCTCACTCTGTGAAAAGCTCATTCCATATACACACCACACTCTCTGAAAAACCCATTCCATATACACACCACAGTCTGTGAAAACTCATTCCATATATACACCACACTCTGTGTGAAAAGCCCATTCCGTATACACACCACACTCTGTGAAAACTCATTCCATATACACATCACACTCTGTGAAATGCTCATTCCATATACACACCACACTCTGTGAAAAGCTCATTCCATATGCACACCACACTCTGTGAAATCTCATTCCATATACACACCACACTCTGTGTGAAAACTTATTCCATATACACACCACACTCTGTATGAAAAGCTCACTCCATATACACACCACACTCTGAATAGCTCATTCCATATACACACCACATTCTGTGTGAAAAGCTCATTCCATATACACACTACACTCTGAAAATCTCATTCCATATACACACCACACTCTGTGAAAACTCATTCCATATACACACCACACTCTGTGAAAAGCTCATTCCATATGCACACCACACTCTGTGAAAACTCATTCCATATACACACCACCCTCTGTGAAATGTTCATTCCATATACACACGACACTCTGTGAAAAGCTCATTCCATATACACACCACACTCTGTGAAAAGCTCATTCCATATACACACCACACTCTGTGAAAAGCTCATTCCATATACACTCCAGAGTCTGTAAAAAGCTCATTCCATATACACACCTCACTCTGTGTGAAATGCTCATTCCATATACACACCACACTCTGTGAAATCTCATTCCAGATACACACCACACTCTGTGAATTGCTCATTCCATATACACACCACAGTCTGAGAAAAGCAAATTCCATATACACACCACACTCTGTGACAAGCTCATTCCATATACACACCACACTCTGTGAAAAGCTCATTCCATATACACACCACATTCTTGTGAAAAGCTCATTCCATATACACACCACACTGTGTGAAAAGCTCATTCCATATACACCCCACACTCTGTGAAAAGCTCATTCCATATATACACCACACTCTCTGAAAAACCCATTCCATATACACACCACAGTCTGTGAAAACTCATTCCATATATACACCACACTCTGTGTGAAAAGCTTATTCCAGATGCACACCACACTCTGTGAAAACTCATTCCATATACACACCACACTCTGTGAAAACTCATTCCATATACACACCACACTCTTGTGAAAAACTCATTCCATATACACACCACACTCTGTGAAAACTCATTCCATATACACACCACACTCTGTGAAATCTCATTCCATATACACACCACACTCTGTGAATTGCTCATTCCATATACACACCACAGTCTGAGAAAAGCAAATTCCATATACACACCACACTCTGTGACAAGCTCATTCCATATACACACCACACTCTGTGAAAAGCTCATTCCATAGACACACCTCACTCTGTGAAAAGCTCTTTCCATATACACACCACACTCTGTGTGAAAAGCTCATTCCATATATACACCTCACTCTGTGAAAAGCTCATTACATATACACACCACACTCTGTGAAAAGCTCATTCCATATACACACCACATTCTTGTGAAAAGCTCATTCCATATACACACCACACTGTGTGAAAAGCTCATTCCATATACACCCCACACTCTGTGAAAAGCTCATTCCATATATACACCACACTCTCTGAAAAACCCATTCCATATACACACCACAGTCTGTGAAAACTCATTCCATATATACACCACACTCTGTGTGAAAAGCGCATTCCAGATACACACCACACTCTGTGAAAACGCATTCCATATACACACCACACTCTGTGAAAACTCATTCCATATACACACCACACTCTTGTGAAAAACTCATTCCATATACACACCACACTCTGTGAAAACTCATTCCATATACACACCACACTCTATGAAAACTTATTCCATATACACTCCACACTCTTGTGAAAAGCTCATTCCATATACACACCACGTTCTTGTGAAAAGCTCATTCCATATACACACCACACTCTGTGTGAAAAGCTCATTCCATATACACACCACACTCTGTGAAAAGCTCATTCCATATACACACCACATTCTTGTGAAAAGCTCATTCCATATACACACCACACTCTGTGAAAAGCTCTTTCCATATACACACCACACTCTGTGAAAAGCTCATTCCATATACACACCACACTCTGTGTGAAAAGCTCATTCCATAGACACACCTCACTCTGTGAAAACTCATTCCATATACATACCACACTCTGTGTGAAAAGCTCATTCCATATACACACCGCACTCTGTGAAAACTCATTCCATATACACACCACACTCTGTGAATAGCTCATTCCATATACACACCACACTGTGAAAACTCATTCCATATACACACCACACTCTGTGAAAAGATCATTCCATATACACACCACACTCTGTGAAATCTCATTCCATATACAGACCACACTCTGTGAATTGCTCATTCCATATACACACCACACTCTGTGAAAAGCTCAATCCATATACACACCACACTCTGTGTGAAAAGCTCATTCCATAGACACACCTCACTCTGTGAAAACTCATTCCATATACATACCGCACTCTGTGTGAAAAGCTCATTCCATATACACACCGCACTCTGTGAAAACTCATTCCATATACACACCACACTCTGTGAATAGCTCATTCCATATACACACCACACTCTCTGAAAAACTCATTCCATATACACACCACACTCTGTGAATTGCTCATTCCATATACACACCACACTCTGATAAAAGCAAATTCCATATACACACCACTCTCTGTGAAAAGCTCATTCCATATACACACCACACTCTGTGTGAAATGCTCATTCCATATACACACCACACTCTGTGTGAAAAGTTCAGTCCATATACACACCACACTCTGTGAAAAGCTCATTCCATATACACACCACACTCTGTGAAAACTCATTCCATATACAGACCACACTCTGTGAAAAGCTCATTCCATATACACATCACACTCTGTGAAATGCTCATTCCATATACACACCACACTCTGTGAAAAGCTCATTCCATATACACACCTCACTCTGTGTGAAAAGCCCATTCCATATACACACCACACTCTGTGAAAAGCTCATTCCATATACACACCACACTCTGTGAAAAGCTCATTCCATAGACACACCTCACACTGTGAAAAGCTCTTTCCATATACACACCACACCCTGTGTGAAAAGCTCATTTCATATACACACCTCACTCTGTGAAAAGCTCATTCCATATACACACCACACTCTCTGAAAAACCCATTCCATATACACACCACAGTCTGTGAAAACTCATTCCATATATACACCACACTCTGTGTGAAAAGCCCATTCCGTATACACACCACACTCTGTGAAAACTCATTGCATATACACATCACACTCTGTGAAATGCTCATTCCATATACACACCACACTCTGTGAAAAGCTCATTCCATATGCACACCACACTCTGTGAAATCTCATTCCATATACACACCACACTCTGTCTGAAAAGCTCATTCCATATACACACCACACTCGGAAAAGCTCATTCCATATACACACCACACTCTGTTTAAAGCTCATTGCATATACACATCACACTCTGTGTGAAAAGCTCATTGCATATACACACCACACTCTATGAAAACTTATTCCATATACACTCCACACACTTGTGAAAAGCTCATTCCATATACACACCACGTTCTTGTGAAAAGCTCATTCCATATACACACCACACTCTGTGTGAAAAGCTCATTCCATATACACACCACACTCTGTGAAAAGCTCATTCCATATACACACCACATTCTTGTGAAAAGCTCATTCCATATACACACCACACTCTGTGAAAAGCTCTTTCCATATACACACCACACTCTGTGAAAAGCTCATTCCATATACACACCACACTCTGTGTGAAAAGCTCATTCCATAGACACACCTCACTCTGTGAAAACTCATTCCATATACATACCACACTCTGTGTGAAAAGCTCATTCCATATACACACCGCACTCTGTGAAAACTCATTCCATATACACACCACACTCTGTGAATAGCTCATTCCATATACACACCACACTGTGAAAACTCATTCCATATACACACCACACTCTGTGAAAAGATCATTCCATATACACACCACACTCTGTGAAATCTCATTCCATATACTCACCACACTCTGTGAATTGCTCATTCCATATACACACCACACTCTGTGAAAAGCTCAATCCATATACACACCACACTCTGTGTGAAAAGCTCATTCCATAGACACACCTCACTCTGTGAAAACTCATTCCATATACATACCGCACTCTGTGTGAAAAGCTCATTCCATATACACACCGCACTCTGTGAAAACTCATTCCATATACACACCACACTCTGTGAATAGCTCATTCCATATACACACCACACTCTCTGAAAAACTCATTCCATATACACACCACACTCTGTGAATTGCTCATTCCATATACACACCACACTCTGATAAAAGCAAATTCCATATACACACCACTCTCTGTGAAAAGCTCATTCCATATACACACCACACTCTGTGTGAAATGCTCATTCCATATACACACCACACTCTGTGTGAAAAGCTCAGTCCATATACACACCACACTCTGTGAAAAGCTCATTCCATATACACACCACACTCTGTGAAAACTCATTCCATATACAGACCACACTCTGTGAAAAGCTCATTCCATATACACATCACACTCTGTGAAATGCTCATTCCATATACACACCACACTCTGTGAAAAGCTCATTCCATATACACACCTCACTCTGTGTGAAAAGCCCATTCCATATACACACCACACTCTGTGAAAAGCTCATTCCATATACACACCACACTCTGTGAAAAGCTCATTCCATAGACACACCTCACACTGTGAAAAGCTCTTTCCATATACACACCACACCCTGTGTGAAAAGCTCATTCCATATACACACCTCACTCTGTGAAAAGCTCATTCCATATACACACCACACTCTCTGAAAAACCCATTCCATATACACACCACAGTCTGTGAAAACTCATTCCATATATACACCACACTCTGTGTGAAAAGCCCATTCCGTATACACACCACACTCTGTGAAAACTCATTCCATATACACATCACACTCTGTGAAATGCTCATTCCATATACACACCACACTCTGTGAAAAGCTCATTCCATATGCACACCACACTCTGTGAAATCTCATTCCATATACACACCACACTCTGTGTGAAAACTTATTCCATATACACACCACACTCTGTATGAAAAGCTCACTCCATATACACACCACACTCTGAATAGCTCATTCCATATACACACCACATTCTGTGTGAAAAGCTCATTCCATATACACACTACACTCTGAAAATCTCATTCCATATACACACCACACTCTGTGAAAACTCATTCCATATACACACCACACTCTGTGAAAAGCTCATTCCATATGCACACCACACTCTGTGAAAACTCATTCCATATACACACCACCCTCTGTGAAATGTTCATTCCATATACACACGACACTCTGTGAAAAGCTCATTCCATATACACACCACACTCTGTGAAAAGCTCATTCCATATACACACCACACTCTGTGAAAAGCTCATTCCATATACACTCCAGAGTCTGTAAAAAGCTCATTCCATATACACACCTCACACTGTGAAAAGCTCTTTCCATATACACACCACACCCTGTGTGAAAAGCTCATTCCATATACACACCTCACTCTGTGAAAAGCTCATTCCATATACACACCACACTCTCTGAAAAACCCATTCCATATACACACCACACTCTGTGTGAAATGCTCATTCCATATACACACCACACTCTGTGTGAAAAGCTCAGTCCATATACACACCACACTCTGTGAAAAGCTCATTCCATATACACACCACACTCTGTGAAAACTCATTCCATATACAGACCACACTCTGTGAAAACTCATTCCATATACAGACCACACTCTGTGAAAAGCTCATTCCATATACACATCACACTCTGTGAAATGCTCATTCCATATACACACCACACTCTGTGAAAAGCTCATTCCATATACACACCTCACTCTGTGTGAAAAGCCCATTCCATATACACACCACACTCTGTGAAAAGCTCATTCCATATACACACCACACTCTGTGAAAAGCTCATTCCATAGACACACCTCACACTGTGAAAAGCTCTTTCCATATACACACCACACCCTGTGTGAAAAGCTCATTCCATATACACACCTCACTCTGTGAAAAGCTCATTCCATATACACACCACACTCTCTGAAAAACCCATTCCATATACACACCACAGTCTGTGAAAACTCATTCCATATATACACCACACTCTGTGTGAAAAGCCCATTCCGTATACACACCACACTCTGTGAAAACTCATTCCATATACACATCACACTCTGTGAAATGCTCATTCCATATACACACCACACTCTGTGAAAAGCTCATTCCATATGCACACCACACTCTGTGAAATCTCATTCCATATACACACCACACTCTGTGTGAAAACTTATTCCATATACACACCACACTCTGTATGAAAAGCTCACTCCATATACACACCACACTCTGAATAGCTCATTCCATATACACACCACATTCTGTGTGAAAAGCTCATTCCATATACACACTACACTCTGAAAATCTCATTCCATATACACACCACACTCTGTGAAAACTCATTCCATATACACACCACACTCTGTGAAAAGCTCATTCCATATGCACACCACACTCTGTGAAAACTCATTCCATATACACACCACCCTCTGTGAAATGTTCATTCCATATACACACGACACTCTGTGAAAAGCTCATTCCATATACACACCACACTCTGTGAAAAGCTCATTCCATATACACACCACACTCTGTGAAAAGCTCATTCCATATACACTCCAGAGTCTGTAAAAAGCTCATTCCATATACACACCTCACTCTGTGTGAAATGCTCATTCCATATACACACCACACTCTGTGAAATCTCATTCCAGATACACACCACACTCTGTGAATTGCTCATTCCATATACACACCACAGTCTGAGAAAAGCAAATTCCATATACACACCACACTCTGTGACAAGCTCATTCCATATACACACCACACTCTGTGAAAAGCTCATTCCATAGATACACCTCACTGTGTGAAAAGCTCTTTACATATACACACCACACTCTGTGAAAAGCTCATTCCATATACACACCACATTCTTGTGAAAAGCTCATTCCATATACACACCACACTGTGTGAAAAGCTCATTCCATATACACCCCACACTCTGTGAAAAGCTCATTCCATATATACACCACAGTCTCTGAAAAACCCATTCCATATACACACCACAGTCTGTGAAAACTCATTCCATATATACACCACACTCTGTGTGAAAAGCTTATTCCAGATGCACACCACACTCTGTGAAAACTCATTCCATATACACACCACACTCTGTGAAAACTCATTCCATATACACACCACACTCTTGTGAAAAACTCATTCCATATACACACCACACTCTGTGAAAACTCATTCCATATACACACCACACTCTGTGAAATCTCATTCCATATACACACCACACTCTGTGAATTGCTCATTCCATATACACACCACAGTCTGAGAAAAGCAAATTCCATATACACACCACACTCTGTGACAAGCTCATTCCATATACACACCACACTCTGTGAAAAGCTCATTCCATAGACACACCTCACTCTGTGAAAAGCTCTTTCCATATACACACCACACTCTGTGTGAAAAGCTCATTCCATATATACACCTCACTCTGTGAAAAGCTCATTACATATACACACCACACTCTGTGAAAAGCTCATTCCATATACACACCACATTCTTGTGAAAAGCTCATTCCATATACACACCACACTGTGTGAAAAGCTCATTCCATATACACCCCACACTCTGTGAAAAGCTCATTCCATATATACACCACACTCTCTGAAAAACCCATTCCATATACACACCACAGTCTGTGAAAACTCATTCCATATATACACCACACTCTGTGTGAAAAGCGCATTCCAGATACACACCACACTCTGTGAAAACGCATTCCATATACACACCACACTCTGTGAAAACTCATTCCATATACACACCACACTCTTGTGAAAAACTCATTCCATATACACACCACACTCTGTGAAAACTCATTCCATATACACACCACACTCTATGAAAACTTATTCCATATACACTCCACACTCTTGTGAAAAGCTCATTCCATATACACACCACGTTCTTGTGAAAAGCTCATTCCATATACACACCACACTCTGTGTGAAAAGCTCATTCCATATACACACCACACTCTGTGAAAAGCTCATTCCATATACACACCACATTCTTGTGAAAAGCTCATTCCATATACACACCACACTCTGTGAAAAGCTCTTTCCATATACACACCACACTCTGTGAAAAGCTCATTCCATATACACACCACACTCTGTGTGAAAAGCTCATTCCATAGACACACCTCACTCTGTGAAAACTCATTCCATATACATACCACACTCTGTGTGAAAAGCTCATTCCATATACACACCGCACTCTGTGAAAACTCATTCCATATACACACCACACTCTGTGAATAGCTCATTCCATATACACACCACACTGTGAAAACTCATTCCATATACACACCACACTCTGTGAAAAGATCATTCCATATACACACCACACTCTGTGAAATCTCATTCCATATACAGACCACACTCTGTGAATTGCTCATTCCATATACACACCACACTCTGTGAAAAGCTCAATCCATATACACACCACACTCTCTGTGAAAAGCTCATTCCATAGACACACCTCACTCTGTGAAAACTCATTCCATATACATACCGCACTCTGTGTGAAAAGCTCATTCCATATACACACCGCACTCTGTGAAAACTCATTCCATATACACACCACACTCTGTGAATAGCTCATTCCATATACACACCACACTCTCTGAAAAACTCATTCCATATACACACCACACTCTGTGAATTGCTCATTCCATATACACACCACACTCTGATAAAAGCAAATTCCATATACACACCACTCTCTGTGAAAAGCTCATTCCATATACACACCACACTCTGTGTGAAATGCTCATTCCATATACACACCACACTCTGTGTGAAAAGCTCAGTCCATATACACACCACACTCTGTGAAAAGCTCATTCCATATACACACCACACTCTGTGAAAACTCATTCCATATACAGACCACACTCTGTGAAAAGCTCATTCCATATACACATCACACTCTGTGAAATGCTCATTCCATATACACACCACACTCTGTGAAAAGCTCATTCCATATACACACCTCACTCTGTGTGAAAAGCCCATTCCATATACACACCACACTCTGTGAAAAGCTCATTCCATATACACACCACACTCTGTGAAAAGCTCATTCCATAGACACACCTCACACTGTGAAAAGCTCTTTCCATATACACACCACACCCTGTGTGAAAAGCTCATTCCATATACACACCTCACTCTGTGAAAAGCTCATTCCATATACACACCACACTCTCTGAAAAACCCATTCCATATACACACCACAGTCTGTGAAAACTCATTCCATATATACACCACACTCTGTGTGAAAAGCCCATTCCGTATACACACCACACTCTGTGAAAACTCATTCCATATACACATCACACTCTGTGAAATGCTCATTCCATATACACACCACACTCTGTGAAAAGCTCATTCCATATGCACACCACACTCTGTGAAATCTCATTCCATATACACACCACACTCTGTATGAAAAGCTCATTCCATATACACACCAGACTCTGAAAAGCTCATTCCATATACACACCACACTCTGTGAAAAGCTCATTGCATATACACACCACATTCTGTGTGAACAGGTCATTCCATATACACACCAAAGTCTGTGAAAAACTCATTCCATATACACACCACACTCTGAAAAGCTCATTCCATATACACACCACATTCTGTGAAAAGCTCATTCCATATACACACCACACTCTGTATGAAAATCTCATTCCATATACACACCACACTCTGAAAAGCTCATTCCATATACACACCACATTCTGTGTGAAAAGCTCATTCCATATACACACCACACTCTGAAAAGCTCATTCCATATACACACCACATTCTGTGAAAGCTCATTCCTTATACACACCACACTCTGTATGAAAAGCTCATTCCATATACACACCACACTCTGAAAAGCTCATTCCATATACACACCACATTCTGTGTGAAAAGCTCATTCCATATACACACCACACTGTGTGAAAACTCATTCCATATACACACCACACTCTGTGAAAACTCATTCCATATACACACCACACTCTGTGAAAACTCATTCCATATACACACCACTCTGTGTGAAAACTTATTCCATATACACACCACACCCTGTGTGAAAAGCTCATTCCATATACACACCTCACTCTGTGAAAAGCTCATTACATATACACACCACACTCTGTGAAAAGCTCATTCCATATGCACACCACACTCTCTGAAAAACTCATTCCATATACACACCACAGTCTGTGAAAACACATTCCATATATACACCACACTCTATGAAAAGCTCATTCCATATACACACCACACTCTCTGAAAAACCCATTCCATATACACACCACAGTCTGTGAAAACTCATTCCATATATACACCACACTCTGTGTGAAAAGCCCATTCCGTATACACACCACACTCTGTGAAAACTCATTCCATATACACATCACACTCTGTGAAATGCTCATTCCATATACACACCACACTCTGTGAAAAGCTCATTCCATATGCACACCACACTCTGTGAAATCTCATTCCATATACACACCACACTCTGTATGAAAAGCTCATTCCATATACACACCACACTCGGAAAAGCTCATTCCATATACACACCACACTCTGTTTAAAGCTCATTGCATATACACATCACACTCTGTGTGAACAGCTCATTGCATATACACACCAGACTGTTGTGAAAAGCTCATTCCATATACACACCACACTCTGTGAAAACGCATTTCATATACACACCACACTCTGAATAGCTCATTCCATATACACACCACATTCTGTGTGAAAAGCTTATTCCATATACACACTACACTCTGAAAATCTCATTCCATATACACACCACACTCTGTGTGAAAAGCTCATTCCATATACACACCGCACTCTGTGAAAACTCATTCCATATACACACCACACTCTGTGAATAGCTCATTCCATATACTCAACACACTGTGAAAACTCATTCCATATACACACCACACTCTGTGAAAAGATCATTCCATATACACACCACACTCTGTGAAATCTCATTCCATATACACACCACACTCTGTGAATTGCTCATTCCATATACACACCACACTCTGTGAAAAGCTCATTCCATATACACACCACACTCTGTGTGAAAAGCTCATTCCATAGACACAACTCACTCTGTGAAAACTCATTCCATATACATACCACACTCTGTGTGAAAAGCTCATTCCATATACACACCGCACTCTGTGAAAACTCATTCCATATACACATCACACTCTGTGAAATGCTCATTCCATATACACACCACACTCTGTGAAAAGCTCATTCCATATGCACACCACACTCTGTGAAATCTCATTCCATATACACACCACACTCTGTATGAAAAGCTCATTCCATATACACACCACACTCGGAAAAGCTCATTCCATATACACACCACACTCTGTGAAAAGCTCATTGCATATACACATCACACTCTGTGTGAAAAACTCATTCCATATACACACCACACTCTGTGAAAAGCTCATTCCATATACACACCACACTCTGTGTGAAATGCTCATTCCATATACACACCACACTCTGTGTGAAAAGCTCAGTCCATATACACACCACACTCTGTGAAAAGCTCATTCCATATACACACCACACTCTGTGAAAACTCATTCCATATACAGACCACACTCTGTGAAAAGCTCATTCCATATACACATCACACTCTGTGAAATGCTCATTCCATATACACACCACACTCTGTGAAAAGCTCATTCCATATACACACCTCACTCTGTGTGAAAAGCCCATTCCATATACACACCACACTCTGTGTGAAAAGCTCATTACATATACACACCAGACTGTTGTGAAAAGCTCATTCCATATACACACCACACTCTGTGAAAACGCATTCCATATACACACCACACTCTGTGAAAAGCTCATTCCATATACACATCACACTCTGTGAAATGCTCATTCCATATACACACCACACTCTGTGAAAAGCTCATTCCACATGCACACCACACTCTGTGAAAACTCATTCCATATACACACCACCCTTTGTGAAAAGCTCATTCAATATACACACCACACTCTGTGAAAAGCTCATTCCATATACACACCACACTCTGTGAAAAGCTCATTCCATATACACACCACACTCTGTGAAAAGCTCATTGCATATACACACCACACTCTATGTGAAAAGCTCATTCCATATACACACCACACTCTGTGAAAATCTCATTCCATATACACCCCACACTCTGTGAAAACTGATTCCATATACACACCACAGTCTGTGTGAAAAGGTCATTGCATATACACATCACATTCTGTGAAAAGCTCATTCCATATGCACACCACACTCTGTGAAATCTCATTCCATATACACACCACACTCTGTATGAAAAGCTCATTCCATATACACACCACACTCTGAAAAGCTCATTCCATATACACACCACACTCTGTGTGAAAAGCTCATTCCATATACACAGCACACTCTGAAAAGCTCATTCCATATACACACCACATTCTGTGTGAACAGCTCATTCCATATACACACCAAAGTCTGTGAAAAACTCATTCCATATACACACCACACTATGAAAAGCTCATTCCATATACACACCACATTCTGTGAAAAGTTCATTCCATATACACACCACACTCTGAAAAGCTCATTCCATATACACACCACATTCTGTGTGAAAAGCTCATTCCATATACACACCACACTTGTAAAAGCTCATTCCATATACACACCACATTCTGTGAAAAGCTCATTCCTTATACACACCACACTCTGTATGAAAAGCTCATTCCATATACACACCACACTCTGAAAAGCTCATTCCATATACACACCACATTCTGTGTGAAAAGCTCATTCCATATACACACCACACTGTGTGAAAACTCATTCCATATACACACCACACTCTGTGAAAACTCATTCCATATACACACCACTCTGTGTGAAAACTCATTCCATATACACACCACACTCTGTATGAAAAGCTCACTCCATATACACACCACACTCTGAATAGCTCATTCCATATACACACCACATTCTGTGTGAAAAGCTCATTCCATATACACACTACACTCTGAAAATCTCATTCCATATACACACCACACTCTGTGTGAAAAGCTCATTCCATATACACACCGCACTCTGTGAAAACACATTCCATATATACACCACACTCTATGAAAAGCTCATTCCATATACACACCACACTCTCTGAAAAACCCATTCCATATACACACCACAGTCTGTGAAAACTCATTCCATATATACACCACACTCTGTGTGAAAAGCCCATTCCGTATACACACCACACTCTGTGAGAACTCATTCCATATACACATCACACTCTGTGAAATGCTCATTCCATATACACACCACACTCTGTGAAAAGCTCATTCCATATGCACACCACACTCTGTGAAATCTCATTCCATATACACACCACACTCTGTATGAAAAGCTCATTCCATATACACACCACACTCGGAAAAGCTCATTCCATATACACACCACACTCTGTTTAAAGCTCATTGCATATACACATCACACTCTGTGTGAAAAGCTCATTGCATATACACACCAGACTGTTGTGAAAAGCTCATTCCATATACACACCACACTCTGTGAAAACGCATTTCATATACACACCACACTCTGAATAGCTCATTCCATATACACACCACATTCTGTGTGAAAAGCTTATTCCATATACACACTACACTCTGAAAATCTCATTCCATATACACACCACACTCTGTGTGAAAAGCTCATTCCATATACACACCGCACTCTGTGAAAACTCATTCCATATACACACCACACTCTGTGAATAGCTCATTCCATATACACACCACACTGTGAAAACTCATTCCATATACACACCACACTCTGTGAAAAGCTCATTCCATATACACACCACACTCTGTGTGAAATGCTCATTCCATATACACACCACACTCTGTGTGAAAAGCTCAGTCCATATACACACCACACTCTGTGAAAAGCTCATTCCATATACACACTACACTCTGTAAAAACTCATTCCATATACAGACCACACTCTGTGAAAAGCTCATTCCATATAGACATCACACTCTGTGAAATGCTCATTCCATATACACACCACACTCTGTGAAAAGCTCATTCCATATACACACCTCACTCTGTGTGAAAAGCCCATTCCATATACACACCACACTCTGTGTGAAAAGCTCATTCCATATACACACCAGACTGTTGTGAAAAGCTCATTCCATATACACACCACACTCTGTGAAAACGCATTCCATATACACACCACACTCTGTGAAAAGCTCATTCCATATACACATCACACTCTGTGAAATGCTCATTCCATATACACACCACTCTCTGTGAAAAGCTCATTCCACATGCACACCACACTCTGTGAAAACTCATTCCATATACACACCACACTTTGTGAAAAGCTGATTTAATATACACACCACACTCTGTGAAAAGCTCATTCCATATACACACCACACTCTGTGAAAAGCTCATTCCATATACACACCATACTCTGTGAAAAGCTCATTGCATATACACACCACACTCTATGTGAAAAGCTCATTCCATATACACACCACACTCTGAAAAGCTCATTCCATATACACACCACATTCTGTGTGAACAGCTCATTCCATATACACACCAAAGTCTGTGAAAAACTCATTCCATATACACACCACACTCTGAAAAGATCATTCCATATACACACCACATTCTGTGAAAAGCTCATTCCATATACACACCACACTCTGTATGAAAAGCTCATTCCATATACACACCACACTCTGAAAAGCTCATTCCATATACACACCACATTCTGTGTGAAAAGCTCATTCCATATACACACCACATTCGTAAAAGCTCATTCCATATACACACCACATTCTGTAAAAAGCTCATTCCTTATACACACCACACTCTGTATGAAAAGCTCATTCCATATACACACCACACTCTGAAAAGCTCATTCCATATACACACCACATTCTGTGTGAAAAGCTCATTCCATATACACTCCACACTGTGTGAAAACTCATTCCATATACACACCACACTCTGTGAAAACTCATTCCATATACACACCACTCTGTGTGAAAACTCATTCCATATACACACCACACTCTGTATGAAAAGCTCACTCCATATACACACCACACTCTGAATAGCTCATTCCATATACACACCACATTCTGTGTGAAAAGCTCATTCCATATACACACTACACTCTGAAAATCTCATTCCATATACACACCACACTCTGTGAAAACTCATTCCATATACACACCACACTCTGTGAAAAGCTCATTCCATATGCACACCACACTCTGTGAAAACTCATTCCATATACACACCACCCTCTGTGAAATGTTCATTCCATATACACACGACACTCTGTGAAAAGCGCATTCCAGATGCACACCACACTCTGTGAAAACTCATTCCATATACACACCACACTCTGTGAAAACTCATTCCATATACACACCACACTCTTGTGAAAAACTCATTCCATATACACACCACACTCTGTGAAAACTCATTCCATATACACACCACACTCTGTGAAATCTCATTCCATATACACACCACACTCTGTGAATTGCTCATTCCATATACACACCACAGTCTGAGAAAAGCAAATTCCATATACACACCACACTCTGTGACAAGCTCATTCCATATACACACCACACTCTGTGAAAAGCTCATTCCATAGACACACCTCACTCTGTGAAAAGCTCTTTCCATATACACACCACACTCTGTGTGAAAAGCTCATTCCATATATACACCTCACTCTGTGAAAAGCTCATTACATATACACACCACACTCTGTGCAAAGCTCATTCCATATACACACCACATTCTTGTGAAAAGCTCATTCCATATACACACCACACTGTGTGAAAAGCTCAATCCATATACACCCCACACTCTGTGAAAAGCTCATTCCATATATACACCACACTCTCTGAAAAACCCATTCCATATACACACCACAGTCTGTGAAAACTCATTCCATATATACACCACACTCTGTGTGAAAAGCGCATTCCAGATACACACCACACTCTGTGAAAACTCATTCCATATACACACCACACTCTGTGAAAACTCATTCCATATACACACCACACTCTTGTGAAAAACTCATTCCATATACACACCACACTCTGTGAAAACTCATTCCATATACACACCACACTCTATGAAAACTTATTCCATATACACTCCACACACTTGTGAAAAGCTCATTCCATATACACACCACGTTCTTGTGAAAAGCTCATTCCATATACACACCACACTCTGTGTGAAAAGCTCATTCCATATACACACCACACTCTGTGAAAAGCTCATTCCATATACACACCACATTCTTGTGAAAAGCTCATTCCATATACACACCACACTCTGTGAAAAGCTCTTTCCATATACACACCACACTCTGTGAAAAGCTCATTCCATATACACACCACACTCTGTGTGAAAAGCTCATTCCATAGACACACCTCACTCTGTGAAAACTCATTCCATATACATACCACACTCTGTGTGAAAAGCTCATTCCATATACACACCGCACTCTGTGAAAACTCATTCCATATACACACCACACTCTGTGAATAGCTCATTCCATATACACACCACACTGTGAAAACTCATTCCATATACACACCACACTCTGTGAAAAGATCATTCCATATACACACCACACTCTGTGAAATCTCATTCCATATACTCACCACACTCTGTGAATTGCTCATTCCATATACACACCACACTCTGTGAAAAGCTCAATCCATATACACACCACACTCTGTGTGAAAAGCTCATTCCATAGACACACCTCACTCTGTGAAAACTCATTCCATATAC
The DNA here is from genome assembly GCF_030144855.1 of Hypanus sabinus. Classification (NCBI taxonomy): domain Eukaryota; kingdom Metazoa; phylum Chordata; class Chondrichthyes; order Myliobatiformes; family Dasyatidae; genus Hypanus; species Hypanus sabinus. Next base: position 158,504,923 of record NC_082708.1, on the reverse strand, counting down.
ATACCGCACTCTGTGTGAAAAGCTCATTCCATATACACACCGCACTCTGTGAAAACTCATTCCATATACACACCACACTCTGTGAATAGCTCATTCCATATACACACCACACTCTCTGAAAAACTCATTCCATATACACACCACACTCTGTGAATTGCTCATTCCATATACACACCACACTCTGATAAAAGCAAATTCCATATACACACCACTCTCTGTGAAAAGCTCATTCCATATACACACCACACTCTGTGTGAAATGCTCATTCCATATACACACCACACTCTGTGTGAAAAGCTCAGTCCATATACACACCACACTCTGTGAAAAGCTCATTCCATATACACACCACACTCTGTGAAAACTCATTCCATATACAGACCACACTCTGTGAAAAGCTGATTCCATATACACATCACACTCTGTGAAATGCTCATTCCATATACACACCACACTCTGTGAAAAGCTCATTCCATATACACACCTCACTCTGTGTGAAAAGCCCATTCCATATACACACCACACTCTGTGAAAAGCTCATTCCATATACACACCACACTCTGTGAAAAGCTCATTCCATAGACACACCTCACACTGTGAAAAGCTCTTTCCATATACACACCACACCCTGTGTGAAAAGCTCATTCCATATACACACCTCACTCTGTGAAAAGCTCATTCCATATACACACCACACTCTCTGAAAAACCCATTCCATATACACACCACAGTCTGTGAAAACTCATTCCATATATACACCACACTCTGTGTGAAAAGCCCATTCCGTATACACACCACACTCTGTGAAAACTCATTCCATATACACATCACACTCTGTGAAATGCTCATTCCATATACACACCACACTCTGTGAAAAGCTCATTCCATATGCACACCACACTCTGTGAAATCTCATTCCATATACACACCACACTCTGTGTGAAAACTTATTCCATATACACACCACACTCTGTATGAAAAGCTCACTCCATATACACACCACACTCTGAATAGCTCATTCCATATACACACCACATTCTGTGTGAAAAGCTCATTCCATATACACACTACACTCTGAAAATCTCATTCCATATACACACCACACTCTGTGAAAACTCATTCCATATACACACCACACTCTGTGAAAAGCTCATTCCATATGCACACCACACTCTGTGAAAACTCATTCCATATACACACCACCCTCTGTGAAATGTTCATTCCATATACACACGACACTCTGTGAAAAGCTCATTCCATATACACACCACACTCTGTGAAAAGCTCATTCCATATACACACCACACTCTGTGAAAAGCTCATTCCATATACACTCCAGAGTCTGTAAAAAGCTCATTCCATATACACACCTCACTCTGTGTGAAATGCTCATTCCATATACACACCACACTCTGTGAAATCTCATTCCAGATACACACCACACTCTGTGAATTGCTCATTCCATATACACACCACAGTCTGAGAAAAGCAAATTCCATATACACACCACACTCTGTGACAAGCTCATTCCATATACACACCACACTCTGTGAAAAGCTCATTCCATAGACACACCTCACTGTGTGAAAAGCTCTTTACATATACACACCACACTCTGTGAAAAGCTCATTCCATATACACACCACATTCTTGTGAAAAGCTCATTCCATATACACACCACACTGTGTGAAAAGCTCATTCCATATACACCCCACACTCTGTGAAAAGCTCATTCCATATATACACCACACTCTCTGAAAAACCCATTCCATATACACACCACAGTCTGTGAAAACTCATTCCATATATACACCACACTCTGTGTGAAAAGCTTATTCCAGATGCACACCACACTCTGTGAAAACTCATTCCATATACACACCACACTCTGTGAAAACTCATTCCATATACACACCACACTCTTGTGAAAAACTCATTCCATATACACATCACACTCTGTGAAAACTCATTCCATATACACACCACACTCTGTGAAATCTCATTCCATATACACACCACACTCTGTGAATTGCTCATTCCATATACACACCACAGTCTGAGAAAAGCAAATTCCATATACACACCACACTCTGTGACAAGCTCATTCCATATACACACCACACTCTGTGAAAAGCTCATTCCATAGACACACCTCACTCTGTGAAAAGCTCTTTCCATATACACACCACACTCTGTGTGAAAAGCTCATTCCATATATACACCTCACTCTGTGAAAAGCTCTTTCCATATACACACCACACTCTGTGTGAAAAGCTCATTCCATATATACACCTCACTCTGTGAAAAGCTCATTCCATATACACACCACACTCTGTGTGAAATGCTCATTCCATATACACACCACACTCTGTGTGAAAAGCTCAGTCCATATACACACCACACTCTGTGAAAAGCTCATTCCATATACACACCACACTCTGTGAAAACTCATTCCATATACAGACCACACTCTGTGAAAAGCTCATTCCATATACACATCACACTCTGTGAAATGCTCATTCCATATACACACCACACTCTGTGAAAAGCTCATTCCATATACACACCTCACTCTGTGTGAAAAGCCCATTCCATATACACACCACACTCTGTGAAAAGCTCATTCCATATACACACCACACTCTGTGAAAAGCTCATTCCATAGACACACCTCACACTGTGAAAAGCTCTTTCCATATACACACCACACCCTGTGTGAAAAGCTCATTCCATATACACACCTCACTCTGTGAAAAGCTCATTCCATATACACACCACACTCTCTGAAAAACCCATTCCATATACACACCACAGTCTGTGAAAACTCATTCCATATATACACCACACTCTGTGTGAAAAGCCCATTCCGTATACACACCACACTCTGTGAAAACTCATTCCATATACACATCACACTCTGTGAAATGCTCATTCCATATACACACCACACTCTGTGAAAAGCTCATTCCATATGCACACCACACTCTGTGAAATCTCATTCCATATACACACCACACTCTGTGTGAAAACTTATTCCATATACACACCACACTCTGTATGAAAAGCTCACTCCATATACACACCACACTCTGAATAGCTCATTCCATATACACACCACATTCTGTGTGAAAAGCTCATTCCATATACACACTACACTCTGAAAATCTCATTCCATATACACACCACACTCTGTGAAAACTCATTCCATATACACACCACACTCTGTGAAAAGCTCATTCCATATGCACACCAGACTCTGTGAAAACTCATTCCATATACACACCACCCTCTGTGAAATGTTCATTCCATATACACACGACACTCTGTGAAAAGCTCATTCCATATACACACCACACTCTGTGAAAAGCTCATTCCATATACACACCACACTCTGTGAAAAGCTCATTCCATATACACTCCAGAGTCTGTAAAAAGCTCATTCCATATACACACCTCACTCTGTGTGAAATGCTCATTCCATATACACACCACACTCTGTGAAATCTCATTCCAGATACACACCACACTCTGTGAATTGCTCATTCCATATACACACCACAGTCTGAGAAAAGCAAATTCCATATACACACCACACTCTGTGACAAGCTCATTCCATATACACACCACACTCTGTGAAAAGCTCATTCCATAGACACACCTCACTGTGTGAAAAGCTCTTTACATATACACACCACACTCTGTGAAAAGCTCATTCCATATACACACCACATTCTTGTGAAAAGCTCATTCCATATACACACCACACTGTGTGAAAAGCTCATTCCATATACACCCCACACTCTGTGAAAAGCTCATTCCATATATACACCACACTCTCTGAAAAACCCATTCCATATACACACCACAGTCTGTGAAAACTCATTCCATATATACACCACACTCTGTGTGAAAAGCTTATTCCAGATGCACACCACACTCTGTGAAAACTCATTCCATATACACACCACACTCTGTGAAAACTCATTCCATATACACACCACACTCTTGTGAAAAACTCATTCCATATACACACCACACTCTGTGAAAACTCATTCCATATACACACCACACTCTGTGAAATCTCATTCCATATACACACCACACTCTGTGAATTGCTCATTCCATATACACACCACAGTCTGAGAAAAGCAAATTCCATATACACACCACACTCTGTGACAAGCTCATTCCATATACACACCACACTCTGTGAAAAGCTCATTCCATAGACACACCTCACTCTGTGAAAAGCTCTTTCCATATACACACCACACTCTGTGTGAAAAGCTCATTCCATATATACACCTCACTCTGTGAAAAGCTCATTACATATACACACCACACTCTGTGAAAAGCTCATTCCATATACACACCACATTCTTGTGAAAAGCTCATTCCATATACACACCACACTGTGTGAAAAGCTCATTCCATATACACCCCACACTCTGTGAAAAGCTCATTCCATATATACACCACACTCTCTGAAAAACCCATTCCATATACACACCACAGTCTGTGAAAACTCATTCCATATATACACCACACTCTGTGTGAAAAGCGCATTCCAGATACACACCACACTCTGTGAAAACGCATTCCATATACACACCACACTCTGTGAAAAGCTCATTCCATAGACACACCTCACTGTGTGAAAAGCTCTTTACATATACACACCACACTCTGTGAAAAGCTCATTCCATATACACACCACATTCTTGTGAAAAGCTCATTCCATATACACACCACACTGTGTGAAAAGCTCATTCCATATACACCCCACACTCTGTGAAAAGCTCATTCCATATATACTCCACACTCTCTGAAAAACCCATTCCATATACACACCACAGTCTGTGAAAACTCATTCCATATATACACCACACTCTGTGTGAAAAGCTTATTCCAGATGCACACCACACTCTGTGAAAACTCATTCCATATACACACCACACTCTGTGAAAACTCATTCCATATACACACCACACTCTTGTGAAAAACTCATTCCATATACACACCACACTCTGTGAAAACTCATTCCATATACACACCACACTCTGTGAAATCTCATTCCATATACACACCACACTCTGTGAATTGCTCATTCCATATACACACCACAGTCTGAGAAAAGCAAATTCCATATACACACCACACTCTGTGACAAGCTCATTCCATATACACACCACACTCTGTGAAAAGCTCATTCCATAGACACACCTCACTCTGTGAAAAGCTCTTTCCATATACACACCACACTCTGTGTGAAAAGCTCATTCCATATATACACCTCACTCTGTGAAAAGCTCATTACATATACACACCACACTCTGTGAAAAGCTCATTCCATATACACACCACATTCTTGTGAAAAGCTCATTCCATATACACACCACACTGTGTGAAAAGCTCATTCCATATACACCCCACACTCTGTGAAAAGCTCATTCCATATATACACCACACTCTCTGAAAAACCCATTCCATATACACACCACAGTCTGTGAAAACTCATTCCATATATACACCACACTCTGTGTGAAAAGCGCATTCCAGATACACACCACACTCTGTGAAAACGCATTCCATATACACACCACACTCTGTGAAAACTCATTCCATATACACACCACACTCTTGTGAAAAACTCATTCCATATACACACCACACTCTGTGAAAACTCATTCCATATACACACCACACTCTATGAAAACTTATTCCATATACACTCCACACTCTTGTGAAAAGCTCATTCCATATACACACCACGTTCTTGTGAAAAGCTCATTCCATATACACACCACACTCTGTGTGAAAAGCTCATTCCATATACACACCACACTCTGTGAAAAGCTCATTCCATATACACACCACATTCTTGTGAAAAGCTCATTCCATATACACACCACACTCTGTGAAAAGCTCTTTCCATATACACACCACACTCTGTGAAAAGCTCATTCCATATACACACCACACTCTGTGTGAAAAGCTCATTCCATAGACACACCTCACTCTGTGAAAACTCATTCCATATACATACCACACTCTGTGTGAAAAGCTCATTCCATATACACACCGCACTCTGTGAAAACTCATTCCATATACACACCACACTCTGTGAATAGCTCATTCCATATACACACCACACTGTGAAAACTCATTCCATATACACACCACACTCTGTGAAAAGATCATTCCATATACACACCACACTCTGTGAAATCTCATTCCATATACAGACCACACTCTGTGAATTGCTCATTCCATATACACACCACACTCTGTGAAAAGCTCAATCCATATACACACCACACTCTGTGTGAAAAGCTCATTCCATAGACACACCTCACTCTGTGAAAACTCATTCCATATACATACCGCACTCTGTGTGAAAAGCTCATTCCATATACACACCGCACTCTGTGAAAACTCATTCCATATACACACCACACTCTGTGAATAGCTCATTCCATATACACACCACACTCTCTGAAAAACTCATTCCATATACACACCACACTCTGTGAATTGCTCATTCCATATACACACCACACTCTGATAAAAGCAAATTCCATATACACACCACTCTCTGTGAAAAGCTCATTCCATATACACACCACACTCTGTGTGAAATGCTCATTCCATATACACACCACACTCTGTGTGAAAAGCTCAGTCCATATACACACCACACTCTGTGAAAAGCTCATTCCATATACACACCACACTCTGTGAAAACTCATTCCATATACAGACCACACTCTGTGAAAAGCTCATTCCATATACACATCACACTCTGTGAAATGCTCATTCCATATACACACCACACTCTGTGAAAAGCTCATTCCATATACACACCTCACTCTGTGTGAAAAGCCCATTCCATATACACACCACACTCTGTGAAAAGCTCATTAAATATACACACCACACTCTGTGAAAAGCTCATTCCATAGACACACCTCACACTGTGAAAAGCTCTTTCCATATACACACCACACCCTGTGTGAAAAGCTCATTCCATATACACACCTCACTCTGTGAAAAGCTCATTCCATATACACACCACACTCTCTGAAAAACCCATTCCATATACACACCACAGTCTGTGAAAACTCATTCCATATATACACCACACTCTGTGTGAAAAGCCCATTCCGTATACACACCACACTCTGTGAAAACTCATTCCATATACACATCACACTCTGTGAAATGCTCATTCCATATACACACCACACTCTGTGAAAAGCTCATTCCATATGCACACCACACTCTGTGAAATCTCATTCCATATACACACCACACTCTGTATGAAAAGCTCATTCCATATACACACCAGACTCTGAAAAGCTCATTCCATATACACACCACACTCTGTGAAAAGCTCATTGCATATACACATCACACTCTGTGTGAAAAGCTCATTCCATATACACACCACATTCTGTGAAAAGCTCATTCCATATACACACCACACTCTGTATGAAAAGCTCATTCCATATACACACCACACTCTGAAAAGCTCATTCCATATACACACCACATTCTGTGTGAAAAGCTCATTCCATATACACACCACACTCTGAAAAGCTCATTCCATATACACACCACATTCTGTGAAAGCTCATTCCTTATACACACCACACTCTGTATGAAAAGCTCATTCCATATACACACCACACTCTGAAAAGCTCATTCCATATACACACCACATTCTGTGTGAAAAGCTCATTCCATATACACACCACACTGTGTGAAAACTCATTCCATATACACACCACACTCTGTGAAAACTCATTCCATATACACACCACTCTGTGTGAAAACTTATTCCATATACACACCACACTCTGTATGAAAAGCTCACTCCATATACACACCACACTCTGAATAGCTCATTCCATATACACACCACATTCTGTGTGAAAAGCTCATTCCATATACTCACCACACTCTGTGAAAAGCTCATTCCATATACACTCCAGAGTCTGTAAAAAGCTCATTCCATATACACACCTCACTCTGTGTGAAATGCTGATTCCATATACACACCACACTCTGTGAAAAGCTCATTCCATATACACACCATACTCTGTGAAAAGCTCATTCCATAGACACACCTCACTCTGTGAAAAGCTCTTTCCATATACACACCACACCCTGTGTGAAAAGCTCATTCCATATACACACCTCACTCTGTGAAAAGCTCATTACATATACACACCACACTCTGTGAAAAGCTCATTCCATATGCACACCACACTCTCTGAAAAACTCATTCCATATACACACCACAGTCTGTGAAAACACATTCCATATATACACCACACTCTATGAAAAGCTCATTCCATATACACACCACACTCTCTGAAAAACCCATTCCATATACACACCACAGTCTGTGAAAACTCATTCCATATATACACCACACTCTGTGTGAAAAGCCCATTCCGTATACACACCACACTCTGTGAAAACTCATTCCATATACACATCACACTCTGTGAAATGCTCATTCCATATACACACCACACTCTGTGAAAAGCTCATTCCATATGCACACCACACTCTGTGAAATCTCATTCCATATACACACCACACTCTGTATGAAAAGCTCATTCCATATACACACCACACTCGGAAAAGCTCATTCCATATACACACCACACTCTGTTTAAAGCTCATTGCATATACACATCACACTCTGTGTGAAAAGCTCATTGCATATACACACCAGACTGTTGTGAAAAGCTCATTCCATATACACACCACACTCTGTGAAAACGCATTTCATATACACACCACACTCTGAATAGCTCATTCCATATACACACCACATTCTGTGTGAAAAGCTTATTCCATATACACACTACACTCTGAAAATCTCATTCCATATACACACCACACTCTGTGTGAAAAGCTCATTCCATATACACACCGCACTCTGTGAAAACGCATTCCATATACACACCACACTCTGTGAATAGCTCATTCCATATACTCAACACACTGTGAAAACTCATTCCATATACACACCACACTCTGTGAAAAGATCATTCCATATACACACCACACTCTGTGAAATCTCATTCCATATACACACCACACTCTGTGAATTGCTCATTCCATATACACACCACACTCTGTGAAAAGCTCATTCCATATACACACCACACTCTGTGTGAAAAGCTCATTCCATAGACACAACTCACTCTGTGAAAACTCATTCCATATACATACCACACTCTGTGTGAAAAGCTCATTCCATATACACACCGCACTCTGTGAAAACTCATTCCATATACACATCACACTCTGTGAAATGCTCATTCCATATACACACCACACTCTGTGAAAAGCTCATTCCATATGCACACCACACTCTGTGAAATCTCATTCCATATACACACCACACTCTGTATGAAAAGCTCATTCCATATACACACCACACTCGGAAAAGCTCATTCCATATACACACCACACTCTGTGAAAAGCTCATTGCATATACACATCACACTCTGTGTGAAAAACTCATTCCATATACACACCACACTCTGTGAAAAGCTCATTCCATATACACACCACACTCTGTGTGAAATGCTCATTCCATATACACACCACACTCTGTGTGAAAAGCTCAGTCCATATACACACCACACTCTGTGAAAAGCTCATTCCATATACACACCACACTCTGTGAAAACTCATTCCATATACAGACCACACTCTGTGAAAAGCTCATTCCATATACACATCACACTCTGTGAAATGCTCATTCCATATACACACCACACTCTGTGAAAAGCTCATTCCATATACACACCTCACTCTGTGTGAAAAGCCCATTCCATATACACACCACACTCTGTGTGAAAAGCTCATTACATATACACACCAGACTGTTGTGAAAAGCTCATTCCATATACACACCACACTCTGTGAAAACGCATTCCATATACACACCACACTCTGTGAAAAGCTCATTCCATATACACATCACACTCTGTGAAATGCTCATTCCATATACACACCACACTCTGTGAAAAGCTCATTCCACATGCACACCACACTCTGTGAAAACTCATTCCATATACACACCACCCTTTGTGAAAAGCTCATTCAATATACACACCACACTCTGTGAAAACGCATTTCATATACACACCACACTCTGAATAGCTCATTCCATATACACACCACATTCTGTGTGAAAAGCTTATTCCATATACACACTACACTCTGAAAATCTCATTCCATATACACACCACACTCTGTGTGAAAAGCTCATTCCATATACACACCGCACTCTGTGAAAACTCATTCCATATACACACCACACTCTGTGAATAGCTCATTCCATATACTCAACACACTGTGAAAACTCATTCCATATACACACCACACTCTGTGAAAAGATCATTCCATATACACACCACACTCTGTGAAATCTCATTCCATATACACACCACACTCTGTGAATTGCTCATTCCATATACACACCACACTCTGTGAAAAGCTCATTCCATATACACACCACACTCTGTGTGAAAAGCTCATTCCATAGACACAACTCACTCTGTGAAAACTCATTCCATATACATACCACACTCTGTGTGAAAAGCTCATTCCATATACACACCGCACTCTGTGAAAACTCATTCCATATACACATCACACTCTGTGAAATGCTCATTCCATATACACACCACACTCTGTGAAAAGCTCATTCCATATGCACACCACACTCTGTGAAATCTCATTCCATATACACACCACACTCTGTATGAAAAGCTCATTCCATATACACACCACACTCGGAAAAGCTCATTCCATATACACACCACACTCTGTGAAAAGCTCATTGCATATACACATCACACTCTGTGTGAAAAACTCATTCCATATACACACCACACTCTGTGAAAAGCTCATTCCATATACACACCACACTCTGTGTGAAATGCTCATTCCATATACACACCACACTCTGTGTGAAAAGCTCAGTCCATATGCACACCACACTCTGTGAAAAGCTCATTCCATATACACACCACACTCTGTGAAAACTCATTCCATATACAGACCACACTCTGTGAAAAGCTCATTCCATATACACATCACACTCTGTGAAATGCTCATTCCATATACACACCACACTCTGTGAAAAGCTCATTCCATATACACACCTCACTCTGTGTGAAAAGCCCATTCCATATACACACCACACTCTGTGTGAAAAGCTCATTACATATACACACCAGACTGTTGTGAAAAGCTCATTCCATATACACACCACACTCTGTGAAAACGCATTCCATATACACACCACACTCTGTGAAAAGCTCATTCCATATACACATCACACTCTGTGAAATGCTCATTCCATATACACACCACACTCTGTGAAAAGCTCATTCCACATGCACACCACACTCTGTGAAAACTCATTCCATATACACACCACCCTTTGTGAAAAGCTCATTCAATATACACACCACACTCTGTGAAAAGCTCATTCCATATACACACCACACTCTGTGAAAAGCTCATTCCATATACACACCACACTCTGTGAAAAGCTCATTGCATATACACACCACACTCTATGTGAAAAGCTCATTCCATATACACACCACACTCTGTGAAAATCTCATTCCATATACACCCCACACTCTGTGAAAACTGATTCCATATACACACCACAGTCTGTGTGAAAAGGTCATTGCATATACACATCACACTCTGTGAAAAGCTCATTCCATATGCACACCACACTCTGTGAAATCTCATTCCATATACACACCACACTCTGTATGAAAAGCTCATTCCATATACACACCACACTCTGAAAAGCTCATTCCATATACACACCACACTCTGTGTGAAAAGCTCATTCCATATACACAGCACACTCTGAAAAGCTCATTCCATATACACACCACATTCTGTGTGAACAGCTCATTCCATATACACACCAAAGTCTGTGAAAAACTCATTCCATATACACACCACACTATGAAAAGCTCATTCCATATACACACCACATTCTGTGAAAAGTTCATTCCATATACACACCACACTCTGAAAAGCTCATTCCATATACACACCACATTCTGTGTGAAAAGCTCATTCCATATACACACCACACTTGTAAAAGCTCATTCCATATACACACCACATTCTGTGAAAAGCTCATTCCTTATACACACCACACTCTGTATGAAAAGCTCATTCCATATACACTCCACACTCTGAAAAGCTCATTCCATATACACACCACATTCTGTGTGAAATGCTCATTCCATATACACACCACTCTGTGTGAAAACTCATTCCATATACACACCACACTCTGTATGAAAAGCTCACTCCATATACACACCACACTCTGAATAGCTCATTCCATATACACACCACATTCTGTGTGAAAAGCTCATTCCATATACACACTACACTCTGAAAATCTCATTCCATATACACACCACACTCTGTGTGAAAAGCTCATTCCATATACACACCGCACTCTGTGAAAACACATTCCATATATACACCACACTCTATGAAAAGCTCATTCCATATACACACCACACTCTCTGAAAAACCCATTCCATATACACACCACAGTCTGTGAAAACTCATTCCATATATACACCACACTCTGTGAAAAGCCCATTCCGTATACACACCACACTCTGTGAAACTCATTCCATATACACATCACACTCTGTGAAATGCTCATTCCATATACACACCACACTCTGTGAAAAGCTCATTCCATATGCACACCACACTCTGTGAAATCTCATTCCATATACACACCACACTCTGTATGAAAAGCTCATTCCATATACACACCACACTCGGAAAAGCTCATTCCATATACACACCACACTCTGTTTAAAGCTCATTGCATATACACATCACACTCTGTGTGAAAAGCTCATTGCATATACACACCAGACTGTTGTGAAAAGCTCATTCCATATACACACCACACTCTGTGAAAACGCATTTCATATACACACCACACTCTGAATAGCTCATTCCATATACACACCACATTCTGTGTGAAAAGCTTATTCCATATACACACTACACTCTGAAAATCTCATTCCATATACACACCACACTCTGTGTGAAAAGCTCATTCCATATACACACCGCACTCTGTGAAAACTCATTCCATATACACACCACACTCTGTGAATAGCTCATTCCATATACACACCACACTGTGAAAACTCATTCCATATACACACCACACTCTGTGAAAAGATCATTCCATATACACACCACACTCTGTGAAATCTCATTCCATATACACACCACACTCTGTGAATTGCTCATTCCATATACACACCACACTCTGTGAAAAGCTCATTCCATATACACACCACACTCTGTGTGAAAAGCTCATTCCATAGACACAACTCACTCTGTTGAAACTCATTCCATATACATACCACACTCTGTGTGAAAAGCTCATTCCATATACACACCGCACTCTGTGGAAACTCATTCCATATACACATCACACTCTGTGAAATGCTCATTCCATATACACACCACACTCTGTGAAAAGCTCATTCCATATGCACACCACACTCTGTGAAATCTCATTCCATATACACACCACACTCTGTATGAAAAGCTCATTCCATATACACACCACACTCGGAAAAGCTCATTCCATATACACACCACACTCTGTGAAAAGCTCATTGCATATACACATCACACTCTGTGTGAAAAACTCATTCCATATACACACCACACTCTGTGAAAAGCTCATTCCATATACACACCACACTCTGTGTGAAATGCTCATTCCATATACACACCACACTCTGTGTGAAAAGCTCAGTCCATATACACACCACACTCTGTGAAAAGCTCATTCCATATACACACCACACTCTGTGAAAACTCATTCCATATACAGACCACACTCTGTGAAAAGCTCATTCCATATACACATCACACTCTGTGAAATGCTCATTCCATATACACACCACACTCTGTGAAAAGCTCATTCCATATACACACCTCACTCTGTGTGAAAAGCCCATTCCATATACACACCACACTCTGTGTGAAAAGCTCATTCCATATACACACCAGACTGTTGTGAAAAGCTGATTCCATATACACACCACACTCTGTGAAAACGCATTCCATATACACACCACACTCTGTGAAAAGCTCATTCCATATACACATCACACTCTGTGAAATGCTCATTCCATATACACACCACACTCTGTGAAAAGCTCATTCCACATGCACACCACACTCTGTGAAAACTCATTCCATATACACACCACCCTTTGTGAAAAGCTCATTCAATATACACACCACACTCTGTGAAAAGCTCATTCCATATACACACCACACTCTGTGAAAAGCTCATTCCATATACACACCACACTCTGTGAAAAGCTCATTGCATATACACACCACACTCTATGTGAAAAGCTCATTCCATATACACACCACACTCTGTGAAAATCTCATTCCATATACACCCCACACTCTGTGAAAACTGATTCCATATACACACCACAGTCTGTGTGAAAAGTTCATTGCATATACACATCACACTCTGTGGAAAGCTCATTCCATATGCACACCACACTCTGTGAAATCTCATTCCATATACACACCACACTCTGTATGAAAAGCTCATTCCATATACACACCACACTCTGAAAAGCTCATTCCATATACACACCACACTCTGTGTGAAAAGCTCATTCCATATACACAGCACACTCTGAAAAGCTCATTCCATATACACACCACATTCTGTGTGAACAGCTCATTCCATATACACACCAAAGTCTGTGAAAAACTCATTCCATATACACACCACACTATGAAAAGCTCATTCCATATACACACCACATTCTGTGAAAAGTTCATTCCATATACACACCACACTCTGAAAAGCTCATTCCATATACACACCACATTCTGTGTGAAAAGCTCATTCCATATACACACCACACTTGTAAAAGCTCATTCCATATACACACCACATTCTGTGAAAAGCTCATTCCTTATACACACCACACTCTGTATGAAAAGCTCATTCCATATACACACCACACTCTGAAAAGCTCATTCCATATACACACCACATTCTGTGTGAAAAGCTCATTCCATATACACACCACACTGTGTGAAAACTCATTCCATATACACACCACACTCTGTGAAAACTCATTCCATATACACACCACTCTGTGTGAAAACTCATTCCATATACACACCACACTCTGTATGAAAAGCTCACTCCATATACACACCACACTCTGAATAGCTCATTCCATATACACACCACATTCTGTGTGAAAAGCTCATTCCATATACACACTACACTCTGAAAATCTCATTCCATATACACACCACACTCTGTGAAAACTCATTCGATATACACACCACACTCTGTGAAAAGCTCATTCCATATGCACACCACACTCTGTGAAAACTCATTCCATATACACACCACCCTCTGTGAAATGTTCATTCCTTATACACACGACACTCTGTGAAAAGCTCATTCCATATACACACCACACTCTGTGAAAAGCTCATTCCATATACACACCACACTCTGTGAAAAGCTCATTCCATATACACTCCAGAGTCTGTAAAAAGCTCATTCCATATACACACCTCACTGTGTGTGAAATGCTCATTCCATATACACACCACACTCTGTGAAAAGCTCATTCCATATACACACCACACTCTGTGAAAAGGTCATTCCATAGACACACCTCACTCTGTGAAAAGCTCATTCCATATACACACCACACTCTGTGTGAAATGCTCATTCCATATACACACCATACTCTGTGTGAAAAGCTCAGTCCATATACACACCACACTCTGTGAAAAGCTCATTCCATATACACACCACACTCTGTGAAAACTCATTCCATATACAGACCACACTCTGTGAAAAGCTCATTCCATATACACATCACACTCTGTGAAATGCTCATTCCATATACACACCACACTCTGTGAAAAGCTCATTCCATATACACACCTCACTCTGTGTGAAAAGCCCATTCCATATACACACCACACTCTGTGAAAAGCTCATTCCATATACACACCACACTCTGTGAAAAGCTCATTCCATAGACACACCTCACACTGTGAAAAGCTCTTTCCATATACACACCACACCCTGTGTGAAAAGCTCATTCCATATACACACCTCACTCTGTGAAAAGCTCATTCCATATACACACCACACTCTCTGAAAAACCCATTCCATATACACACCACAGTCTGTGAAAACTCATTCCATATATACACCACACTCTGTGTGAAAAGCCCATTCCGTATACACACCACACTCTGTGAAAACTCATTCCATATACACATCACACTTTGTGAAATGCTCATTCCATATACACACCACACTCTGTGAAAAGCTCATTCCATATGCACACCACACTCTGTGAAATCTCATTCCATATACACACCACACTCTGTATGAAAAGCTCATTCCATATACACACCAGACTCTGAAAAGCTCATTCCATATACACACCACACTCTGTGAAAAGCTCATTGCATATACACATCACACTCTGTGTGAAAAGCTCATTCCATATACACACCACATTCTGTGTGAACAGGTCATTCCATATACACACCAAAGTCTGTGAAAAACTCATTCCATATACACACCACACTCTGAAAAGCTCATTCCATATACACACCACATTCTGTGAAAAGCTCATTCCATATACACACCACACTCTGTATGAAAAGCTCATTCCATATACACACCACACTCTGAAAAGCTCATTCCATATACACACCACATTCTGTGTGAAAAGCTCATTCCATATACACACCACATTCTGAAAAGCTCATTCCATATACACACCACATTCTGTGAAAGCTCATTCCTTATACACACCACACTCTGTATGAAAAGCTCATTCCATATACACACCACACTCTGAAAAGCTCATTCCATATACACACCACATTCTGTGTGAAAAGCTCATTTCATATACACACCACACTGTGTGAAAACTCATTCCATATACACACCACACTCTGTGAAAACTCATTCCATATACACACCACTCTGTGTGAAAACTTATTCCATATACACACCACACTCTGTATGAAAAGCTCACTCCATATACACACCACACTCTGAATAGCTCATTCCATATACACACCACATTCTGTGTGAAAAGCTCATTCCATATACTCACCACACTCTGTGAAAAGCTCATTCCATATACACTCCAGAGTCTGTAAAAAGCTCATTCCATATACACACCTCACCCTGTGTGAAATGCTGATTCCATATACACACCACACTCTGTGAAAAGCTCATTCCATATACACACCACACTCTGTGAAAAGCTCATTCCATAGACACACCTCACTCTGTGAAAAGCTCTTTCCATATACACACCACACCCTGTGTGAAAAGCTCATTCCATATACACACCTCACTCTGTGAAAAGCTCATTACATATACACACCACACTCTGTGAAAAGCTCATTCCATATGCACACCACACTCTCTGAAAAACTCATTCCATATACACACCACAGTCTGTGAAAACACATTCCATATATACACCACACTCTATGAAAAGCTCATTCCATATACACACCACACTCTCTGAAAAACCCATTCCATATACACACCACAGTCTGTGAAAACTCATTCCATATATACACCACACTCTGTGTGAAAAGCCCATTCCGTATACACACCACACTCTGTGAAAACTCATTCCATATACACATCACACTCTGTGAAATGCTCATTCCATATACACACCACACTCTGTGAAAAGCTCATTCCATATGCACACCACACTCTGTGAAATCTCATTCCATATACACACCACACTCTGTATGAAAAGCTCATTCCATATACACACCACACTCGGAAAAGCTCATTCCATATACACACCACACTCTGTTTAAAGCTCATTGCATATACACATCACACTCTGTGTGAAAAGCTCATTGCATATACACACCAGACTGTTGTGAAAAGCTCATTCCATATACACACCACACTTTGTGAAAACGCATTTCATATACACACCACACTCTGAATAGCTCATTCCATATACACACCACATTCTGTGTGAAAAGCTTATTCCATATACACACTACACTCTGAAAATCTCATTCCATATACACACCACACTCTGTGTGAAAAGCTCATTCCATATACACACCGCACTCTGTGAAAACTCATTCCATATACACACCACACTCTGTGAATAGCTCATTCCATATACACACCACACTGTGAAAACTCATTCCATATACACACCACACTCTGTGAAAAGATCATTCCATATACACACCACACTCTGTGAAATCTCATTCCATATACACACCACACTCTGTGAATTGCTCATTCCATATACACACCACACTCTGTGAAAAGCTCATTCCATATACACACCACACTCTGTGTGAAAAGCTCATTCCATAGACACAACTCACTCTGTGAAAACTCATTCCATATACATACCACACTCTGTGTGAAAAGCTCATTCCATATACACACCGCACTCTGTGAAAACTCATTCCATATACACATCACACTCTGTGAAATGCTCATTCCATATACACACCACACTCTGTGAAAAGCTCATTCCATATGCACACCACACTCTGTGAAATCTCATTCCATATACACACCACACTCTGTATGAAAAGCTCATTCCATATACACACCACACTCGGAAAAGCTCATTCCATATACACACCACACTCTGTGAAAAGCTCATTGCATATACACATCACACTCTGTGTGAAAAACTCATTCCATATACACACCACACTCTGTGAAAAGCTCATTCCATATACACACCACACTCTGTGTGAAATGCTCATTCCATATACACACCACACTCTGTGTGAAAAGCTCAGTCCATATACACACCACACTCTGTGAAAAGCTCATTCCATATACACACCACACTCTGTGAAAACTCATTCCATATACAGACCACACTCTGTGAAAAGCTCATTCCATATACACATCACACTCTGTGAAATGCTCATTCCATATACACACCACACTCTGTGAAAAGCTCATTCCATATACACACCTCACTCTGTGTGAAAAGCCCATTCCATATACACACCACACTCTGTGTGAAAAGCTCATTCCATATACACACCAGACTGTTGTGAAAAGCTCATTCCATATACACACCACACTCTGTGAAAACGCATTCCATATACACAGCACACTCTGTGAAAAGCTCATTCCATATACACATCACACTCTGTGAAATGCTCATTCCATATACACACCACACTCTGTGAAAAGCTCATTCCACATGCACACCACACTCTGTGAAAACTCATTCCATATACACACCACCCTTTGTGAAAAGCTCATTCAATATACACACCACACTCTGTGAAAAGCTCATTCCATATACACACCACACTCTGTGAAAAGCTCATTCCATATACACACCACACTCTGTGAAAAGCTCATTGCATATACACACCACACTCTATGTGAAAAGCTCATTCCATATACACACCACACTCTGTGAAAATCTCATTCCATATACACCCCACACTCTGTGAAAACTGATTCCATATACACACCACAGTCTGTGTGAAAAGCTCATTGCATATACACATCACACTCCGTGAAAAGCTCATTCCATATGCACACCACACTCTGTGAAATCTCATTCCATATACACACCACACTCTGTATGAAAAGCTCATTCCATATACACACCACACTCTGAAAAGCTCATTCCATATACACACCACACTCTGTGTGAAAAGCTCATTCCATATACACAGCACACTCTGAAAAGCTCATTCCATATACACACCACATTCTGTGTGAACAGCTCATTCCATATACACACCAAAGTCTGTGAAAAACTCATTCCATATACACACCACACTATGAAAAGCTCATTCCATATACACACCACATTCTGTGAAAAGTTCATTCCATATACACACCACACTCTGAAAAGCTCATTCCATATACACACCACATTCTGTGTGAAAAGCTCATTCCATATACACACCACACTTGTAAAAGCTCATTCCATATACACACCACATTCTGTGAAAAGCTCATTCCTTATACACACCACACTCTGTATGAAAAGCTCATTCCATATACACACCACACTCTGAAAAGCTCATTCCATATACACACCACATTCTGTGTGAAAAGCTCATTCCATATACATACCACACTGTGTGAAAACTCATTCCATATACACACCACACTCTGTGAAAACTCATTCCATATACACACCACTCTGTGTGAAAACTCATTCCATATACACACCACACTCTGTATGAAAAGCTCACTCCATATACACACCACACTCTGAATAGCTCATTCTATATACACACCACATTCTGTGTGAAAAGCTCATTCCATATACACACTACACTCTGAAAATCTCATTCCATATACACACCACACTCTGTGAAAACTCATTCGATATACACACCACACTCTGTGAAAAGCTCATTCCATATGCACACCACACTCTGTGAAAACTCATTCCATATACACACCACCCTCTGTGAAATGTTCATTCCATATACACACGACACTCTGTGAAAAGCTCATTCCATATACACACCACACTCTGTGAAAAGCTCATTCCATATACACACCACACTCTGTGAAAAGCTCATTCCATATACACTCCAGAGTCTGTAAAAAGCTCATTCCATATACACACCTCACTCTGTGTGAAATGCTCATTCCATATACACACCACACTCTGTGAAAAGCTCATTCCATATACACACCACACTCTGTGAAAAGCTCATTCCATAGACACACCTCACTCTGTGAAAAGCTCTTTCCATATACACACCACACCCTGTGTGAAAAGCTCATTCCATATATACACCACACTCTGTGTGTAAAGCCCATTCCGTATACACACCACACTCTGTGAAAACTCATTCCATATACACATCACACTCTGTGAAATGCTCATTCCATATACACACCACACTCTGTGAAAAGCTCATTCCATATGCACGCCACACTCTGTGAAATCTCATTCCATATACACACCACACTCTGTATGAAAAGCTCATTCCATATACACACCACACTCTGAAAAGCTCATTCCATATACACACCACACTCTGTGAAAAGCTCATTGCATATACACATCACACTCTGTGTAAAAAGCTCATTGCATATACACACCAGACTGTTGTGAAAAGCTCATTCCATATACACACCACACTATGTGAAAACGCATTCCATATACACACCACACTCTGAATAGCTCATTCCATATACACACCACATTCTGTGTGAAAAGCTTATTCCATATACACACTACACTCTGAAAATCTCATTCCATATACACACCACACTCTGTGAAAACTCATTCCATATACACACCACACTCTGTGAAAAGCTCATTCCATATGCACACCACACTCTGTGAAAACTCATTCCATATACACACCACACTCTGTGAATTGCTCATTCCATATACACACCACACTCTGTGAAAAGCTCATTCCATATACACACCACACTCTGTGTGAAAAGCTCATTCCATAGACACACCTCACTCTGTGAAAACTCATTCCATATACATACCACACTCTGTGTGAAAAGCTCATTCCATATACACTCCAGAGTCTGTAAAAAACTCATTCCATATACACATCACACTCTGTGAAATGCTCATTCCATATACACACCACACTCTGTGAAAAGCTCATTCCATATACACACCACACTCTGTGAAAAGCTCATTCCATAGACACACCTCACTCTGTGAAAAGCTCTTTCCATATACACCACACCCTGTGTGAAAAGCTCATTCCATATATACACCACACTCTGTGTGTAAAGCCCATTCCGTATACACACCACACTCTGTGAAAACTAATTCCATATACACATCACACTCTGTGAAATGCTCATTCCATATACACACCACACTCTGTGAAAAGCTCATTCCATATGCACGCCACACTCTGTGAAATCTCATTCCATATACACACCACACTCTGTATGAAAAGCTCATTCCATATACACACCACACTCTGAAAAGCTCATTCCATATACACACCACACTCTGTGAAAAGCTCATTGCATATACACACCACACTCTGTGAAAAGCTCATTCCATATGCACGCCACACTCTGTGAAATCTCATTCCATATACACACCACACTCTGTATGAAAACGCATTCCATATACACACCACACTCTGAATAGCTCATTCCATATACACACCACATTCTGTGTGAAAAGCTTATTCCATATACACACTACACTCTGAAAATCTCATTCCATATACACACCACACTCTGTGAAAACTCATTCCATATACACACCACACTCTGTGAAAAGCTCATTCCATATGCACACCACACTCTGTGAAAACTCATTCCATATACACACCACCCTCTGTGAAATGCTCATTCCATATACACACCACACTCTGTGAAAATCTCATTCCATATACACACCACACTCTATGAAAAGCTCATTCCATATACACACCACACTCTGTGAAAAGCTCATTCCATATACACTCCAGAGTCTGTAAAAAGCTCATTCCATATACACACCTCACTCTGTGTGAAATGCTCATTCCATATACACACCACACTCTGTGAAAAGCTCATTCCATATACACACCACACTCTGTGAAAAGCTCATTCCATAGACACACCTCACTCTGTGAAAAGCTCTTTCCATATACACACCACACCCTGTGTGAAAAGCTCATTCCATATACACACCTCACTCTGTGAAAAGCTCATTACATATACACACCACACTCTGTGAAAAGCTCATTCCATATACACACCACACTCTCTGAAAAACTCATTCCATATGCACACCACACTCTCTGAAAAACTCATTCCATATACACACCACACTCTGTGAAAACACATTCCATATATACACCACACTCTGTGAAAAGCTCATTCCATATACACACCACACTCTCTGAAAAACCCATTCCATATACACACCACAGTCTGTGAAATCTCATTCCATATACACACCACACTCTGTATGAAAAGCTCATTCCATATACACACCACACTCGGAAAAGCTCATTCCATATACACACCACACTCTGCTTAAAGCTCATTGCATATACACATCACACTCTGTGTGAAAAGCTCATTGCATATACACACCAGACTGTTGTGAAAAGCTCATTCCATATACACACCACACTCTGTGAAAACGCATTTCATATACATACCACACTGTGAATAGCTCATTCCATATACACACCACATTCTGTGTGAAAAGCTTATTCCATATACACACTACACTCTGAAAATCTCATTCCATATACACTCCACACTCTGTGTGAAAAGCTCATTCCATATACACACCGCACTCTGTGAAAACTCATTCCATATACACACCACACTCTGTGAATAGCTCATTCCATATACACACCACACTGTGAAAACTCATTCCATATACACACCACACTCTGTGAAAAGATCATTCCATATACACACCACACTCTGTGAAATCTCATTCCATATACACACCACACTCTGTGAAAAGCTCATTCCATATACACACCACACTCTGTGTGAAAAGCTCATTCCATAGACACACCTCACTCTGTGAAAACTCATTCCATATACATACCACACTCTGTGTGAAAAGCTCATTCCATATACACTCCAGAGTCTGTAAAAAACTCATTCCATATACACATCACACTCTGTGAAATGCTCATTCCATATACACACCACACTCTGTGAAAAGCTCATTCCATATACACACCACACTCTGTGAAAAGCTCATTCCATAGACA
The DNA here is from genome assembly GCF_030144855.1 of Hypanus sabinus. Lineage (NCBI taxonomy): Eukaryota > Metazoa > Chordata > Chondrichthyes > Myliobatiformes > Dasyatidae > Hypanus > Hypanus sabinus. Next base: position 158,481,061 of record NC_082708.1, on the reverse strand, counting down.
CACCTCACTCTGTGAAAAGCTCTTTCCATATACACCACACCCTGTGTGAAAAGCTCATTCCATATATACACCACACTCTGTGTGTAAAGCCCATTCCGTATACACACCACACTCTGTGAAAACTAATTCCATATACACATCACACTCTGTGAAATGCTCATTCCATATACACACCACACTCTGTGAAAAGCTCATTCCATATGCACGCCACACTCTGTGAAATCTCATTCCATATACACACCACACTCTGTATGAAAAGCTCATTCCATATACACACCACACTCTGAAAAGCTCATTCCATATACACACCACACTCTGTGAAAAGCTCATTGCATATACACATCACACTCTGTGTAAAAAGCTCATTGCATATACACACCAGACTGTTGTGAAAAGCTCATTCCATATACACACCACACTATGTGAAAACGCATTCCATATACACACCACACTCTGAATAGCTCATTCCATATACACACCACATTCTGTGTGAAAAGCTTATTCCATATACACACTACACTCTGAAAATCTCATTCCATATACACACCACACTCTGTGAAAACTCATTCCATATACACACCACACTCTGTAAAAAGCTCATTCCATATGCACACCACACTCTGTGAAAACTCATTCCATATACACACCACCCTCTGTGAAATGCTCATTCCATATACACACCACACTCTGTGAAAAGCTCATTCCATATACACACCACACTCTGTGAAAACTCATTCCATATACACACCACACTCTGTGTGAAAAGCTCATTGCATATACACACCAGACTGTTGTGATAAGCTCATTCCATATACACACCACACTCTGTGAAAACGCATTCCATATACACACCACACTCTGAATAGCTCATTCCATATACACACCACATTCTGTGTGAAAAGCTTATTCCATATACACACTACACTCTGAAAATCTCATTCCATATACACACCACACTCTGTGAAAACTCATTCCATATACACACCACACTCTGTGAAAAGCTCATTCCATATGCACACCACACTCTGTGAAAACTCATTCCATATACACACCACCCTCTGTGAAATGCTCATTCCATATACACACCACACTCTGTGAAAATCTCATTCCATATACACACCACACTCTATGAAAAGCTCATTCCATATACACACCACACTCTGTGAAAAGCTCATTCCATATACACTCCAGAGTCTGTAAAAAGCTCATTCCATATACACACCTCACTCTGTGTGAAATGCTCATTCCATATACACACCACACTCTGTGAAAAGCTCATTCCATATACACACCACACTCTGTGAAAAGCTCATTCCATAGACACACCTCACTCTGTGAAAAGCTCTTTCCATATACACACCACACCCTGTGTGAAAAGCTCATTCCATATACACACCTCACTCTGTGAAAAGCTCATTACATATACACACCACACTCTGTGAAAAGCTCATTCCATATACACACCACACTCTCTGAAAAACTCATTCCATATGCACACCACACTCTCTGAAAAACTCATTCCATATACACACCACACTCTGTGAAAACACATTCCATATATACACCACACTCTGTGAAAAGCTCATTCCATATACACACCACACTCTCTGAAAAACCCATTCCATATACACACCACAGTCTGTGAAATCTCATTCCATATACACACCACACTCTGTATGAAAAGCTCATTCCATATACACACCACACTCGGAAAAGCTCATTCCATATACACACCACACTCTGCTTAAAGCTCATTGCATATACACATCACACTCTGTGTGAAAAGCTCATTGCATATACACACCAGACTGTTGTGAAAAGCTCATTCCATATACACACCACACTCTGTGAAAACGCATTTCATATACATACCACACTGTGAATAGCTCATTCCATATACACACCACATTCTGTGTGAAAAGCTTATTCCATATACACACTACACTCTGAAAATCTCATTCCATATACACTCCACACTCTGTGTGAAAAGCTCATTCCATATACACACCGCACTCTGTGAAAACTCATTCCATATACACACCACACTCTGTGAATAGCTCATTCCATATACACACCACACTGTGAAAACTCATTCCATATACACACCACACTCTGTGAAAAGATCATTCCATATACACACCACACTCTGTGAAATCTCATTCCATATACACACCACACTCTGTGAATTGCTCATTCCATATACACACCACACTCTGTGAAAAGCTCATTCCATATACACACCACACTCTGTGTGAAAAGCTCATTCCATAGACACACCTCACTCTGTGAAAACTCATTCCATATACATACCACACTCTGTGTGAAAAGCTCATTCCATATACACTCCAGAGTCTGTAAAAAACTCATTCCATATACACATCACACTCTGTGAAATGCTCATTCCATATACACACCACACTCTGTGAAAAGCTCATTCCATATACACACCACACTCTGTGAAAAGCTCATTCCATAGACACACCTCACTCTGTGAAAAGCTCTTTCCATATACACCACACCCTGTGTGAAAAGCTCATTCCATATATACACCACACTCTGTGTGTAAAGCCCATTCCGTATACACACCACACTCTGTGAAAACTAATTCCATATACACATCACACTCTGTGAAATGCTCATTCCATATACACACCACACTCTGTGAAAAGCTCATTCCATATGCACGCCACACTCTGTGAAATCTCATTCCATATACACACCACACTCTGTATGAAAAGCTCATTCCATATACACACCACACTCTGAAAAGCTCATTCCATATACACACCACACTCTGTGAAAAGCTCATTGCATATACACATCACACTCTGTGTAAAAAGCTCATTGCATATACACACCAGACTGTTGTGAAAAGCTCATTCCATATACACACCACACTATGTGAAAACGCATTCCATATACACACCACACTCTGAATAGCTCATTCCATATACACACCACATTCTGTGTGAAAAGCTTATTCCATATACACACTACACTCTGAAAATCTCATTCCATATACACACCACACTCTGTGAAAACTCATTCCATATACACACCACACTCTGTAAAAAGCTCATTCCATATGCACACCACACTCTGTGAAAACTCATTCCATATACACACCACCCTCTGTGAAATGCTCATTCCATATACACACCACACTCTGTGAAAAGCTCATTCCATATACACACCACACTCTGTGAAAACTCATTCCATATACACACCACACTCTGTGTGAAAAGCTCATTGCATATACACACCAGACTGTTGTGATAAGCTCATTCCATATACACACCACACTCTGTGAAAACGCATTCCATATACACACCACACTCTGAATAGCTCATTCCATATACACACCACATTCTGTGTGAAAAGCTTATTCCATATACACACTACACTCTGAAAATCTCATTCCATATACACACCACACTCTGTGAAAACTCATTCCATATACACACCACACTCTGTGAAAAGCTCATTCCATATGCACACCACACTCTGTGAAAACTCATTCCATATACACACCACCCTCTGTGAAATGCTCATTCCATATACACACCACACTCTGTGAAAATCTCATTCCATATACACACCACACTCTATGAAAAGCTCATTCCATATACACACCACACTCTGTGAAAAGCTCATTCCATATACACTCCAGAGTCTGTAAAAAGCTCATTCCATATACACACCTCACTCTGTGTGAAATGCTCATTCCATATACACACCACACTCTGTGAAAAGCTCATTCCATATACACACCACACTCTGTGAAAAGCTCATTCCATAGACACACCTCACTCTGTGAAAAGCTCTTTCCATATACACACCACACCCTGTGTGAAAAGCTCATTCCATATACACACCTCACTCTGTGAAAAGCTCATTACATATACACACCACACTCTGTGAAAAGCTCATTCCATATACACACCACACTCTCTGAAAAACTCATTCCATATGCACACCACACTCTCTGAAAAACTCATTCCATATACACACCACACTCTGTGAAAACACATTCCATATATACACCACACTCTGTGAAAAGCTCATTCCATATACACACCACACTCTCTGAAAAACCCATTCCATATACACACCACAGTCTGTGAAATCTCATTCCATATACACACCACACTCTGTATGAAAAGCTCATTCCATATACACACCACACTCGGAAAAGCTCATTCCATATACACACCACACTCTGCTTAAAGCTCATTGCATATACACATCACACTCTGTGTGAAAAGCTCATTGCATATACACACCAGACTGTTGTGAAAAGCTCATTCCATATACACACCACACTCTGTGAAAACGCATTTCATATACATACCACACTGTGAATAGCTCATTCCATATACACACCACATTCTGTGTGAAAAGCTTATTCCATATACACACTACACTCTGAAAATCTCATTCCATATACACTCCACACTCTGTGTGAAAAGCTCATTCCATATACACACCGCACTCTGTGAAAACTCATTCCATATACACACCACACTCTGTGAATAGCTCATTCCATATACACACCACACTGTGAAAACTCATTCCATATACACACCACACTCTGTGAAAAGATCATTCCATATACACACCACACTCTGTGAAATCTCATTCCATATACACACCACACTCTGTGAATTGCTCATTCCATATACACACCACACTCTGTGAAAAGCTCATTCCATATACACACCACACTCTGTGTGAAAAGCTCATTCCATAGACACACCTCACTCTGTGAAAACTCATTCCATATACATACCACACTCTGTGTGAAAAGCTCATTCCATATACACTCCAGAGTCTGTAAAAAACTCATTCCATATACACATCACACTCTGTGAAATGCTCATTCCATATACACACCACACTCTGTGAAAAGCTCATTCCATATACACACCACACTCTGTGAAAAGCTCATTCCATAGACACACCTCACTCTGTGAAAAGCTCTTTCCATATACACCACACCCTGTGTGAAAAGCTCATTCCATATATACACCACACTCTGTGTGTAAAGCCCATTCCGTATACACACCACACTCTGTGAAAACTAATTCCATATACACATCACACTCTGTGAAATGCTCATTCCATATACACACCACACTCTGTGAAAAGCTCATTCCATATGCACGCCACACTCTGTGAAATCTCATTCCATATACACACCACACTCTGTATGAAAAGCTCATTCCATATACACACCACACTCTGAAAAGCTCATTCCATATACACACCACACTCTGTGAAAAGCTCATTGCATATACACATCACACTCTGTGTAAAAAGCTCATTGCATATACACACCAGACTGTTGTGAAAAGCTCATTCCATATACACACCACACTATGTGAAAACGCATTCCATATACACACCACACTCTGAATAGCTCATTCCATATACACACCACATTCTGTGTGAAAAGCTTATTCCATATACACACTACACTCTGAAAATCTCATTCCATATACACACCACACTCTGTGAAAACTCATTCCATATACACACCACACTCTGTAAAAAGCTCATTCCATATGCACACCACACTCTGTGAAAACTCATTCCATATACACACCACCCTCTGTGAAATGCTCATTCCATATACACACCACACTCTGTGAAAAGCTCATTCCATATACACACCACACTCTGTGAAAACTCATTCCATATACACACCACACTCTGTGTGAAAAGCTCATTGCATATACACACCAGACTGTTGTGATAAGCTCATTCCATATACACACCACACTCTGTGAAAACGCATTCCATATACACACCACACTCTGAATAGCTCATTCCATATACACACCACATTCTGTGTGAAAAGCTTATTCCATATACACACTACACTCTGAAAATCTCATTCCATATACACACCACACTCTGTGAAAACTCATTCCATATACACACCACACTCTGTGAAAAGCTCATTCCATATGCACACCACACTCTGTGAAAACTCATTCCATATACACACCACCCTCTGTGAAATGCTCATTCCATATACACACCACACTCTGTGAAAATCTCATTCCATATACACACCACACTCTATGAAAAGCTCATTCCATATACACACCACACTCTGTGAAAAGCTCATTCCATATACACTCCAGAGTCTGTAAAAAGCTCATTCCATATACACACCTCACTCTGTGTGAAATGCTCATTCCATATACACACCACACTCTGTGAAAAGCTCATTCCATATACACACCACACTCTGTGAAAAGCTCATTCCATAGACACACCTCACTCTGTGAAAAGCTCTTTCCATATACACACCACACCCTGTGTGAAAAGCTCATTCCATATACACACCTCACTCTGTGAAAAGCTCATTACATATACACACCACACTCTGTGAAAAGCTCATTCCATATACACACCACACTCTCTGAAAAACTCATTCCATATGCACACCACACTCTCTGAAAAACTCATTCCATATACACACCACACTCTGTGAAAACACATTCCATATATACACCACACTCTGTGAAAAGCTCATTCCATATACACACCACACTCTCTGAAAAACCCATTCCATATACACACCACAGTCTGTGAAAACTCATTCCATATATACACCACACTCTGTGTGAAAAGCCCATTCCGTATACACACCACACTCTGTGAAAACTGATTCCATATACACACCACAGTCTGTGTGAAAAGCTCATTGCATATACACATCACACTCTGTGAAAAGCTCATTCCATATGCACACCACACTCTGTGAAATCTCATTCCATATACACACCACACTCTGTATGAAAAGCTCATTCCATATACACACCACACTCTGAAAAGCTCATTCCATATACACACCACACTCTGTGGAAAGCTCATTGCATATACACATCACACTCTGTGAAAAGCTCATTCCATATACACACCACACTCTGTGTGAAAAGCTCATTGCATATACACATCACACTCTGTGTGAAAATCTCATTCCATATACACACCACATTCTGTGTGAACATGTCATTCCATATACACACCAAAGTCTGTGAAAAACTCATTCCATATACACACCACACTCTGAAAAGCTCATTCCATATACACACCACATTCTGTGAAAAGCTCATTCCATATACACACCACACTCTGTATGAAAAGCTCATTCCAGATACACACCACACTCTGAAAAGCTCATTCCATATACACACCACATTCTGTGTGAAAAGCTCATTCCATATACACACCACACTCTGAAAAGCTCATTCCATATACACACCACATTCTGTGTGAAAAGCTCATTCCATATAAACACCACATTCTGTGAAAAGCTCATTCCTTATACACACCACACTCTGTATGAAAATCTCATTCCATATACACACCACACTCTGAAAAGCTCATTCCATATACACACCACATTCTGTGTGAAAAGCTCATTCCATATACACACCACACTGTGTGAAAACTCATTCCATATACACACCACACTCTGTGAAAACTCATTCCATATACACACCACTCTGTGTGAAAACTTATTCCATATACACACCACACTCTGTATGAAAAGCTCACTCCATATACACACCACACTCTGAATAGCTCATTCCATATACACACCACATTCTGTGTGAAAAGCTCATTCCATATACTCACCACACTCTGTGAAAAGCTCATTCCATATACACTCCAGAGTCTGTAAAAAGCTCATTCCATATACACACCTCACTCTGTGTGAAATGCTGATTCCATATACACACCACACTCTGTGAAAAGCTCATTCCATATACACACCACACTCTGTGAAAAGCTCATTCCATAGACACACCTCACTCTGTGAAAAGCTCTTTCCATATACACACCACACCCTGTGTGAAATGCTCATTCCATATACACACCTCACTCTGTGAAAAGCTCATTACATATACACACCACACTCTGTGAAAAGCTCATTCCATATGCACACCACACTCTCTGAAAAACTCATTCCATATACACACCACAGTCTGTGAAAACACATTCCATATATACACCACACTCTATGAAAAGCTCATTCCATATACACACCACACTCTCTGAAAAACCCATTCCATATACACACCACAGTCTGTGAAAACTCATTCCATATATACACCACACTCTGTGTGAAAAGCCCATTCCGTATACACACCACACTCTGTGAAAACTCATTCCATATACACATCACACTCTGTGAAATGCTCATTCCATATACACACCACACTCTGTGAAAAGCTCATTCCATATGCACACCACAGTCTGTGAAATCTCATTCCATATACACACCACACTCTGTATGAAAAGCTCATTCCATATACACACCACACTCGGAAAAGCTCATTCCATATACACACCACACTCTGTTTAAAGCTCATTGCATATACACATCACACTCTGTGTGAAAAGCTCATTGCATATACACACCAGACTGTTGTGAAAAGCTCATTCCATATACACACCACACTCTGTGAAAACGCATTTCATATACATACCACACTGTGAATAGCTCATTCCATATACACACCACATTCTGTGTGAAAAGCATATTCCATATACACACTACACTCTGAAAATCTCATTCCATATACACACCACACTCTGTGTGAAAAGCTCATTCCATATACACACCGCACTCTGTGAAAACTCATTCCATTTACACACCACACTCTGTGAATAGCTCATTCCATATACACACCACACTGTGAAAACTCATTCCATATACACACCACACTCTGTGAAAAGATCATTCCATATACACACCACACTCTGTGAAATCTCATTCCATATACACACCACACTCTGTGAATTGCTCATTCCATATACACACCACACTCTGTGAAAAGCTCATTCCATATACACACCACACTCTGTGTGAAAAGCTCATTCCATAGACACACCTCACTCTGTGAAAACTCATTCCATATACATACCACACTCTGTGTGAAAAGCTCATTCCATATACACACCGCACTCTGTGAAAACTCATTCCATATACACATCACACTCTGTGAAATGCTCATTCCATATACACACCACACCCTGTGAAAAGCTCATTCCATATGCACACCACACTCTGTGAAATCTCATTCCATATACACACCACACTCTGTATGAAAAGCTCATTCCATATACACACCACACTCGTAAAAGCTCATTCCATATACACACCACACTCTGTGAAAAGCTCATTGCATATACACATCACACTCTGTGTGAAAAACTCATTCCATATACACACCACACTCTGTGAAAAGCTCATTCCATATACACACCACACTCTGTGTGAAATGCTCATTCCATATACACACCACACTCCGTGTGAAAAGCTCAGTCCATATACACACCACACTCTGTGAAAAGCTCATTCCATATACACACCACACTCTGTGAAAACTCATTCCATATACAGACCACACTCTGTGAAAAGCTCATTCCATATACACATCACACTCTGTGAAATGCTCATTCCATATACACACCACACTCTGTGAAAAGCTCATTCCATATACACACCTCACTCTGTGTGAAAAGCCCATTCCATATACACACCACACTCTGTGTGAAAAGCTCATTCCATATACACACCAGACTGTTGTGAAAAGCTGATTCCATATACACACCACACTCTGTGAAAACGCATTCCATATACACACCACACTCTGTTTAAAGCTCATTGCATATACACATCACACTCTGTGTGAAAAGCTCATTGCATATACACACCAGACTGTTGTGAAAAGCTCATTCCATATACACACCACACTCTGTGAAAACGCATTTCATATACATACCACACTGTGAATAGCTCATTCCATATACACACCACATTCTGTGTGAAAAGCATATTCCATATACACACTACACTCTGAAAATCTCATTCCATATACACACCACACTCTGTGAGAAAAGCTCATTCCATAGACACACCACACTCTGTGAAATCTCATTCCATATACACACCACACTCTGTGAATTGCTCATTCCATATACACACCACACTCTGTGAAAAGCTCATTCCATATACACACCACACTCTGTGTGAAAAGCTCATTCCATAGACACACCTCACTCTGTGAAAACTCATTCCATATACATACCACACTCTGTGTGAAAAGCTCATTCCATATACACACCGCACTCTGTGAAAACTCATTCCATATACACATCACACTCTGTGAAATGCTCATTCCATATACACACCACACTCTGTGAAAAGCTCATTCCATATGCACACCACACTCTGTGAAATCTCATTCCATATACACACCACACTCTGTATGAAAAGCTCATTCCATATACACACCACACTCGGAAAAGCTCATTCCATATACACACCACACTCTGTGAAAAGCTCATTGCATATACACATCACACTCTGTGTGAAAAACTCATTCCATATACACACCACACTCTGTGAAAAGCTCATTCCATATACACACCACACTCTGTGTGAAATGCTCATTCCATATACACACCACACTCTGTGTGAAAAGCTCAGTCCATATACACACCACACTCTGTGAAAAGCTCATTCCATATACACACCACACTCTGTGAAAACTCATTCCATATACAGACCACACTCTGTGAAAAGCTCATTCCATATACACATCACACTCTGTGAAATGCTCATTCCATATACACACCACACTCTGTGAAAAGCTCATTCCATATACACACCTCACTCTGTGTGAAAAGCCCATTCCATATACACACCACACTCTGTGTGAAAAGCTCATTCCATATACACACCAGACTGTTGTGAAAAGCTGATTCCATATACACACCACACTCTGTGAAAACGCATTCCATATACACACCACACTCTGTGAAAAGCTCATTCCATATACACATCACACTCTGTGAAATGCTCATTCCATATACACACCACACTCTGTGAAAAGCTCATTCCACATGCACACCACACTCTGTGAAAACTCATTCCATATACACACCACACTTTGTGAAAAGCTCATTCAATATACACACCACACTCTGTGAAAAGCTCATTCCATATACACACCACACTCTGTGAAAAGCTCATTCCATATACACACCACACTCTGTGAAAAGCTCATTGCATATACACACCACACTCTATGTGAAAAGCTCATTCCATATACACACCACACTCTGTGAAAATCTCATTCCATATACACCCCACACTCTGTGAAAACTGATTCCATATACACACCACAGTCTGTTTGAAAAGCTCATTGCATATACACATCACACTCTGTGAAAAGCTCATTCCATATGCACACCACACTCTGTGAAATCTCATTCCATATACACACCACACTCTGTATGAAAAGCTCATTCCATATACACACCACACTCTGAAAAGCTCATTCCATATACACACCAGACTCTGTGTGAAAAGCTCATTCCATATACACAGCACACTCTGAAAAGCTCATTCCATATACACACCACATTCTGTGTGAACAGCTCATTCCATATACACACCAAAGTCTGTGAAAAACTCATTCCATATACACACCACACTCTGAAAAGCTCATTCCATATACACACCACATTCTGTGAAAAGTTCATTCCATATACACACCACACTCTGAAAAGCTCATTCCATATACACACCACATTCTGTGTGAAAAGCTCATTCCATATACACACCACACTTGTAAAAGCTCATTCCATATACACACCACATTCTGTGAAAAGCTCATTCCTTATACACACCACACTCTGTATGAAAAGCTCATTCCATATACACACCACACTCTGAAAAGCTCATTCCATATACACACCACATTCTGTGTGAAAAGCTCATTCCAGATACACACCACACTGTGTGAAAACTCATTCCATATACACACCACACTCTGTGAAAACTCATTCCATATACACACCACTCTGTGTGAAAACTCATTCCATATACACACCACACTCTGTATGAAAAGCTCACTCCATATACACACAACACTCTGAATAGCTCATTCCATATACACACCACATTCTGTGTGAAAAGCTCATTCCATATACACACTACACTCTGAAAATCTCATTCCATATACACACCACACTCTGTGAAAACTCATTCGATATACACACCACACTCTGTGAAAAGCTCATTCCATATGCACACCACACTCTGTGAAAACTCATTCCATATACACACCACCCTCTGTGAAATGTTCATTCCATATACACACAACACTCTGTGAAAAGCTCATTCCATATACACACCACACTCTGTGAAAAGCTCATTCCATATACACACCACACTCTGTGAAAAGCTCATTCCATATACACTCCAGAGTCTGTAAAAAGCTCATTCCATATACACACCTCACTCTGTGTGAAATGCTCATTCCATATACACACCACACTCTGTGAAAAGCTCATTCCATATACACACCACACTCTGTGAAAAGCTCATTCCATAGACACACCTCACTCTGTGAAAAGCTCTTTCCATATACACACCACACCCTGTGTGAAAAGCTCATTCCATATATACACCACACTCTGTGTGTAAAGCCCATTCCGTATACACACCACACTCTGTGAAAACTCATTCCATATACTCATCACACTCTGTGAAATGCTCATTCCATATACACACCACACTCTGTGAAAAGCTCATTCCATATGCACGCCACACTCTGTGAAATCTCATTCCATATACACACCACACTCTGTATGAAAAGCTCATTCCATATACACACCACACTCTGAAAAGCTCATTCCATATACACACCACACTCTGTGAAAAGCTCATTGCATATACACATCACACTCTGTGTGAAAAGCTCATTGCATATACACACCAGACTGTTGTGAAAAGCTCATTCCATATACACACCACACTCTGTGTGAAAAGCTCATTGCATATACACACCAGACTGTTGTGATAAGCTCATTCCATATACACACCACACTCTGTGAAAACGCATTCCATATACACACCACACTCTGAATAGCTCATTCCATATACACACCACATTCTGTGTGAAAAGCTTATTCCATATACACACTACACTCTGAAAATCTCATTCCATATACACACCACACTCTGTGAAAACTCATTCCATATACACACCACACTCTGTGAAAAGCTCATTCCATATGCACACCACACTCTGTGAAAACTCATTCCATATACACACCACCCTCTGTGAAATGCTCATTCCATATACACACCACACTCTGTGAAAAGCTCATTCCATATACACACCACACTCTATGAAAAGCTCATTCCATATACACACCACACTCTGTGAAAAGCTCATTCCATATACACTCCAGAGTCTGTAAAAAGCTCATTCCATATACACACCTCACTCTGTGTGAAATGCTCATTCCATATACACACCACACTCTGTGAAAAGCTCATTCCATATACACACCACACTCTGTGAAAAGCTCATTCCATAGACACACCTCACTCTGTGAAAAGCTCTTTCCATATACACACCACACCCTGTGTGAAAAGCTCATTCCATATACACACCTCACTCTGTGAAAAGCTCATTACATATACACACCACCCTCTGTGAAAAGCTCATTCCATATACACACCACACTCTCTGAAAAACTCATTCCTTATGCACACCACACTCTCTGAAAAACTCATTCCATATACACACCACAGTCTGTGAAAACACATTCCATATATACACCACACTCTGTGAAAAGCTCATTCCATATACACACCACACTCTCTGAAAAACCCATTCCATATACACACCAGTCTGTGAAAAGCTCATTCCATATACACACCACACTCTATGAAAAGCTCATTCCATATACACACCACACTCTGTGAAAAGCTCATTCCATATACACTCCAGAGTCTGTAAAAAGCTCATTCCATATACACACCTCACTCTGTGTGAAATGCTCATTCCATATACACACCACACTCTGTGAAAAGCTCATTCCATATACACACCACACTCTGTGAAAAGCTCATTCCATAGACACACCTCACTCTGTGAAAAGCTCTTTCCATATACACACCACACCCTGTGTGAAAAGCTCATTCCATATACACACCTCACTCTGTGAAACGCTCATTACATATACACACCACACTCTGTGAAAAGCTCATTCCATATACACACCACACTCTCTGAAAAACTCATTCCATATGCACACCACACTCTCTGAAAAACTCATTCCATATACACACCACAGTCTGTGAAAACACATTCCATATATACACCACACTCTGTGAAAAGCTCATTCCATATACACACCACACTCTCTGAAAAACCCATTCCATATACACACCAGTCTGTGAAAACTCATTCCATATATACACCACACTCTGTGTGAAAAGCCCATTCCGTATACACACCACACTCTGTGAAAACTCATTCCATATACACACCACACTCTGTGATATCTCATTCCATATACACACCACACTCTGTGAATTGCTCATTCCATATACACACCACACTCTGTATGAAAAGCTCATTCCATATACACACCACACTCTGAAAAGCTCATTCCATATACACACCACATTCTGTGTGAAAAGCTCATTCCATATACACACCACACTCTGAAAAGCTCATTCCATATACACACCACATTCTGTGAAAAGCTCATTCCTTATACACACCACACTCTGTATGAAAAGCTCATTCCATATACACACCACACTCTGAAAAGCTCATTCCATATACACACCACATTCTGTGTGAAATGCTCATTCCATAGACACACCACACTGTGTGAAAACTCATTCCATATACACACCACACTCTGTGAAAACTCATTCCATATACACACCACTCTGTGTGAAAACTCATTCCATATACACACCACACTCTGTATGAAAAGCTCACTCCATATACACACCACACTCTGAATAGCTCATTCCATATACACACCACATTCTGTGTGAAAAGCTCATTCCATATACTCACCACACTCTGTGAAAAGCTCATTCCATATACACTCCAGAGTCTGTAAAAAGCTCATTCCATATACACACCTCACTCTGTGTGAAATGCTGATTCCATATACACACCACACTCTGTGAAAAGCTCACTCCATATACACACCACACTCTGAATAGCTCATTCCATATACACACCACATTCTGTGTGAAAAGCTCATTCCATATACACACTACACTCTGAAAATCTCATTCCATATACACACCACACTCTGTGAAAACTCATTCCATATACACACCACACTCTGTGAACAGCTCATTCCATATGCACACCACACTCTGTGAAAAGCTCATTCCATATACACACCACACTCTGTGAAAAGTTCATTCCATATACACTCCAGAGTCTGTAAAAAGCTCATTCCATATACACACCTCACTCTGTGTGAAATGCTCATTCCATATACACACCACACTCTGTGTGAAAAGCTCATTCCATATACAGACCACACTCTGTGTGAAAAGCTCATTCCATATACACACCACACTCTGTGTGAAAAGCTCATTCCATATACACACCATACTGTGTGAAAAGCTCATTCCATATACAGACCACACTCTGTGAAAAGCTCATTCCATATACACTCCAGAGTCTGTAAAAAGCTCATTCCATATACACACCTCACTCTGTGTGAAATGCTCATTCCATATACACACCACACTCTGTGAAAAGCTCATTCCATATACACACCACACTCTGTGAAAAGCTCATTCCATAGACACACCTCACTCTGTGAAAAGCTCTTTCCATATACACACCACACCCTGTGTGAAAAGCTCATTCCATATACACACCTCACTCTGTGAAAAGCTCATTACATATACACACCACACTCTGTGAAAAGCTCATTCCATATACACACCACACTCTCTGAAAAACTCATTCCATATTCACACCACATTCTGTGTGAAAAGCTCATTCCATATACACACCACACTCTGAAAAGCTCATTCCATATACACACCACATTCTGTGAAAAGCTCATTCCTTATACACACCACACTCTGTATGAAAAGCTCATTCCATATACACACCACACTCTGAAAAGCTCATTCCATATACACACCACATTCTGTGTGAAAAGCTCATTCCATAGACACACCACACTGTGTGAAAACTCATTCCATATACACACCACACTCTGTGAAAACTCATTCCATATACACACCACTCTGTGTGAAAACTCATTCCATATACACACCACACTCTGTATGAAAAGCTCACTCCATATACACACCACACTCTGAATAGCTCATTCCATATACACACCACATTCTGTGTGAAAAGCTCATTCCATATACTCACCACACTCTGTGAAAAGCTCATTCCATATACACTCCAGAGTCTGTAAAAAGCTCATTCCATATACACACCTCACTCTGTGTGAAATGCTGATTCCATATACACACCACACTCTGTGAAAAGCTCACTCCATATACACACCACACTCTGAATAGCTCATTCCATATACACACCACATTCTGTGTGAAAAGCTCATTCCATATACACACTACACTCTGAAAATCTCATTCCATATACACACCACACTCTGTGAAAACTCATTCCATATACACACCACACTCTGTGAACAGCTCATTCCATATGCACACCACACTCTGTGAAAAGCTCATTCCATATACACACCACACTCTGTGAAAAGTTCATTCCATATACACTCCAGAGTCTGTAAAAAGCTCATTCCATATACACACCTCACTCTGTGTGAAATGCTCATTCCATATACACACCACACTCTGTGTGAAAAGCTCATTCCATATACAGACCACACTCTGTGTGAAAAGCTCATTCCATATACACACCACACTCTGTGTGAAAAGCTCATTCCATATACACACCATACTGTGTGAAAAGCTCATTCCATATACAGACCACACTCTGTGAAAAGCTCATTCCATATACACTCCAGAGTCTGTAAAAAGCTCATTCCATATACACACCTCACTCTGTGTGAAATGCTCATTCCATATACACACCACACTCTGTGAAAAGCTCATTCCATATACACACCACACTCTGTGAAAAGCTCATTCCATAGACACACCTCACTCTGTGAAAAGCTCTTTCCATATACACACCACACCCTGTGTGAAAAGCTCATTCCATATACACACCTCACTCTGTGAAAAGCTCATTACATATACACACCACACTCTGTGAAAAGCTCATTCCATATACACACCACACTCTCTGAAAAACTCATTCCATATGCACACCACACTCTCTGAAAAACTCATTCCATATACACACCACAGTCTGTGAAAACACATTCCATATATACACCACACTCTGTGAAATCTCATTCCATATACACACCACACTCTGTGAATTGCTCATTCCATATACACACCAGACTGTTGTGAAAAGCTGATTCCATATACACACCACACTCTGAAAAGCTCATTCCATATACACACCACATTCTGTGTGAAAAGCTCATTCCATAGACACACCACACTGTGTGAAAACTCATTCCATATACACACCACACTCTGTGAAAACTCATTCCATATACACACCACTCTGTGTGAAAACTCATTCCATATACACACCACACTCTGTATGAAAAGCTCACTCCATATACACACCACACTCTGAATAGCTCATTCCATATACACACCACATTCTGTGTGAAAAGCTCATTCCATATACTCACCACACTCTGTGAAAAGCTCATTCCATATACACTCCAGAGTCTGTAAAAAGCTCATTCCATATACACACCTCACTCTGTGTGAAATGCTGATTCCATATACACACCACACTCTGTGAAAAGCTCACTCCATATACACACCACACTCTGAATAGCTCATTCCATATACACACCACATTCTGTGTGAAAAGCTCATTCCATATACACACTACACTCTGAAAATCTCATTCCATATACACACCACACTCTGTGAAAACTCATTCCATATACACACCACACTCTGTGAACAGCTCATTCCATATGCACACCACACTCTGTGAAAAGCTCATTCCATATACACACCACACTCTGTGAAAAGTTCATTCCATATACACTCCAGAGTCTGTAAAAAGCTCATTCCATATACACACCTCACTCTGTGTGAAATGCTCATTCCATATACACACCACACTCTGTGTGAAAAGCTCATTCCATATACAGACCACACTCTGTGTGAAAAGCTCATTCCATATACACACCACACTCTGTGTGAAAAGCTCATTCCATATACACACCATACTGTGTGAAAAGCTCATTCCATATACAGACCACACTCTGTGAAAAGCTCATTCCATATACACTCCAGAGTCTGTAAAAAGCTCATTCCATATACACACCTCACTCTGTGTGAAATGCTCATTCCATATACACACCACACTCTGTGAAAAGCTCATTCCATATACACACCACACTCTGTGAAAAGCTCATTCCATAGACACACCTCACTCTGTGAAAAGCTCTTTCCATATACACACCACACCCTGTGTGAAAAGCTCATTCCATATACACACCTCACTCTGTGAAAAGCTCATTACATATACACACCACACTCTGTGAAAAGCTCATTCCATATACACACCACACTCTCTGAAAAACTCATTCCATATGCACACCACACTCTCTGAAAAACTCATTCCATATACACACCACAGTCTGTGAAAACACATTCCATATATACACCACACTCTGTGAAATCTCATTCCATATACACACCACACTCTGTGAATTGCTCATTCCATATACACACCAGACTGTTGTGAAAAGCTGATTCCATATACACACCACACTCTGTGAAAACGCATTCCATATACACACCACACTCTGTTTAAAGCTCATTGCATATACACATCACACTCTGTGTGAAAAGCTCATTGCATATACACACCAGACTGTTGTGAAAAGCTCATTCCATATACACACCACACTCTGTGAAAACGCATTTCATATACATACCACACTGTGAATAGCTCATTCCATATACACACCACATTCTGTGTGAAAAGCATATTCCATATACACACTACACTCTGAAAATCTCATTCCATATACACACCACACTCTGTGAGAAAAGCTCATTCCATATACACACCGCACTCTGTGAAAACTCATTCCATTTACACACCACACTCTGTGAATAGCTGATTCCATATACACACCACACTGTGAAAACTCATTCCATATACACACCACACTCTGTGAAAAGATCATTCCATATACACACCACACTCTGTGAAATCTCATTCCATATACACACCACACTCTGTGAATTGCTCATTCCATATACACACCACACTCTGTGAAAAGCTCATTCCATATACACACCACACTCTGTGTGAAAAGCTCATTCCATAGACACACCTCACTCTGTGAAAACTCATTCCATATACATACCACACTCTGTGTGAAAAGCTCATTCCATATACACACCGCACTCTGTGAAAACTCATTCCATATACACATCACACTCTGTGAAATGCTCATTCCATATACACACCACACTCTGTGAAAAGCTCATTCCATATACACACCACACTCTGTGTGAAATGCTCATTCCATATACACACCACACTCTGTGTGAAAAGCTCAGTCCATATACACACCACACTCTGTGAAAAGCTCATTCCATATACACACCACACTCTGTGAAAACTCATTCCATATACAGACCACACTCTGTGAAAAGCTCATTCCATATACACATCACACTCTGTGAAATGCTCATTCCATATACACACCACACTCTGTGAAAAGCTCATTCCATATACACACCTCACTCTGTGTGAAAAGCCCATTCCATATACACACCACACTCTGTGTGAAAAGCTCATTCCATATACACACCAGACTGTTGTGAAAAGCTGATTCCATATACACACCACACTCTGTGAAAACGCATTCCATATACACACCACACTCTGTGAAAAGCTCATTCCATATACACATCACACTCTGTGAAATGCTCATTCCATATACACACCACACTCTGTGAAAAGCTCATTCCACATGCACACCACACTCTGTGAAAACTCATTCCATATACACACCACACTTTGTGAAAAGCTCATTCAATATACACACCACACTCTGTGAAAAGCTCATTCCATATACACACCACACTCTGTGAAAAGCTCATTGCATATACACACCACACTCTATGTGAAAAGCTCATTCCATATACACACCACACTCTGTGAAAATCTCATTCCATATACACCCCACACTCTGTGAAAACTGATTCCATATACACACCACAGTCTGTTTGAAAAGCTCATTGCATATACACATCACACTCTGTGAAAAGCTCATTCCATATGCACACCACACTCTGTGAAATCTCATTCCATATACACACCACACTCTGTATGAAAAGCTCATTCCATATACACACCACACTCTGAAAAGCTCATTCCATATACACACCAGACTCTGTGTGAAAAGCTCATTCCATATACACAGCACACTCTGAAAAGCTCATTCCATATACACACCACATTCTGTGTGAACAGCTCATTCCATATACACACCAAAGTCTGTGAAAAACTCATTCCATATACACACCACACTCTGAAAAGCTCATTCCATATACACACCACATTCTGTGAAAAGTTCATTCCATATACACACCACACTCTGAAAAGCTCATTCCATATACACACCACATTCTGTGTGAAAAGCTCATTCCATATACACACCACACTTGTAAAAGCTCATTCCATATACACACCACATTCTGTGAAAAGCTCATTCCTTATACACACCACACTCTGTATGAAAAGCTCATTCCATATACACACCACACTCTGAAAAGCTCATTCCATATACACACCACATTCTGTGTGAAAAGCTCATTCCATATACACACCACACTGTGTGAAAACTCATTCCATATACACACCACACTCTGTGAAAACTCATTCCATATACACACCACTCTGTGTGAAAACTCATTCCATATACACACCACACTCTGTATGAAAAGCTCACTCCATATACACACCACACTCTGAATAGCTCATTCCATATACACACCACATTCTGTGTGAAAAGCTCATTCCATATACACACTACACTCTGAAAATCTCATTCCATATACACACCACACTCTGTGAAAACTCATTCGATATACACACCACACTCTGTGAAAAGCTCATTCCATATGCACACCACACTCTGTGAAAACTCATTCCATATACACACCACCCTCTGTGAAATGTTCATTCCATATACACACAACACTCTGTGAAAAGCTCATTCCATATACACACCACACTCTGTGAAAAGCTCATTCCATATACACACCACACTCTGTGAAAAGCTCATTCCATATACACTCCAGAGTCTGTAAAAAGCTCATTCCATATACACACCTCACTCTGTGTGAAATGCTCATTCCATATACACACCACACTCTGTGAAAAGCTCATTCCATATACACACCACACTCTGTGAAAAGCTCATTCCATAGACACACCTCACTCTGTGAAAAGCTCTTTCCATATACACACCACACCCTGTGTGAAAAGCTCATTCCATATATACACCACACTCTGTGTGTAAAGCTCATTCCATATGCACGCCACACTCTGTGAAATCTCATTCCATATACACACCACACTCTGTATGAAAAGCTCATTCCATATACACACCACACTCTGAAAAGCTCATTCCATATACACACCACACTCTGTGAAAAGCTCATTGCATATACACATCACACTCTGTGTGAAAAGCTCATTGCATATACACACCAGACTGTTGTGAAAAGCTCATTCCATATACACACCACACTCTGTGTGAAAAGCTCATTGCATATACACACCAGACTGTTGTGATAAGCTCATTCCATATACACACCACACTCTGTGAAAACGCATTCCATATACACACCACACTCTGAATAGCTCATTCCATATACACACCACATTCTGTGTGAAAAGCTTATTCCATATACACACTACACTCTGAAAATCTCATATCATATACACACCACACTCTGTGAAAACTCATTCCATATACACACCACACTCTGTGAAAAGCTCATTCCATATGCACACCACACTCTGTGAAAACTCATTCCATATACACACCACCCTCTGTGAAATGCTCATTCCATATACACACCACACTCTGTGAAAAGCTCATTCCATATACACACCACACTCTATGAAAAGCTCATTCCATATACACACCACACTCTGTGAAAAGCTCATTCCATATACACTCCAGAGTCTGTAAAAAGCTCATTCCATATACACACCTCACTCTGTGTGAAATGCTCATTCCATATACACACCACACTCTGTGAAAAGCTCATTCCATATACACACCACACTCTGTGAAAAGCTCATTCCATAGACACACCTCACTCTGTGAAAAGCTCTTTCCATATACACACCACACCCTGTGTGAAAAGCTCATTCCATATACACACCTCACTCTGTGAAAAGCTCATTACATATACACACCACCCTCTGTGAAAAGCTCATTCCATATACACACCACACTCTCTGAAAAACTCATTCCATATGCACACCACACTCTCTGAAAAACTCATTCCATATACACACCACAGTCTGTGAAAACACATTCCATATATACACCACACTCTGTGAAAAGCTCATTCCATATACACACCACACTCTCTGAAAAACCCATTCCATATACACACCAGTCTGTGAAAAGCTCATTCCATATACACACCACACTCTATGAAAAGCTCATTCCATATACACACCACACTCTGTGAAAAGCTCATTCCATATACACTCCAGAGTCTGTAAAAAGCTCATTCCATATACACACCTCACTCTGTGTGAAATGCTCATTCCATATACACACCACACTCTGTGAAAAGCTCATTCCATATACACACCACACTCTGTGAAAAGCTCATTCCATAGACACACCTCACTCTGTGAAAAGCTCTTTCCATATACACACCACACCCTGTGTGAAAAGCTCATTCCATATACACACCTCACTCTGTGAAAAGCTCATTACATATACACACCACACTCTGTGAAAAGCTCATTCCATATACACACCACACTCTCTGAAAAACTCATTCCATATGCACACCACACTCTCTGAAAAACTCATTCCATATACACACCACAGTCTGTGAAAACACATTCCATATATACACCACACTCTGTGAAAAGCTCATTCCATATACACACCACACTCTCTGAAAAACCCATTCCATATACACACCAGTCTGTGAAAACTCATTCCATATATACACCACACTCTGTGTGAAAAGCCCATTCCGTATACACACCACACTCTGTGAAAACTCATTCCATATACACACCACACTCTGTGATATCTCATTCCATATACACACCACACTCTGTGAATTGCTCATTCCATATACACACCACACTCTGTATGAAAAGCTCATTCCATATACACACCACACTCTGAAAAGCTCATTCCATATACACACCACATTCTGTGTGAAAAGCTCATTCCATATACACACCACACTCTGAAAAGCTCATTCCATATACACACCACATTCTGTGAAAAGCTCATTCCTTATACACACCACACTCTGTATGAAAAGCTCATTCCATATACACACCACACTCTGAAAAGCTCATTCCATATACACACCACATTCTGTGTGAAAAGCTCATTCCATAGACACACCACACTGTGTGAAAACTCATTCCATATACACACCACACTCTGTGAAAACTCATTCCATATACACACCACTCTGTGTGAAAACTCATTCCATATACACACCACACTCTGTATGAAAAGCTCACTCCATATACACACCACACTCTGAATAGCTCATTCCATATACACACCACATTCTGTGTGAAAAGCTCATTCCATATACTCACCACACTCTGTGAAAAGCTCATTCCATATACACACCACATTCTGTGAAAAGCTCATTCCTTATACACACCACACTCTGTATGAAAAGCTCATTCCATATACACACCACACTCTGAAAAGCTCATTCCATATACACACCACATTCTGTGTGAAAAGCTCATTCCATAGACACACCACACTGTGTGAAAACTCATTCCATATACACACCACACTCTGTGAAAACTCATTCCATATACACACCACTCTGTGTGAAAACTCATTCCATATACACACCACACTCTGTATGAAAAGCTCACTCCATATACACACCACACTCTGAATAGCTCATTCCATATACACACCACATTCTGTGTGAAAAGCTCATTCCATATACTCACCACACTCTGTGAAAAGCTCATTCCATATACACTCCAGAGTCTGTAAATAGCTCATTCCATATACACACCTCACTCTGTGTGAAATGCTGATTCCATATACACACCACACTCTGTGAAAAGCTCACTCCATATACACACCACACTCTGAATAGCTCATTCCATATACACACCACATTCTGTGTGAAAAGCTCATTCCATATACACACTACACTCTGAAAATCTCATTCCATATACACACCACACTCTGTGAAAACTCATTCCATATACACACCACACTCTGTGAACAGCTCATTCCATATGCACACCACACTCTGTGAAAAGCTCATTCCATATACACACCACACTCTGTGAAAAGTTCATTCCATATACACTCCAGAGTCTGTAAAAAGCTCATTCCATATACACACCTCACTCTGTGTGAAATGCTCATTCCATATACACACCACACTCTGTGTGAAAAGCTCATTCCATATACAGACCACACTCTGTGTGAAAAGCTCATTCCATATACACACCACACTCTGTGTGAAAAGCTCATTCCATATACAGACCACACTCTGTGAAAAGCTCATTCCATATACACTCCAGAGTCTGTAAAAAGCTCATTCCATATACACACCTCACTCTGTGTGAAATGCTCATTCCATATACACACCACACTCTGTGAAAAGCTCATTCCATATACACACCACACTCTGTGAAAAGCTCATTCCATAGACACACCTCACTCTGTGAAAAGCTCTTTCCATATACACACCACACCCTGTGTGAAAAGCTCATTCCATATACACACCTCACTCTGTGAAAAGCTCATTACATATACACACCACACTCTGTGAAAAGCTCATTCCATATACACACCACACTCTCTGAAAAACTCATTCCATATGCACACCACACTCTCTGAAAAACTCATTCCATATACACACCACAGTCTGTGAAAACACATTCCATATATACACCACACTCTGTGAAAAGCTCATTCCATATACACACCACACTCTCTGAAAAACCCATTCCATATACACACCAGTCTGTGAAAACTCATTCCATATATACACCACACTCTGTGTGAAAAGCCCATTCCGTATACACACCACACTCTGTGAAAACTCATTCCATATACACACCACACTCTGTGATATCTCATTCCATATACACACCACACTCTGTGAATTGCTCATTCCATATACACACCACACTCTGTATGAAAAGCTCATTCCATATACACACCACACTCTGAAAAGCTCATTCCATATACACACCACATTCTGTGAAAAGCTCATTCCTTATACACACCACACTCTGTATGAAAAGCTCATTCCATATACACACCACACTCTGAAAAGCTCATTCCATATACACACCACATTCTGTGTGAAAAGCTCATTCCATAGACACACCACACTGTGTGAAAACTCATTCCATATACACACCACACTCTGTGAAAACTCATTCCATATACACACCACTCTGTGTGAAAACTCATTCCATATACACACCACACTCTGTATGAAAAGCTCACTCCGTATACACACCACACTCTGAATAGCTCATTCCATATACACACCACATTCTGTGTGAAAAGCTCATTCCATATACTCACCACACTCTGTGAAAAGCTCATTCCATATACACTCCAGAGTCTGTAAAAAGCTCATTCCATATACACACCTCACTCTGTGTGAAATGCTGATTCCATATACACACCACACTCTGTGAAAAGCTCACTCCATATACACACCACACTCTGAATAGCTCATTCCATATACACACCACATTCTGTGTGAAAAGCTCATTCCATATACACACCACACTCTGTGAAAACTCATTCCATATACACACCACACTCTGTGAACAGCTCATTCCATATGCACACCACACTCTGTGAAAAGCTCATTCCATATACACACCACACTCTGTGAAAAGTTCATTCCATATACACTCCAGAGTCTGTAAAAAGCTCATTCCATATACACACCTCACTCTGTGTGAAATGCTCATTCCATATACACACCACACTCTGTGTGAAAAGCTCATTCCATATACAGACCACACTCTGTGTGAAAAGCTCATTCCATATACACACCACACTCTGTGTGAAAAGCTCATTCCATATACACACCATACTGTGTGAAAAGCTCATTCCATATACAGACCACACTCTGTGTGAAAAGCTCATTCCATATACACACCACACTCTGTGTGAAAAGCTCATTTCATATACACACCACACTCTGTGAAAAGCTCATTCCATATACACACTACACTCTGAAAAACTTATTCCATATACACACCACACTCTGTGAAAAGATCATTCCATATACATACCACACTCTGTGAAAACTCAGTCCATATACACACCACACTCTGTGAAATCTCATTCCATATACACACCACACTCTGTGAAAAGATTACCCTTCAGGCCCACTTTAAATCTATCCCCTCTCCCCTTAAATCCCCCTACCCTGGGAAAACATTGCCACCGGTCACTTTATCTATGTGTCTTGTGACTTTATAAACCCCTACATGATCATACCTCAGTCTCCTAAGCTTCAGGGTAGGTAGCATGGTGTGGCACAAGAGACTCTGCAGATGTTGGAAATCTTGAGCAACACTCCCAAAAGGATGAAGGAACTCAACAGGCTGAGCAGCATCAATGGTGCAAAATGAACAGACAACATCTTGTGCCAAGACCCTTTATCAGGACTAGAAGGGAAGCGGGTGGAAACCAGTATCACGTGCTTTGGGAAGGTGGAGGAGCAAAGCTGGGACATGACAGTTGAGACCTGGTGAGGGGGAAGGTGGGTTAGTGGGGGACAAAGTGTGAAAGGGGATCATGTGAGAAGCTGGTGGGTGATAGCTGAAAGAGAGAAAGTGTTGAAGAAGAAGCAATTTGATCGGAGAGGATAGAAACCATGGAATAAAGGGAAAGTAGTGGGGGGCCAGAGGGGGCAGCCCATGAGAGGGGCAACAGACTGAAGGAGAACAAAGGGGTGGAGGAAAAAGAGAGGCATGGTTACTGGAAGTTAGAGAATAGGATATTTATGCCGAAAGGTGGAAGTCTACTAAGATGGAATAGGAGGTGTTTTTCCTCCAACTTGTATCTACCTTCATCATGGCAGGAGAGGAGGGCATGGACAGATATATCAGTGTGAGAATGTGATGCACCATCAATAACTCACTCTGAGACGTAAGGCGAGATATCGGCTTTTATTGACTGAAGAAGGAACCAGCAGTGAGTGACCATCATATTACATCCTGGAGAATGAGGCAGAGGATTAGACCTGAATCGCCTTCATACAGGGCCTGTGGGAGGAGCCACAGGAGCAGTCAGAAGGGGGCGTGTCCAGACAGGCACATAGTTCACCACATTCACCCCCCCTTTGTTTGAAAGAGTCCCCATGTGGCGAAATTTCTTACAGGTCAAGTCTGTCAGGTGGTCGAATCTGTCGCTGTGATCTACGTAGCACCGACTGTGATTGCACCGATGCCAGCAACATTGGAGATTGCACAGGAGACGGAGGTTGTGCTGGTTCCAGCTCATGCATGTGCGAGGCACCTGGTCATGAGGAGTCCATGTAGGGCCTGGTGAGCGCGGTGTCACCTCGGGTACAGGGTTCATAGTTACCGGAGAGTGTTCAGGGTAGTGGTCTGCTGCACCTACGGGTGCCAGGTCGCGGATGTAGACCGAGTCCTCCCGCCCATCAGGTAAGACCACGTAAGCATACTGGGGGTTCGCATGCAGAAGTTGAACCCTCTCGACCAGCGGGGAGTATTTATTGCTCCTCACATGTTTCCGGAGCAGCACTGGCCCCAGGGACATCAGCCAAACTGGTAGAGCGGTCCCAGTGACAGACTTCCTGGGAAAAGAGAATAGGAGTTCGTGGGGGGGGGGGGGTGTGGGGCCACCATCCGACCACCTGGGCCCTCCAAGGGCTTCTGCTTGGCTCAATGATCCCCTCCCTGAGCAACCACTGCACCGGTTTACAGTCGGGGTCAGGTTGGCGAACAGCGGCGGGGGAGGGTCCTCGAGAGCGGAGAGACTGCAAGTGGTGTTGGTAGCGCAGCTGTCGTGTTGGATGGGATGTGTGTGTCGCTGTGTGTGTGTGGTCAGTGGTGATGAAGTCCCACAAAACTGAGGGTTCCGGACAGTGAGTGGTGGGAGGGGCCCGTCATATACCATAGTCACAATTTCGAGATGGCTCTGGAAGTCCAGCCCCAATAGCACAGGTGCGCACAGATAAGGCATGACCAGTAGCGCAAAGTTCCGATACTCTGTGCCCTGCACCACCAATGTCGCTACACAACCCCCCCGGATGTCTGTGGAATGTGACCCAGAAACCAAATGGATCTTCTGACTTACTGGCCGTGTTGCGAGTCCGCAGCGTTGCACTGTGTCCGGGTGAATGAAACTCTTAGTGCTGCCCGTGTCAAACAGGCATCTAGTCCTGTGCCCCTCCACCCGGATGTCCATCATGGACCTTGCAAGCTGGTGTGGGGCGCTTTGGTCGAGGGTTACAGTGGCCAGAGTTGAGCCGTCGGGGTACCCGGTAAGCATCGGAGGGTTGGGGGCGGGACGTGCTGATGCCGACAAAGATGGCCGCCCACATCCGGGCATGCAAGATGGCGGCCCCCACGTCTCACCCATAGCGCTGCACTCCGCTCACAGTTTAGACTTACAGACCTTGGCAAAATGGCCCCGCTTTCCGCAGCTGGAGCAGGTCGCTTCTCGCGCTGGACAGCATTTTCGAGAGTGTTTTTTATGGCCACAGAAATAACAAAGCACAGGCTTCTGACGGGCTGCCGCTGTGGTCGGGTTCGGGGAGCTCATGGAATCACAACTGGCAGTGGCGATTTCGCTCGCGGGAGCCACCGGTGGGGTCTGAGGTGTCCACGGAACCGACGGGGAATCGCGCGACTGGACAGCGTCGGCGTAGAGCAGCGCAGCTTCCAGAGCGTTGGCCGTCTTGATCGCCAAGCGTAAGGTAAGATCTGAGTGTTCCAGCAGTCGCTGGCGCACGTACACTGACCTCAGTCCCGTCATCAAGGCGTCTCACACTAGCAGCTCCGCATGTTGTTCTGCCGTGAGCGTCTTGCAGTCACAAGCTCGGACAAGTGTCTGTAGTGCTCGGAGAAACTCGGCGCACGATTCGCCAGGCCGCTGTCGCCGGGTAGCTAAACGATGTCTTGCGTAGACGGTGTTCACCGGCCGCAGGTACTGTCTTTTGAGGGCGTCCAGTGCCCCTTCGTAGGTTGGCAGGTCCCGGATAATGGAATAAACTTTTGGGGTGACCCTCGAGAGGAGAATTCTGTACATAATGGCAGGGTCAGTCGCACGAAGCTCTGCCAAGTATGATTGGGAGCATGCAAGCCAGTGTTCAAAAGCAAGAGCTGCTTCAGGATCTTGAGGGTCCAAATCCAACCTTTCCGGACGTAAAACTGTTTCCATGTTTTAAAACTTTCAGTCAATAAAATTGATGCACCATCAATAACTCACTCTGAGACGTAAGGCGAGATATCGGCTTTTATTGACTGAAGAAGGAACCAGCAGTGAGTGACCATCATATTACATCCTGGAGAATGAGGCAGAGGATTAGACCTGAATCGCCTTCATACAGGGCCTGTGGGAGGAGCCACAGGAGCAGTCAGAAGGGGGCGTGTCCAGACAGGCACATAGTTCACCACAGAATGCGAAATGGGTGTCAATGTCTCGGAAGATCTATCCTGGGCCCAATATATTACAATTACAAAGAAGGTATGACAGAAGCTTTATTTCATTAAGGGTTTGAGGAGATTTGGTATGTAAGCAAAGATACTAGCAACAAATACCATGAGATTTGCAATGATATCAAACCTGATTCTGAAGTGGAACTGAAATTGTTGCCCTTTGGAGATCCTGGCTGTGGCAGTGGACAAAGCAAAGGTATTTGACGAAATGGTCCCCAGCAATGGTGTGGAGTGCAATTCAACATCAGCCTGTTACCCAGTTCTGGACACAATCATGAATAAAGTAAGCTGTTAGATTGAGAGCACCAGACAAGATGCTGGAGTGTCTCAACAGGTCAGCCACAATCTGTGGAGGGAAGAGTCCAATCAATATTGCAGATCGAGACCCTTCATCTGGATGCAGATGAAATGACTTGATTCAAAATGTCAATTGTCCATTTCTCTCTGCAGATGCTGCCCGACTCACTTTGTTTCTCCAGCATCGTTTGTGTTGCTCCAGATCTCAGCACTGCTGTCTCTTGTGCCTCTTCTTGGATTGAGGGTCTGGCGTTTGTTCTGCTGCACTCTGCGTACAGTGTGTACCATTCCTGTGACTTTTCCCTTGATGGCAACTTCTGCAGCACCACCACTGAGATTGGAGAA
The DNA here is from genome assembly GCF_030144855.1 of Hypanus sabinus. NCBI lineage: Eukaryota > Metazoa > Chordata > Chondrichthyes > Myliobatiformes > Dasyatidae > Hypanus > Hypanus sabinus. The sequence continues at coordinate 158,450,516 of NC_082708.1, read as the reverse complement.
GGTGAATGGGAAAAATTGGAATTCCAGTATGGATGCGCAGGAAATGCAGTGACACTCAACTTGTCCCCATTTAGGTCCAAAACACAGCTTTGCAATAATACCCAGAGTACCTTGCTTCATTAAGTTGTGTTGGTTGGGTGTAAAGTATTGGGCTGAATCCAAGGAGAATTATTTGAAGTGTACCTGAAAAAATACCATTTAATAAAATGGCAATGCAGTGTGCTTTACTTTCAGCTCCTTTACGGGAAGCTTAGCTTGGCAGCATGCACTGTGTGCAGCATAATCACATTCAATACAGTTTAATCTATTACCTCAAAGGTAGACCAAATAAAAAGGATTTGATTTAAAATCAAATTGCTGGATAGTATTCTCACTCCAGGGCCATTAACTATCTCCATCATTTCACTTTGATTTTCAAAATTACTTCTGGTAAACTAGTTCAGTGGCAAGGAATTAGACCCAGGCAAAATAATAGATCCCTTTCCTGGAAACTGTAGTCTTTCTGGCTTGTTCTCACATCTTAGTGTTGAGGGAACGTGCTTTAGTCAGTTGTTTTCTGTGAACTAAAGCCAGCACCCTTTATTTGGTGCTTCTGATGCAGAAGGCTGTAGGTTCAAATTGTTGTTAGACACTCTGGCGTGGTACTGAAGGATTACCTTAGTGTGAGAGCTTCTATCTTCTGGATGAAGTTTTCAGTTGTCTACTTGGGTGGACATACTGTAAATCACACAAGGGTAAGTCAAAACTGATAGGAAAATAGTAGAGTGCTGGAAGTGTTCAATCTATCAGGCAGAATCTGTGGATGAATAAACAGAACTAATGTTTCAAGCTGACGACCTTCAGAAAAATTGCCCAGTACAGCCTGATCTAGATCAAATCAAAGTTCAAAGTAAATATATAAATTTATAAACCAATCAATCTCACCAAGAGTGACAGACTAAAGTTTGGGACACATCACTTTGCAAACTCACCTAAGAGCTAAAATTTCCAAGCACTGAGGTCAGATTTAGTGCCTTTGTATTAAATGGTATTGTGTCAGATAGCAACAGCACAACGGAGAAAGGCCATTTTGCCCATTGCATCTGTGTCAGTCCTTTCATCCCTGTATATCCCACTGCATTTTCGTCTCTCCTCAAGGATCCTTTTATATCTTCTGCTCTTTCAAAGTCATCTCACCTTCTGTGAAATGATCCACGATCATTGATAGAAATTTGTTGCCATGTGTGTTCTACTCAGTCTCAGTTTCCTTATTGCCTATTTGCTGAATAATAATCTTTCCAATGTTTCTCCAAGTGATGGGATTCTTGACTTTAATATTAAATCAAAACAATTTGGGAAATACATAGCAGGCCGGGCAGCATCTGTGGGGAAGCAAGCAGAATCAAAATTTTAACTTTCCATGGAGTTTCACATTTTAACTGGCTTTTCCTCTCACTTTGAACTGGTAATATTTTGTTAGAACCATAGAAAGCCTACAGCACAATGCAGGCCCTTCGATCCACAAAACTGTGCTGAACATGTCCCTACCTTAGAACTATCTAGGCTTACCCATAGCCCTCCATTTTTCTAAGCTCCATGTACCTGACAAGGAATCTCTTAAAAGACCCCATTGCTTCCGCCTCCACCACTGGCAGCCCATTCCACGCACTCACCAATCTCTGTGTAAAAAAAAACTTACCCCTGACATCTCCTCTGTCCTACTTCCAAGCACGTTAAAACTATGCCCTCTCGTCCTAGCCATTTCAGCCCTGGGAAAAAGCCTCTGACTATCCGCACAATCAATACCTCTCATTATCTTATACACCTCTATCTGGTCACCTCTCATCCTCTGTCACTCCAAGGAGAGAAGGCTGAGTTCACTCAACCTATTCTCATAAGGCATGCTTCCCAATCCAGGCAACATCCTTGTAAATCTCCTCTGTATTTTGTTGAATACAGGTTTGGAGAGAAAACCAGGCAGAAGTCCTCATGCATAGCAGATTTCTCATTCTTTTTTTTATGACGTCTCAAGATGTCTTAGCTGAAGAAATATTTTAAAGTGAAGTGGAGATGGCATTGCTGCCAATTTTATGGATTCATGGAATTGTACAGTGCAGAAACCAATCCCTTGCTCCACCATGGCCATACTGACCACCAAATACCCATCTACGCTAAGTCCATTTGCCAGCATGTGGTCTATAGCCTTGCCAACTCAAGTACTCGTTTTAATGTTCCTTAAGTGTTGTGGGTGTACCCCCTACCTCCAGCAACCACCTCGACTGTGTGTTGCAGATTCTAACCGAGCTCTGGGTGAAAAGTAACTCCTTAGAATCTCTCTAAATCTTCTGTCCTTCACTCTGAACCTATGCCCTCTAAATTTTGTACTCTTTAATGGAAAAATGCCTCTCATAATGTTGTATACCTCTATCAGGTTTGCATTCGGCAAGGAAAATGAGCCCAACCTATCCTGCTGGTCCTCATAATCGAGGCTCTCCATGCCAGGCAGCAACCTGGTGGATCTCCTCTGCACCCACTCCAGTGCAGCCATGTTCTTTCTATAGTGTGGTGATCAGACCTGTACACAGTAAATCAGTGTGGCAATCGGAGCTGTACGCTGTAAGCCAGCGTAGCCTAATTAACGCTTTATAGGATGGTGGTCCTGCTCATATAGTCTATGACCTAGATAATGAAGAGAAGTGTTCCATAGGCTTTATGTATTTCCATTTTTGGGATGCTGGGATCATGATGAGGCAGGCCTGAACTAAATGCCCATGAAAACAGTAGCTCTCCAGGCCTTTCAGAATTGACCACATTATTGTTGGTTTGGAGTTTACATAGGACAGATCAAGTAAGGATGGCAGATTTACTCCCCTGCATTGGTAAAGCAGATGGGTTTTTAACAACAATCTGGGAGTTTAGGTTCATACTACAAAACAAGCTGATCATTACTAAGTTCCAGATTTTAACTACATTTAAATTCCATAGCTGTTGTGGTGGAATTGGAATTCAGGTCTTTGTATCACTAGTCTGAGCCTCTTAGTTATCCATTTAGTAGTTTAAACAATGCATCGCTACAGGCTGATTATGCCTTATCCAAAATGCTTGGGGCTGGAAATGTTTTAGATTTTGAATTTTTTCAGATTTTGGAATATGTGATGAGATAGCTTGGGAACACCATAATTTCCAACTCTGAATTTATATGTTATCGGTAAGCAGCTTTGTCTCACATTTGCTAATTAACAGTAAGAATTATTTCTTACCATAATATAATGAAGATATAATATGTTCAAGGTAACAAAAGCAGTACACCAGCATCAGGAGAATACCTGAATCAGCTGTTGAACAATAAACAACGGCAGGCCTTCAGTCTCCACCTACGATGCTGTGTATTTGTATTTTTTTCAGGTTTTATGTACAGTCTTACAACAATCAACATTGTAGACTTGTGCTGTTGTTAGATTTTCATCAGTGGCACTTTAAAAATTTAATGCTGTTACGTAAGGTACAAAAACCATAAGCATTGTAGACTTGTGGTACAAGATTATTGTGATCAACAGACACTTTAAAAATTTAAATATGTTCCTTTTCTTAAATTTCTGCAACCAGCCTGCTGAATATTCACAATTACCTTCAATTCTCAGTTCATCATGATCTTTGCTTGTTTCATGATCAACATACCGTTAAGCAGCATATGTTTACTCCAACGTTGACAATACACAATTGAGATCTTCATTTTTCATTTTATGCGGTGTTTTTCTATTTTTCATTAACTTCTGTTCATTACATATGTGAGGTCACTTCTCAGAGCTGTCTGTGGTGTGCAGAGATCTATCTGTGCATCGCCTGGGAACCTTCCCAGCATCTTTTGCAATTTTCTACTGGTGACATCATGCGAGCACTCAGAAAAATGTTTGATTTCGGACGTTTTCAGAGGTTGGAATTTCATCTGGTTGGGTACTCAGCTGTATTGTGCCCCTTTGTTCACACACTCGGGCATCTACAACTCAAGCCAAGTTTATTGTCATGCGCACAAGTACAGTGATGTACAGGTACAGTAAAAAACCTGCTTACAGCAGCAGCACAGACACAAAGACACATATAGAAAATAATTTACTTGTAAAATTTACAAGACAGTGAAATGAGAGGTAAAAAATTGTGCAAAAAGGTATAATCAGGGAGAAATCCATGGTAGTGCAAGAGGTAGTCTGTAATGTTCCATTGTTGAGGTAATGTTAGGGTTGTGTGGGTCGGTTCACAAACTCAATAGCTGTAGGAAAGCAGCTGTTCCTGAACTTGGTGATGTGGGACTTCAGCGTTCTGAACCTCCTGCCCCAATGACAGCAGTGAAAAGAGGGCATTCCTAGGGTGGTGGGGAACTTGATGGTAGATGCTGTCTGCTTGTGGCCACTCCTCATTTAGATTCTGTCAATGGTAGGGAGGGTTTGCCTGTGGTACACGGGCCTGTGTCCACTACCGTCTTCAGTCTCTTTAAAGACAAAGTAATCAGAGGTAAAATCCCTTACCTTCTGAAACCATGAAATCTTGTGAACATGTGAGGTTCTGGGCATGCTCAACCCATTACAAGGCCGTGGTTGTATGCTTGCAGAAGACCTCAAGCTTCATTTCTTATTCAAGGTCTGTTCTAACTCACAACAATAAACTGTTTTAGAAATGTTAAAGGATAAACACTGTCCAGATCACTTGGGGACTTTCCAATGGTGAGACCTTGCACGTCCCCATGAACTGATATCAGTTTACTGCCCTTCTCTTTGCTGGAATGTCACCCCAACTTTTTGTGCTAAAGTCTCTGGAAATCAAGCTGAGAACAGAATTAACTTGTGTATCTTCACCACCTTCCTTAGTTGAATGGCTCCTTTTCAAGGTCCTACACAACAAAAGATATTTAGTGTGAGACCAACAGGAGGGAGACTGATGCCTCTGGATTGTATCCCAGTAAGATGGAAGGCAATGGTGCATTATTGATATCGTCCAGCAGATGGCAGTAGAGGTGTATGAGTGCATTCTAGTGAATAATGGCAAAATAGTACTTGGATTCGGTATCAAACTGTGTCCAGTTTGTTGTAAAGCAGAGGTAACCCATATTGATTGAGTATTGTAGCAATTCAAATCCAAAGGTTACAATGCTGTAAGCACAATTTATGTGTTGTTCTTAGCACGTTTACCCTGCGAAGAAAGAACTTCCATTGATATAACACACTTCAGAGACTCAGAATAATTTAAGATACGTCACAGGAAGTAATTCATTTTGTTTTGTCTGCAGCCACTGCTGGAGTGTAGGCAACATGGTGGTCAATTTGTAGGCAGCAAGCTTCTACAAGGAGCAAGATGATAATGACAATTTATGAGAGGGCCTGGTGGAGAGGATAAATCTTCCCCTCTCTTCCGTACTTGAGAGGACTTCAGTAAGATACTTTATTGGGAAGACAGAACTTCAAATCGAAATAGCATTGCAAGGAGGACCTGTCTGGATTAAGAGCTGGAGGGGTACTGCTTGTAAGAGAGGTACATTGGTGACAATAGCACAGTGTCCATTGGTCCTATTTTACTCCTTTCCTCCCATATCCCTGCAATTGTCATTCCCCAAATACTTGTCCAATTTATTGTCACTCCTTGATATATGGACCTGAATCTGGAATTTGTTGCCCTGGAAGGCTGTGGAGGCCAAGTCATTGGGTATATTTAAAGCAGAGGTTGATAGGTTCTTGCTTAGTAAGGGCACTAGAGATTACAGGGAGAAGGCAGGGAAATGATACAAAACATACAAAATTTTGAAAGGGATGGATAAGATAGAAGCAGGAAAGTTGTTTCCATTGGTAGGTGAGACTAGAACTAGGGGACATTGCCTCAAGATTCAGGGGAGAAGATTTAGGACAGAGATGAGGAGAAACTGTTTCTCCCAGGAAGTGGTGAATCTGTGGTATTCTCCCCCCAGGGAAGCAGTTGAGGCTTCTTAACTAAATATATTTTAAAAAAAACAGTTAGGTAGGTTTTTACATAGTAAGGGAATTAAGGGTTATGGGGGAAAGGCAGGTAGATGGAGCTGAGTTAACGGACAGATCAGTCATGATGGGGAAGGCTTGATGGGCTGGATCCTGCTCCTATCTCTTATGTTCTTATGTAATGAGGTTGTGAGGGAAAATAAATCAACCATGAGGAAATCTGCAGATGCTGGAAATTCAAACAACAACACACACAAAATAGGGTAGGCAGCATCTATAGGGAGAAGCGCTGTTGACGTTTCGGGCCGAGACCCTTCGTCAGGACCCATAAATCAACCATGATCGAATAGCAGAGCAGACTCGATGGACCAAATGGCCTAATTCTGCTCATCTGTTTTACGGCCATATGGACAGGATGCATTTCTGAAAAACACGAGCAAAATTTCATCAATTGAAAATGCAGTGCAAAATGCTTTTCTGGGAATTTTGATACCTATAGTGTATTCCTATCCATGGAGCTGGTGTGCTATTTGATACAGTAAGAAATAGCTTCTGAAATTGAACGCTCCTATCCCAAAGGGTCAATGACTTTATAATAAAAATTCGTAAATTGAAAGCTGGTAAGCTGAGGAATATCTGTATTAGTGGCCATCTTATATTTATAGCCTGAGACTTTCGACTGCTCCATAAGTAGAAACATTACCTCTCCCTTTACCCCATCAGTCCATCAATTTTAGCAGGTCACCTATTGATCATTTCCTTTCTAGAGAAAATAATCCCAGTTCCTTCAACCTTTCTTGATCATTGCCTTTTCTCAATACTGGTAAATGGCCTTGTAAAGATTTTCCACCTTTTCCAGGACTTTTCTATTTCTTTTCATTCCTCCTGTAGCAGGTAGAGCACAACTTTGCACAACACAGCCTGTCTTGTACACGGCCGCAGCACTGCTTAAATGGACTGCACCGATGTGCTGCCCTTTGTCTCATGGTATTTAATAAATACTGTGCTGCAATTTCTCTGCAGGCAAGTTTAGCAAAATTATTAAAGCAAGCAGCTTCACCTGAGAAGAATTGGTGACATGGTCATGCTGGGAAATGAGGAGGTTAAAAGAATGCTTCTACTGCATTATGCAGAAAGTGGTTAGAATGTGGAACTCATTACCACAATTGAATAGCTGTATTTGAAAGAAGATAGATGAACACTTGGGAAGGAAAAGAATAGAAGGATATTTTGATCAAATAGTCAACATGAAGCTCCTCCCATGCCTCATCAAATCACCTTAAATTTTAGGTTCCAGTCATGGTGTTTAATTTGGTTAAAGTAAACAGGGCTACAAAATGTATTCATTCACAAAATAATTGCCTTCAACATATACATTTTAATTGCAAAAGCGGTAGCGTATGGAATCATCAATGCACTGAAGTTGGAGGGATTGATTTTGTAATTTTTTAGAACGCATCTTGCAGAAAATTACTGCCAGCAACCTCTTCCCTAGAAACTAATCCCTGGTAGGAAACGCTATACGTGCTGTGTAGTAACAGCATCATGCTCTGCTTTTGAAATTTGGTTCCATTCACTTCAATTAATCAGTGGAACCAAAATTCGGAAGGCAAAGCCTGGACTATAAACGCCTGTTTTCTGCTACTGATGCTGGGTTGAATTTCATAGCATTGTAATTTGTCTGTTAGTGCCCTTATACCAGGAATTTATTGTAGCAGGAATCTGGTTCAGATTCAGGAGTGTTAGGCTTGCGATAGACCTCTAATTAAATGCTCAGGACTTTCTGTTATTTCCCAAGTGATTCTAGTTTATGGTTTTCATTGGTTCCAGTAAAGGCTGGTCTTAACATTTGCCGAGCTTCATCCTGTGCAGGGGAGACCATTCAAGCTGCCATGTCTCTACTGGTTCCGAGGAACAGGCATCTAATTAATTCTATACAGTTCCTCTTCCCCAAAAAGGCTGCAGATATTTCTCCAAAGACATTAATGTGGTTCCCTGTTGAATGTTGCTAAATGTGCCTCCACTGTTCTTTGAGACAGTGCAGGATAATTCACTGCATGAAAAAAGGGTTCTCCTCATCCCTTTGTACTTCTGCCAATCCCTTTAAATCAATGTCATGAAGCTGTCTTCTGTCCACCCTCTTGTAGGGTCACAGTGCTGGTGCATGACAGAGGGCGACCTTGCTAAGCTGTAATCACTCCACACATTAAGCCTCTGGAAGATCCTCGGTACTTCCTGGATAAGCAAGATCTCCATCCACACCCAACTCCTTCAGTGTCATCGAGTTGACATGGCCACAATTGTCATGAGGAAGTTCTGGAGATGCATTGGAAACGTGGTGAGAAAACAGGCCAACAGCACTTCATTGGACCCCTGAAAGGCAGAGGAAACGTGGGAGACCACAGACAATTTGGTGCCATACTGTAGAGGCAGAAATGAGAACTCTAAACTACTCCTGGGGCACAATAGAGAAGATGGCCAAGGCTAGATGGCCAAGGCTAGACCTAAACGCCGGCGGCATAATGGACAATAAATTAAAATACAGAAGTTACTGATCTTCCTGCTATTAGAAACAACTCTTTTTCCTTTACTTCAACAAACCTTCATTTGTTTTCAAAAACCACTTTAGAGCACCCCTTTAGCCCGCTGCAGGGAAAACAATGCAAATTCTTTGGTGTTTGAATATAACTGTGGCCTCACCCCAGGATTATTCAAGTAAATCTGAATTAGACACAACTCCATTCAGAGCTTAGCTTGAGGTCCATATAGATTTAGGATAGGTTCCTTGCTCGAGTCACCTCTGCAATGCAAGTGTTGGTTCTTAATCTAATTGTATACGATTTTGGGAATTTAATAAATCATTGAGACATGGAAAGCTTCTAAACCTTGTGTGCCTTGTTTATTCCATTCCCTCCTACCGCTCTTAGCATGTGCGCACGCATAATGATTTTACATAAACTCTTCTTTAAAAGTGATTCGCAGATTCACATTACTTACTCACTTTAACCTCCCCATAGGCTTTCTTTGTCTCTCATCTTATTATAGAACATAGAACAGTACAGCACAGAAACAGGCCTTTTGGCGCATAATGTTGTGCCAAACCTATTAAATTAGTAATCAAATGGCCAACTAAATTAATCTCTTCTGCCTACACACTGTCCATATCTTTCAATTTTCCTCACATTCATATGCCTATTTAAACGCCTCTTGAAAATCTCTAATGTATCTGCCTTTATCATCACCCCAGGCAGCATATTCCAGGCGCTGACTACTCTCTGTAAAAAAAGGCTTGCCCCTCACATCTCCTTTGAAATGACTCCCTATCACCTGAAATGCTGTTCTCTGGTTTGAGACATTTCAACTCTTGGAAAAAAGTCCCACCTGCCTTCTGTACCTCTGCCTTTTGTAACTTTATAAATCTCTGTCAGATCTCCCCCTCAGTTTCTTCTGCTCCCGATAAAACAACACAGGTTTGTCCAAACTCTTATTATAGCTCATGCTCTCTAATGCAGGCAGCATCCTGCTAAACCACTTCTGCATCCTCCCTATAACATAACAACACAACCAGAACTGTATGCAATACCACATGTGGCCCAACTAGTTTTATAAAGCTGCTGTATAATTTACTGACTTCCTTACATGTGTCTTTGGTGTTGTGTTCAACTTTGGCTTGAGAAAGATATCAGTTCTTGGCTCATTTCTGGAAAGGATACAAAGATGTGTTTGGAACCTCTGTGGAAAGAATTGCAGTATCTCCACGAACTCCTGGGAATCCCTGGCATATGACTACTCAGAGTGAAGACTGAGTATTTGGGTTGGTACCATTTCCCAACAGAATCTGGTTGATCAACTTCAGAAGACACTCATGATATTCTGTGGTATTCTCTTGTGTATCTCTCAGAGGAATTAAGTGTTGGTAATTGATTTATTGTTGTCATGTATACCAAGAATTCTGTTATCCAGACAGATCAAGCCATACACACTCTAAGTACATCGAGGTAGTAAAAGAAAAATAGAATGCACAATATAGTGTTCCAGTTACAGAGAAGGTGCAGTGCAGGAGGATAAATGAAGTGCAAGGGAGATCAGGTGTTCATCTTCTAGCAAATAAGATTGATAACAGCAGATTTAAACTGTCCCTGAGCCTGGTGGGATGTGATCTCAAGATTTTGTATCTTCTGCTGGACAGAAGAGGGAGGAGAGAAAATGACCAGGATGATTATGTTGTCTGCTTTTCCGAGGTAGTGGGAAGTGTAAATAGAGTCTGTGGAGCAATCAGAATCCAAATCAGGTTTATTATCACCGGTATGTGACGTGAAATTTATTAACTTAGCAGCAGCAGTTCAATATGATACTTAATCTAGAAGAAGAAAACCCAAAAGAAAATAATAATAATAAATAAATAAATTTATTACAGTATACGTATATTGAATAGATTAAAAATCATGCTAAAATAGAAATTATATATATATAAATAAGTGAGGTAGTGTCCAAGGGTTCAATGTCTATTTAGGAATTGGATGGCAAAGGGGAAGAAGCTGTTCCTGAATCGCTGAATGTGTGCCTACCTGATGGTGACAGTGAGAAAAGGGCATGTCCTGGGTGCTGGAGGTCCTTAATAATGGATGCTGCCTTTCTGAGACAGCGCTCCATGAAGGTGTCCTGGGTACTTTGTAGGCTAACACCCAAGATGGAGCCGACCAAATTTACAACCCTCTGCAGCTTCTTTCAGTCCTGTGTGGTAGCCTGCCCATACCAGAGAGTGATGCAGCCTGTCAGAATGCTCTCCGCAGTACATCTATAGAAGTTTTTGAGTGTATTTGTTGACATTCCAAATCTCTCCAAACTCCTAATAAAGTATAGCCACTGTCTTGCCTTCTTTATAACTACATAGATATGTTGGGACCAGGTTAGATCCTCAGAGATCTTGACACCCAGGAACTTGAAGCTGCTCATTCTCTCCACTTCTGATCCCTCTATGAGGGTTGGTATGTGTTCCATCGTCTTCCCCTTCCTGAAGTCCACAATTGGCTCTTTCATCTTACTGATGTTGAGTGCCAGGTTGTTGCTGCGACACCACTCCACCAGTTGGCATATCTCACTCCTGTACACCCTCTCGTCACCGCCTGAGATTCTACCAACAATGGTTGTATCATCAGCAAATTTATAGATAGTATTTGAGCTATGTCTAACTCTACAGTTATGTGCATATAGAGAGTAGAGCAGTGGGCTAAGCGCACACCCCTGAGGTGCGCCAGTGCTAATCGTCAGTGAGGAGGAGAAGTTATCACCAATCTGCACAAATTGTGGTCTTCCGGTTCGGAAGTTGAGGGTCCAATTGTAAAGGGAGGTACAGAGACACAGGTTCTGCAACTTCTCAATCAGGATTGTGGGAGTGATGGTATTAAATGCTGAGCTGTAGTCGACGAACAGCATCCTGAAGTCGGTGTTTGTGTTGTCCAGGTGGTCTAAAGCCATGTGAAGAGCCATTGAGATTGCATCTGCTATTGACCTATTGTGGCGATAGGCAAATTGCAATGGGTCCAGGTCCTTGCTGAGACAGGAGTTCAGTCAAGTCATGGTCAACCTCTCAAAGCATTTCATCGCTGTAGATGTGAGTGCTACCGGGCAATGGTCATTAAGGCAGCTCACATTATTTTTCTTAGGCACTGGTACAATTGCTGCCTGGTTCAGATGATAGTCTGGGCTGCGTTCATAACTCCCGATTACCTGCGATCTACATATGCACTTCTAATTCTATCTCCTATTTCACAAGATTACTTTGTGTAGTATATATTCCACTATCATTATGTCATGTTCTGAATGTCAGGTTGGTTTGGCACAGCTAACATATAAATTTCTTCACATTGTGTAAAATGCCTTCCTCTATGGCTTCAGTTTTTATTTTAACTACTTCTCTTGCTGAAAATATCTTCTTACTGTTCTGAATACCATCCATGCAGATAATTCTATCACATCAATGTATTGAGGTAGTACATAGGAAGAACAGTAACAAAATGCCGAATAAAGTGTTACCGTTACAGAGAAAGCGCAGTGCTGGTAAACAATAAGGTGCAAGGCCATAACGAGAGGGACAAGAGGTTCATTCAGTGGTCATGTAACAGTGGGAAGCTGTCCTTGAGCCTGATGCTATGTCCTTGCGGGCTTTTGCATCTTCTGCCCGATGGTGGTGGTGCTGTGCGGAGAAGAGAGAATGTCTGTGTGGCTGGGGGTCTCTAATTACGTTGGCTGCTTTGCCAAGGCAGCAAGTAGTGAATTTCCTCACTGTTCACAATACCAAAACGTTTACTGTAAAACTTCTCCAAAATTTATCTTCTCAGCACGTTCTGTTTGATAATACTGTGCCTTCATTTCACACAACCTTGTTCTATTGATGACTCATATCATGAGTTATAATGCACTATTAGTCTCCATCAGGGTATTTGATTCATTCCATCCTGTTAATGCGTTAGAGCTGATTCAGTTAAAAATCCATTGTAGTTCTATACTGTGCCAATGAGTGACCTCAGGTTTGCAATATTTTTAGATATCTCTGCCTCACGATTCCTTTCCCCTTTCCTCTGACTGTGTACAATCTGTTCCATCTAACTTCTGCCTGAGATAAGCTACTGCCTTCTGCATCAATGCACACCTACACCCTTCAAGCTTTACATTTTGTTTGTGTAACTACTTCTGATACTGGAAAATTTTCTTCTTCATTACTTGTGGCTGTTATCACAGCAATTTGATTTCACAAACAGTGATCTACTGTATAACCAGTAGAATCTTGTGCTTTTGAAGCTTGTGAGATCTTTGGTAATAATTTCCCAGTATAAGATCCATTTGTGTACATTTGCAGACAGTCATGTGCAGTAATTGTGAAATATTGCTGTCTCTCTATATCAATATTCATCTAAGCAAATGTACATGACAGATCCAGCCTGGTGAAAACTTGCTGTAACTCCAACCGTGTCTGTATTGATATGTGAGATTGGTAGTGTGTACCGCTCTTCACCTGCTGCTGGGTTCGATGTCATCTTGTAATCAACAGAAACTCAAATCGTCAGATCCACCAGAGAGTGACAAGACTCCTATTGCCCCCTCACTCCGGTTTGTCTTCTAATTTGACTATCATAACTACAACCCCTTCTTGCTCTAATTTCTCCAACTCTTCCTCCCAGGGTTTTGTAATGTGTATGGAGTGGGCCAGAGCTTACCATGGACATTGTCTGACGTAGTAAAACCAGTTCTTCTGCTTGAACATGCCTGGTATCCCAAAAAGCCTCATTGCGATTTTGAAGCAGTTGTGTTGAACACTTCCTTCCAGCCCAGCATCAATTCTCTGAATTAATCTTTGGGTCATTAGTGTTGGTCAATTAGTGTAATCAGCTACAATCATTGGTAGGTCTATTTACTGACTGTTGTGATTCACTAAACATATTATCTAATCTAAAGTGCTCAATATGTTGCTTGTATTTTTTTGCCAATGCTGCCTGCCTTAACTATCGTCGTCCACAACTGACCAATCTGCTGCTGTACGTCAGAATATTTGCTTCGCAACTGAAGTCTTTCTACTTTTCAGTATTTCCAATGGCAGTGTCACTGCTGACTAAATCCAATTTCCTGTTCTTATTGTCTTCATTGCAACACGGACTTGCTCCCTAGGGCTTTTCACAGTGAAAATATCCCTTATATGAAAAGAAAATTGAGAATCAGAATCAGAATCAGGTTTAATTTCACCGGCATATATCATGAAATTTAATGTTGTGTGCAAGCAGTACATTGCAATATATAATTATGAAAAATGTGAATTACAATTTATCTAATATTTTTCATGTCTAATGAATGGTGTGTATGTGTATTTTTCCTTCAATCTTGGGTCCTCTACCAAAGGCCTGGGAGCTTGAGAGATCGGCACAGTATCCTTGCCCTTCTGCACCGAGATCTCAGATGGTGTTTCAGGGATTTGTTGGAGCCACTCTCCCAGTCCAGGTGTTACAGCTCCAAGTGCTCCTGTCACCATTGGGATTACTCTGGCTGTGACCTTCCACATCCTTTCTATCTGCTCTTTCAAGCCCTGCTATTTATCCAGTGTCTCATATTCTTTCTTCCTGATATAACTGTGTTCTGGGATTGCCTCATCTATCACTATAGTTTCCTCCTGTTCGTTTTACAGTATTACAATGTCTGGTTGGTTGGCCAGTACTGGCAAAGAGATGTCCTCTTTCTTCAAAGAAAGGGGCTTCCCTTCCTCCACCATCAATACTGCCCTCAACCATATTTCTTTCATTTTATGCACATCTGCTCTTACCCCAACCTCCCACCACCCTACGAGGAATAGGGTTCCTCTTCTCCTCACCTACCATCCCGCTAGCCTCCGCGTCCAGCACATAATTCTCCGTAACTTCTGCCATCTTCAACGGAATCCCATCACCAAGTACATCTTTCCCTCCAACCCACTTTCTGCTTTCCGCAGGGATCGCTCTCTTTGCGATACCCTTATCCACTCAGCCCTCCCCACTCATCTCCCTCCTGGCACTTCTCCTTGCAAGTAGAACAAATGCTACACCCGCCCCTACATCAGCTCACTCACTACCATTCAAGGTCCCGAGCAGTTCTTCCAGGTGAGGTGACACTTCACCCGTAAGTCTGTTAGGATCATCTACTGCAAGGGTCGGCAACCCGCGGCTCCGGAGCCGCATGCGACTTTTTCATCTCTGTGCTGCGGCTCCCCGTGGTTTGTTAGTTTTTGAAATGTAATTCGAAATTTGAAGATTATGGTGATCTTGTACAATCTAAATAAAATGTTGTGGAGACTCCATTTCCTGGCACATCCGAACCGGCTCACAATTAGCCACCGTTCCGGCTAAGGGAGACAGCCTACGGGTGTTTGTGAGTACGTGTCTTTTGGAGCATCCGCGCCCACGGGAACAGGTTGAGGGAGGCTTTAAAGCAAGGCTGTTTAGTTCGAATAAAGTTACCTTTGACTGCAGTGTCTTTATTTTAGCGCTGTGTGTAGCACACCGCTACAACGTGTTTTTTATCGCTATTAATATACATCACCACTGCCAATGTCTGACACCCGCCAGTGCGCGCTTTCTTTTAATTCTTCGATCCAAGGTAGGCTAACTATGGAGTAACCTTCAACCCAACATCTTTTTTTCGGAGTTCAAAATGTTTTTGTTGCATGCAGAAATGTAATTTCGTTTTCTCTGCAGGAGTTCATCAATTTCATAAATGCAACACATTACAGTTTGTTTATACATAGCATAAAGGCAAAAAAAAAACTGTTGTGCATTGTTATTTCATTTTAAATGTCAAATGGGTTTTTGTGGCTCCCAGTGTTTTCTTTTCTGTGGGAAATGGGTCCATATTGGCTCTTTCAGTGGTAAACGTTGCCGACCCCTGATCTACTGTATCAGAAACGTAAATCCCTGAGCCCTGCTCAGAGGGGGATTAGTAATGGAACCAGAGACTCCAAACACCAACTACTGATAGACAAAATTGCCTTGCGAGACTCCAAGGCCGGCAAACCATCCTAAGCCCAGCTTCGATCAACTATCGGAAAGCATATGACTTACTGTCCTAGAATGCCTGTCTCAGTACAAGATCAACAAGACACTAAGGACCTTCATCACAAACTCAGTGGACCATTGGAGGACAATGATGGAAGTTGACTCAAAGCCACTAGCACAAGTGACCATCAGATGTGGAATAGACCAGGGTGATGTACTATACCCACTGCTGTTCAGCAAAAAATAGAGGAAAAGAAATAGTGAGGAGTGTTCATGGGTTCATTGTCCATTCAGAAATCTAATGGCAGAGGAGAAGAAACTATTCTTAAAACATTTAGTGTGTGTCTTCAGGCTCCTGTACTTCTCCTTGATGGTTGCAATGAGAAAAAGGCATGTCCTGAGTCAATGATAGATGCAGTCTTTTCGAGGCATCACTCTTTGAATGCTGGGGAGACTAGTGCAAATGATGGAGTTGGCTGAGATTACAACTTCTTGCAGCTTTTTCTGATCTTGTGCAATGGCCCCTCCGTAACAGATGGTGGTACAACCCGTTAGAATGGTCTCCGTGGTACATCTGTAGAAATTTGTGAGTGTCTTTGATGACATACTAAGCCTCCTCAAATTTCTAACATAATATAGCCTTGTTTGTAATTGCATCAGTATGTTGGGCCCAGGATTGTTCTTCAGAGATGTTAACACTCATGGACTTGAAATCACCCACTCTTTCCACTGCTGATCCCTTGATGAGGCTTGGTGTGTGTTCCCTTGAATTCCCTTTCCTTTAAGTCCACAATCATTTCCTTGGTCTTACTGACATTGAATGTGAAGTTATTGTTGAAACACCACTCAACTAGATGATCTATCTCACTCCTGTACACCACCTCATCACCATCTGAAACTCTGCCAACAACAGTTGTGTTGTCGGCATATTTATAGATGGCTTTTAAGCTGTGTCTTGCCACTCAGTAGTGGGCATAGATAGAGTAGAGCAGTGTGCTAAGCACATATCCTTGAGGTGCATCAGTGTTGATTGTCAGTGAGGAGGAGATGTTATTTCTGATCTGCACAGACTGTGGTCTCCTGCTGAGTAAGTCAAGGATCCAGTTGCGGAGGGAGGAACAGAGGACCAGATTTTGGAGCTTGCTTATTGGAACTGAACATGAGCTGTAGTCAATAAACAGCAGCCTGTCATGAGTATTTCTGTTGTCCAGGTGATCCTGGGCCAAGTGGAGAGCCAGTGAGAATGTATACACTGTAGACCTGTTGTGGCAGTAGGTAAATTGTAGTGGGTCCTTGCTGAGACAGGAGTTGATTCTAGCCGTGACCAACCTCTCAAAGCACTTTATCACAGTAAATATTAGTGCCACTGGGTGATAGTCGTTGAAGCAGCTCGCCCTGCTCTTCATTGACACTGGTATGATTGTTGCCCTTTTGAAGCAGGTGGGAACATCCAGCTGTAGCAGTGAGAGATTGAAGATGTCGTTGAACACTCCTGCAAGTTGATTGGCTCATGCTCTTGGAGCCATACCGGTACACCATCAGGGCCTGACACTTTGCACCTTAAGTAACCTCTACCATAACTGCTGCTGTTGCTCTGGTTAGGCTTTTTGGATGTAGGGCTGCTGGATTAATATATATGTCCTTTATTTTCCAGTGGTTAAAATGTCTTGCCATATTGAATTGACATACATGCTGTGGAAGGCTTTCCTTACATCTGTTGTAGCTCTCCACACCCGCTTCGTACCACTGGAGTTCCAAAGCAGAAACTTTAGATTCTGCTTTGGAACTCCAGCAGTATGAAAAAAAAACTAGCATGATATTTTTACTCTGCATTGTTACTTTTCTTAAGCATTCCTAAATGCAATCTCCACAGACCTTGAGATTTTGCATGTTCAATAACTTTGGTTGAATTTCATTAGATTGATTAAACCACAAACAGTCTTGCCACACAGTTGTAGGGTCTACGAAAGGAGACCTCCTGCAGTGCTGAGACAGGACCTTCACTGATGATGTACTTGTTGGCAGCCTGAACTAATTTTTAATTCCTGGTCTCAGATTTATTGTTCTGATGGTTTAGGATTGAAATAATCCTGTAGATTTTTGCATTGCTCCTCTAAAGCCTCTTTCACTTTCCATGGCGTGAGACTATTTGCTAATAAAGTGCTAGAGCTATACAGCATGGAAACAGGTCTATTAGTTCAACTTGTTCATGCTGACCAAATTACCTAATTGAATTACTCCCATTTGCCTGCATCTGTCCTATATCCCTCTAAACCTTTCCCATCTGTAGTGTTCTATTCATTTCTGAGCCATTTTGACTTAATACTCTTGTGCATTCTCAGTGATTCATTCCACAATGTTGTTTGATCCATAAAGTATTTCCATAGATTCTTAGGATCAGAATCAAATTTAGTATCGCTTACTTAGATGAAGTTAAGTTTGTTGCTTTGCAGCAGCAGTGCAGTGCAAAGCCATAAAATAACTTTACATGACCAAAGAAAAAGTGGGAAAAAAAGAAACTATGAGCAAGTGTTCAAGGGTTCATGGACCAATTCAGAAATTTGATAGCAGAGAGGAAGAAATTGTTCCTGAATAGTTGAGTGAGGGTCTTCAGTCTCCTGATGCTGACATCCGGGTGATTGTAGTTTGTGCTTAGGGCACCTGCAATATTACTGAGCATAGTGGTATCTATACCTGTGTGTGCTGGCAAGTTGGGGATTGGAGAGAATAACAAGCAGATTCCTTTGGAGACGAGGAGGAACAGAGTTGGAGATACTCCTGAGCACATTCTTTGGATGAGCACTGACACTGCTCTCACAAACAATGGGCGCACACAGAGACAATGGAAAATAGAGTGAGTGCACAAAGGATGTGGCTACACAAGGGGGCTCTCAAGGCGCCTAACAGCATGGGATACTCATTGTGAAGCATGCTGTGATTAGCTTAATGAGTCAGAGAGGGTGCAGCTAAAAGCTAAATGGACAATGAAACAGCAGACGACATCACACAGCCTGATGCGACATCAGCAGTCTTGGTGGAAATTACATCAGAAGAAGTACGGGACAAAATAGATAATCACACCCATGCTGCTTACGTTGGAACTCCTGGTGTATGTGATTGAATACATGAGGCTTTCAGATCCAGTGAAGCTTTGTATAGATGTGCGGCAGATGACTGGTTGTTTCACAGCCTGCTATGGAAGCTCCAACGTGCAGGATCACAGTGGCTGCCGAGGATTGTAATCTCAGTCAGCCCCATTACGGCCACAACCCTTACCATCATCGAGGACATCTTCCGAAGATAGCACGAAGGCAGCATCCATCACTATGGGTTCTCTATGCGGGCTGGGCCTTCTGCTCTTCAGTACGATCGTGGAGGAGGAATAGGAGCTTGAGGACACACAATGATTCAGGAATAACTTCTTTCCTTCTGCTATCAGATTCCTGAATGTTCCATGAACCCATTGTATCATTGTATACCATTGTTTTAAATTTTGCACTGTTTATATATTTTCGATGTCAGCAAACAAATTAATTTTGTTTCTATTTCTTTGCAATAAGTCCTCATCCTTCACTGACAGCCTCTGTTCAAATCCCCAACTTTTTGTTCTGTGCCTATAAAGGAGTGATTGCCTCCACACCATAACCTCCCCCTCCCATTGCTCCTCCTCACCTCTCCAACTTTGACACTCTGACTTTATCATTTGTTTCCTTTGCTCCTTCACATGAGGTTCTTTGCATTCTTATCACAAATCTGTATTGTATGCTTGGGTTCTCATTCAAATTGGAGACCTGGAGGCTGGTAAAACATATGAGTCTTGTTTGTTCTGCTCTCTGTCACTACACTGTACACTTGCACACACATCATGTTATATAGAGTTATATAGCACAGAAACAGGCTCGTCTGTCCAACTGCTTGTATTTGCCCCCTGCCTGTCTTCCCTACTTATGTACCTGGCCTCAACCACTTGCTCTGGCAGCACATTCCATATATGTATATATCATATATATCTTGGTGGAAAAAGTTATCTCTCTGGTTTCTTTTAAGTCTTTCCCCTCACATCTTAAACCTGTTCCCACGAATTACTGGAGGTGCAAAAATTTATGGAGGGGAATAGGCAAACATCGACTGTTTATTTCCCTTCATAGGTGCTACCTGACCTGCTGCGTTTCTCCAGCATTTGGTATTTTTCTCTAGTTCAAGGTTCCCCAGCCCTGGGAGAAAGACTGCGTGCATTCACCCTTTCCATGCCCTTCATCATTTTGCACTCATTTACATACACTGTGCTGTTTCTTATTTTACAATACAACCTTAGTATTTCCTCTCTTTTTCAGTAACTACCTTGCCCCTTTCCACCTCCACCACATTAACCACTCTAATGTTCCACTTTAAAGTTTACCATTTCGTCTATGCTGGCCCAAAATATAACAAACAAGAAGATCAGGGGCTACAACTTTGATGTTAAGAAGATATTTTGAAATAAAGAACTTTGTACCTTAAAGCAGTATTCCCATCTACAGAAACTACAGAAAGCAACCAGAAGAATCATTAGCAAGGAAAAGATGAAATACGAAGGCAAGCTATCAAATGTTATCAAGGTGGATAGAAAAAGACTTTTCAAGTATATAAAAATAGAAGAGAGATGAGAGTAGATATACTGTAGGACTGCTAGAAAATGAGGCCAGAAAAAAAATTATGAGGGACAAATAGATAATAGATAAACTAAGTGAGTGCTTTTGCATTAGTCTTCACTGTGGAAGACATGAGCAGAGTGCCAGGCATTGAAGGGTGTGAGGGAAGAGAAGTGAGTGCAGTTACTATTACAAGGGAGAAGGTGCTCTAAAAGCTGAAAGACCCAAAGGTACATAAGTCACCCAGACCAGATGAACTGCACCCTAAGGTTCTGAAAGAAGTAGTGGCAAAGATTGTGGAGGCATAGGTAATGATCTTTCAAGAATCATTGGGCTCTGGCATGGTTCTGGAGGACTAGAAAATTGCAAATGACACTCCACTCTTTAAGAAAGGAGGGAGGCAACAGAAAGGAAATTATAGACCAGTTAGCCTGACCTTAGTGATTGGAGAGATGTTGGAGTCAATTGTTAAGGCTGAGGTTATGGAGTACTTCGTGACACAGGACAAGATAGGACAATGTCAGAATGGTTTCCTTAAGGGAAAATCTTGCCTGCTGAACCTGTTGGAATTCTTTGAGGAGATTACAGGTAGGATGGATAAAGGGAATGTAGTGGATGTTGTATATTTAGATTTTCAGAAGGCCTTTGATGGGGTGCCACACATGAGTCTGCTTAGCAAGTTAAGAGCCCATGGTATTACAGGAAAGTTACTGGCATGATTAGAACATTGGCTGATTGGTAGGAGGCAGTGAGTGGGAATAAAAGGATCCTTTTCTGGTTGTCTGCCATTGACTAGTGATGGTCTGCAGGGGTTGGTGTTGGGACTGCTTCTTTCTATGCTGTAGATCAATGATTTAGGTGATGGAATAGATGGCTATATTGCCAAGTTTGCAGATGATATGAAGATTGGTGGAGGGGCAGATGGTGTTGAGGAAACAGGAAGACTACAGAAGGACTTAAACAGATTAGGAGAATGGGCAGGAAAGTGGCCAATGAAATACAATGTTAGAAAATGCATGGTCATACACTTTGGTAGAAGAAATAAACGTGCAGACTACAGTATTTTCTAAATGGATAGAAAATCCAAAAATCTGAGATGCGAAGGAACTTGACAGTCCTTGTGCAGAACACCTTAAACATTACCTTTCAGGTTGAGTCGGTGGTGAGGAAGACAAATGCAATGTTAGCATACCTTTCAAGAGGTCTCGAATATAAGAGCAGGGATGTGATGCTGAGGCTTTGTAAAGCCCTACTGAGGCCTCACCTTGAGTATTGTGAGCAGTTTATGGGCTCCTTATCTTACTGGCATTGAACATAAGAAATAGAAGCAGAAGTAGGGCTTCTGGCCCATTGAGCCTGCTCCACTATTCAGTGAAATCATGGCTGATCTGACCATGGACTCATCTCTACCTACCTGCCTTTTCCCCATAAACTCCCAATTCGCCTACTATGCAAAAAAATCTATCCAACCTTGTCTTAAATATATTTACTGAGGTAGCCTCTGCTGCTTCATTGGGCAGAGAATTCTACAGGTTCACTATCTTTTGGGGAAAAAACAGTTTCTCCTCATCTCCATCCTAAATCTACTTCCCTGAATCTTGAGGCTATGTTCCCAAGTTCTAGTCTCACCTGTAGAAAAAACTTTCCTGCCTCTGCCTTATCTATCCCTCTCATAATTTTATATGTTTATGGAAGATCTCCTCTCATCCTCTAAATTCCAGTGAGTACAGTCCCAGGCGTCTCAATCCCTTCACATAGTCTAACCCCCTCATATCTGGAATCAACCTTGTGAACCTCCCTTGCACCACCTTCAAAACCAGTATATCTTTCCTCAAGTAAGGAGACCAGAACAGCACACAGTACTCCAGGTGCGGCCTCACCAGTACCCTGTATAGTTGCAGCATGACCTCTCTACTCTTAAGTTCAATCCCTCTAGCAATGAAGGTTATCATCCCATTTGCCTTCTTGATAGCCTGCTGCAAACTAACCTTTTGTGATTCATGCACAAGCACTCCCAAGTCCCTCTGCACAGCAGCGTGCTGCAATTTTTTTTAACTATTTAACTAATAATCTGCTCTTCCATTTTTCCTTCCAAGTGGATGACCTCGCATTTACCAACATTGTATTCCATCTGTCAGACCCTCGCCCACTCATTTAAACTATCTATATCTCTCTACAGACTCGCTGATCTTCTGCATAATTTGCTTTCCCACTCAATTTAGTATCAACTGCAAACTTAGATACCATACGCTTGGCCCCCTCTACCAGATCATTACTATATATCGTTGACAGTGGCAGGCCTAGCACCGACCCCTGCAGCACACCGCTCACCACTGATTGTCAACCAGAGAAACACCCACATATCTCAACTCTCTGCTTTCTATTAGTTAACCAATCCTCTATCCATGCTATTACATCACCCCTAACTCTACGCATCCTGATCTTATGGGTAAGTCTTTTATGCAGCATGGATACCTTCTGGAAATCCAAGTAAATAATGTCCATCTGTTCCCCTCTATCCACTGCGCTTATTACATCCTCAAAGAATTCCAGGAATTTTGTCAAACAGGACCTGCCTTTGCTGAATCTATGCTGCATCTGCCTGATGGATCCATTTCTTTCCAGATGCCTCACTATTTCTTCTTTATTGATAGCTTCAGGCATTTACCCAACCACAGATGTTAAACTAATCGGTCTATAGTTTCCCACCTTTTGCCTACATACTTTTTTGAACATTAGCATGACATTTACCATTTTCCAATCCAATGGGACCTGCCCAGAGTCTAGAGAATTTTGGTAAATTATCACCAAAGTCTCTATTCAACTTCTGCCATTTCTTTCAATACCCTGGGATGCATTCCATCAGGACTAGGGAACTTATCTATCTTCAGACCCACAAGTTTGCTCAGCACTACCTCTTTCGTGATAGCTTTTGTATTGAGGTCCTCACCTCCCATCACATCTATAACATCACTCTTTGGCATGTTAGACGTGCCATCCACCTTGAAGACCAACACAAAATAGTCATTCAAAGCCTCTGCCATTTCCTCATTATCCAATATCAATTTCCCCTTCTCATCCTCCAAGGGACCTATGTTCAATTTAGCCACCCTTTTCTACTTTACATAATTATAAAAACTTTTACTCTCCGTTTTTATATTTTGTGCCAGTTTATTTTCATAATCTATCTTCTCTTTCTTTATTGTTTGCTTTTTGGTTCTTTGTTGCCTTTTAAAGTCTTCCCAATCTTCCAGTTTCCCACCACTTTTGGCGACTTTGTATGCACGAGCTTTTAGTTTGATGCCTTCTTTTTTATTCTTAGTAATCAAAGGCTTGTTCTCCCCACCTTTGCTGACCTTGCTTTTAACTGGAATATATTTTTGTTGAGTACCACGGAAAAATCTCTTTGAAAGTCTTCCACAGTTCCTCAATTGTCCCACCATATAGCCTGTGTTCCCAGTCTACACTAGCCAAATCCTCTTTCATCCCATTGTAGTCTCCATTGTTTAGGCATAATACACTGGTTTTAGATTGAACTGTTGCACCCTCCATTTGTATGAGAAACAAAGTCATTCTGTGATTATTCTTTCCAAGAGGATCCCTAACTACAAGATCACAAATTTTACTTGTCTCATTGCACAGGACCAGATAAGAGATGGCATGTTCCCTTGTAGGTTCAGTAACATGCTGTTCAAGAAAGCCATTACTAGATCTTGTTCAGTGTGCACGATAGGGTTTTGGAGAGGGTTCAGAGGAGCATCACAAGGATGATTCCGGGAAGGAAAGGGTTATCATATGAGGAACGTTTGATGGCTCTGGGTCTGTATTCTGGAATTTAGAAGGATGACATGGGATCTTATTGAAACCTTTCAAATGCTGAAAGGCCGAGACAGAGTAGATGTGGAAGGGATGTTTCCCATGGTGGGAGAGTCTAGTGCAAGAGGGCACAGCCTCAGGATAGAGGGGCGTCCATTTACAATAGAGATGCAGAGAAATTCTTTGGCCAGAGGGCGGTGAATTGTAGAATTTGTTACTATAGGCAGCTGTGGAGGCTGGGTCGTTGGGTGTATTTAAGGCGGAGGTTGATAGGTTCTTGATTGGCCATGGCATCAAAGGTTGCGGGGAGAAGGCCGGGGAGTGGGGCTGAGGAGGGAGAAAGAAAGGATCAGCCACAATTGAATGACAGAGCAGACTCAATGGGCCTAATGGCCTAATTCTGCTTGTATGTCTTATGGTCTTTTGATCTTATGGTAACATGCACATCTGTATTTTGTTCTGCATTGAATTTGTAATCATCACGGTCACTAAGTGAAACACCAGTTTCCCAGCCCATCTCCTACTTCTGTGTTCTCCCTAACCTATGCTGCCTTTTTCTACCTCAGTGCACCGTGTAATGATTTGATGTGTATGAACAGTATGCAAGTCAAGCTTTTTACTGTATCTTGATACATCTGAGAATAATAAACCAATTCCAATTCCAGTTTCAAATTTCATTTCCATCCCTATCAAAGCTCTCAATATTGTTTCCAAAACCCTACATTACACCAGAATGTGGGGGTTGCTGTGGTCAAATTGGTTGTCATGTTTTCTATATTATCACAGTTATCATACTTTGAAATGAGCACATTAAATATAAATGGCTTTAGGAGTTTCGGAGGTCACAGTGGTGCTGTGTAAATGCTCTCTTCTTTCTTCCCTGTGGACTTGTGTAATCTCATCGTGCCCTGAATAACTGTGCTCCACTAATTCTGGCCTCTTGTCTGTCCCCACCTTTGTTTATTCCACAATTGGTGGCTGTGCCTTCTCCTGCCTGGGGCGTGATCTTTGCAATTTCCTCCTCCAAATTCTCCACCTCTCTTCCTGCAAAATACTCAAACCTCATCTCTTTGTTCCAGCTTTTGATCACCTGCTTTAATATCTTGTCTTGACCCTGTGTCAAAATGTGTCCTGTAATCAGTCTTGTGAAGCTTTGGAGGTATGCTGCATTTAAACACATTGTATAAGTAGAAGTTGTTTATTGTAAATGAAAAATTCTAAGCAGAAATTAAAAAAAATGTTCTTCCATGTAAAAGGCACCTGCACATCTGTTGTACATTTGTGTGTGTTCAAGATGACCTTGAAAAAATCTTAAGCGCGATGTGAAGTTACATGATTTATGAAAGACCATCCCTCGGGAAGGGGCCTGACAAGTCACTGTGCTTTGCAGTGGGGTGGTATTTGAGGACGGTTATTAATGGGCATCATTTGTAGCCTTCAGGAAAACCTACATTGGGGAGTTTGTTAACCTTCACTGTTGTACTTGAACATGAACTATTTGAATATAAATATCGAAAAGTATTGTCCCTCTACTCAATCACTGCATTTGAACAAGTGTAAAATACACACGCCAGGACATTTACCGTGCACGCTGAACAAGATCTAGTGAGCTTACACACTCCTGTGCTCAGTTACTGTGCACAACAAGCTTTAGTGAGTGTACACATTCCTTTACCCATTTACTATGCACACTCTGGTTTAGCGAGCTTGCACACTCCTGTACCCAGTTACTGTGCACAAGGTTCAGTGAGCTTACACACTCCTTGGCAAGTTACTGCGCATACTAGTGTTCAGTAAAATTACACTTACAGTACAGGTTAGTGTGCGCACTGCACAAGATTTATTAGGCTTTCACACTTGTATCAGTTACAGTGCACACTGAAGGTTTAATGAGGTTACACACTCCTCTACAAGTTAGTGTGTGCACTAATGTTTATTGTGTTTACACACTCCTGTACAAGCCATTTTGCATATCGGTAAGGTTTTGTGAATTTAAACACTTATGTACAAATTTCACAATGAACAAGGCTTAGTGAGCTTTCCCATGTTTCGAGCTGGATGCCAAAGTTTGGTCAGCAGTTTTTGCCACACTCTCAATGCCCTGAAAGCTTAGTAATTCCACCACTGGAGCACCATGGCTGCAGGACTCTGCTTCTGAAATATACGGCAGCAACTGCCAAGTCTACAATGATCTCACTTCCCAAAACTACTGCCGCCAACTACAAGGGCAGGTGTCCAGCAGAACACAAGCTTCCTTACTTGGAAATATACTAATGTAAGGAATGATTCCTCTGGATGGCATGCAGACAAAAGCTTTTCAGTGTGCCTCAGTACATATGACAATAATAAACCAGTACCAAGTATATCACTTATAGCATTCCATCTTTGTTGCTGGGTCTAAATCCTGGAACTGCTTTGCCAGTGGCACTGTGGGAGTACTGTCACCAGAATGACTACAGCAGTTCAAGAAGGCTGCTCCTCACCACCTCGCCAAGGGCAGCAATCACAACCATTGCCAGTGATACCCACATCCTGAAAATGGGTCGATAAAAAGAGTCCTGAGCTTAATGGTGTACATTGAAGAGCTCCAAAGGTTAAGTACCCTCAGTGTGAAGTCATTTCTTCTCAGCTGTGTTCTTATACTCATCATCCCTACTGGGACTAGGCTGCTGACAGTAGCCCGCCAGAGTTCTCTGTCCTGCACCAGTCTTTCAGTCTTTCAAGGTGCATTGAAGATGCTTCCTTTCCCAGGAAAGAGGTCTTCGTAGCTTCTGTTGTTTCTGTCTCGCTAGGTTTATACGGTATGGGTTTACTAGCCTTGAGCCCAACCCTCCTTTCATTGGGCTTGGGACCTACCCATGGTGGAATTCTGTGTCCTGAATGGCCACCATTTATTTTCAAACTGTGATTCATGGTTCTAGGCATTCCAGCCAGGAGAAAACATTGTCACCACATCTACCCTGCCAGACCCCTTAAAAACATCCTATCCTTCAATGAAATTTCTTCTCCTTTTTTCTGATCTCGGGAAAGTGCCTGTTGGAGGAAGTGGATTCAATACTTACAAAAATAGGTTGAAAGAGAAAAAGCAAGTTGTGGGGATTTGGGTAAGGACAAGGAGAATGGAGCTAACCTGATTTCTCTTTGTAAGAGCTGAGGCAGATGCATAGCACGTAGAACAGTACAGCACAGGACCAAGCCCTTTGACCCACTATGTCTGTGCCGACTGTGATGACACTTTAAACTAATCCTCCTCGCCTGCGAGTGGTCTATATTCCTCTGATCCCTGCTTGTTCATATGCCTGTCTAAATGCCACTTTAAAACAATGCAAGTTTATTCAACCTCTCCTTCTAGCTAATGGGCTCTAATCCAGGCAAAATCCTGGTGAATCTCTTCAGCGCCCTCTCCGAAGCCTCTACGTCTTTCCTGGAATATGATGAGCTGAACTGCATACAATATGTACTTCCCCTTTTCATTCTGCTAGTGGGAGAATGATCCTATGTTGTACAGTTCTAGTCTGTGACTTTATAAATGTGTTTTTTTTTGCAAAATGCCACTGGTTTTTCATCTAGCCGAATTCATAAGGATTTAATGCTTGTCCCGACAGGTGAGTGCTCACCAGTGCCAAGGCAGTTACTGAATGTAGACATCACAGCTAATGCTGGCAATTATAGTGCACTCCCAAGCACTCATCAGCTGAGGAGGTAGTGACAGATAAACCACATCGAAAGTTTTGAAGTCATGTGGGGACCAGAGTGGCTGATTTCTTCCCCGCTGAAAGTTATTAGTGAACCAATATTTTAACTGTAAGTCCAGTAGTCCAAGTTTACTATTCCTGCCATTACCCAAGACTAACCTTTTTTTAAAATCCTGTTTTAGAGAGAAATACTGCAGGGAGACATACCCTTAACCCACTGAGCCTTCACTGACTATCAACGCTCAATCCCACTTTATTTTCTCTACATTCTCATTCACATTTCTCCACACCCCCCCCCCCCAAAATTCTACCATTCTCCAAATGCTATATGGGTAATTGTATAGGTATACAATAACCTATGTACTGCTAGATCTAGCTCTAACCATGTCAGTAAGTTTGCTGATGACACACAGCAGTGGTTGGCCTCATCAGCAACAATAATGAGTCAGCACACAGAGAACTGGTTGAACGGCTTGTGGACTGTTCTCACAACAACTTGAGTCTCAATGTGGACGTGGTATAATATATGATTGTGGACTTCAGGAAGATGCAGGCTGATCACTCCCTACTGCACGTCAATGGCTTCTCCGTGGAGGTAGTTGGGAGCACCAAGATTCCTGGAGTGCACATCACGGATCATCTCACCGGATCCCCCAATACCACCTGTTTCGTCAAGAAAGCACAGCAGTGCTTCCACTTTCTGAGGAGCTCGAGGCGAGTGAGTGTCCCCAACCCCCCTTCTGACCGTGTTCTACTGGAACAATATTGAGGATGCCCTGACCAGCTGCATCACCATCTTGTATGGGCACCACAAGACCCTGCAATGAATTGTGAGGCCTGTTGAGAGAATCATCGGGGTCTTTCTACCCCCATCCAAGTCATACACCAGAAGTACTGTATTTACAGAGCCCTCATCGCTGTTAAGGGCCCCTCCTGTCTGTCCCACAATCTCTTTGATCTCTTACGGCTGGGCAGGAGGTACTGCAGTATAAGAACAGGGATTGTAAAGCTGAGTTACAGCTTCTTCCCCCAGGCCGTGAGACCTTGGAACACCCTGCTACCACCCAGTATGCATTATTTATGCCAGCGCCAGTAGCATTTTACTGTTGTATATTTAACTATATGTCATATATGCACTTTCTGTCAACTTGTACCTCCACTGAATATTATTTTTGTCTGTTAATATTATTGTGTTAATATTTTATGTGCTATATGAGATATACATACTGTGTTTTGCACCTTGGTACCAAGGAACATTATTTTGTTTAGCTGTATACATGTGTACAGGTGAATGACAATAAAACTTTGAACTTGAACAAGCAGCACTTGGGATTGGCTAATTAATTTGCTAACTTGCAATTTCTTTGGACGTGGGAAGAAATTGGAGTGTTCGAATGAAACTCATATTGTCTCGGGGGAATGTACAAATTCTGCTCAGAGAGTATCCAAGGTCAGGATTGAACTCTGGTGCTGTGAGGCAGAGGTTCCACAAATTAATTAGATGAATTTAAATTCCAGTCTGGTTTTGGTGGTGGCGATGGTGGGACTTGAACTTGTTTCTCTAACAGACTGATGCCTATTTAGTCATTTTATCACAGCACATTCAAAACGCACAAGGATTAGAATATGCCTTCTACCAACAATCTTCTAATTCTGGGTGCAAGAATGCGATCAACTAAAACAAACTTGGCCTTTACATCAAGCAGACGTTACAGAATGATAAATAGAACATAGAACAGCACTTGGGCTATTTGTTATACCATCTTTATGGCAATTTATATTACCTGTCCTCCTCCTGTGTATCATCCATATCCCTCCATACCCTTCATATTCATGAGTCTATGTAAAAGCCTCTTAAACTCTACCAGATTCCCTGCTTCCACTAATAGCCCTGGTAATGCATTCCTGTCATCTATGACTCTTCAGGTAAAAAAAACTTGCCCCTCACCCCACCTTAAAAACATGTCCTCTGGTGTTTGACATTTGTACCCTGGGGAAAAGATTCTGACTGTCTACCCTTTCTCTGCTTCTCACAATTAAAAAAAAACCTCATTCTGTTCTGCCTTTGGCCTCCAGAGCTGCAGGGAGAACAACCCAAGTTTTTCCAGGAGGTTGTTTAACATCCTGGTGAACAACCTTTGCATTCCTTCCTATATCAGGAAGTCGTTTTACACATTGTGTTTCTGCTAGATAATTGAAAGAGATATTGTTAGGTTGGAACATATAGATTTAGCTCACAGATGTCAAAGAATAGCCTTTAGGCCCATTGAGCCTATGCTGGCCATCAATGGAATACATAGTCTGTCCTTGGCCTCGTCTACTGCCAGGTTCCAGCCAAAATTAGAGGAACAACACTATATATTCTGCCTTAGCAATCTCCAGTTTGGTGGCATTAACATCAAATTCTCAAACTTCACCAGTAACCACTCACCTTCTGTGCCTTTCCCCCCATTTTTTGGACAAACTATTGGAGAGGATTTGTAGAGACAGGATTTAAAAGCATTTGGAGAAGCATAGCCTGATTAAGGATAGTCAGTATTGCTTTGTGAAGTCATGCCTCATTAGCCTGATTAAAATGTTTGAGGCAAAATGACAGACTATATTGATGAAGGCAGAGCAATGGATGTAATGTATATGGATTTTGTTAAAGCATTTAACAGTGTTCATGGTAAGCTCATTTAGAAATTCAGGAAGCATGAGATTCAGGAAATCTTGGCTGTGTGGATTCAGAATTGGCTGCCCCACAGGCAGAGAGTGGTTTTCTGCCTGGAGGTCAATGTTCTGGGATCCCTGCTCTTTGTGAATTTTATAAATGGATGAAGAACTGGAAGGATGGGTTAGTAAGTTTACAGATGACATGCAGATTTGTGTTTTTTTTGTAATAGTGTAGAAGGTTGTTGTAGGACATTGACAGGATACAGAGCTGGGCTGAGAACTGGCAGATAGAGTTCAATCCAGAAAATTGTGAAGTAATATTCTTCAGAAGGTCGAACCTGAAGGCGGAATAACTGGGTTAATGGTAGGATTCTTATCAATGTACAGGCACAGAGGAAACTTGTGGCCCACGCCCATAGATCTTTCAAAGTTGCTGCACATGTTGATGGGATGGTTAAGAAGGTGTACAGTATGTTGACCTTCATTATAATCTTGGGACTGAGCTTAAGAGCACTGAGGTAATGTTGCAGCTTTGTAAAATTCTGATTAGATCACACTGGAGTATTGCGTTCAGTTCTGGTTGCCTCAATATAGGAAGGATGTGGAAGCTTTAGAGAGGGTGTAGAGGAGATTTACCAGGACGCTGCCCGGATTAGAAGGCATGACTTTTGCAGGTAGGTTGAGCGATCTAAGGTTTTTGTGTTTGGAGCAAAGGAGGGTCAGAGATGACTTGATAGAGGTGTTACAAGGCAATAAGAGGCATAGATAAAGTGGACATTTTCCCAGGGCAGAAATGGCTAATGAAAGGGGACATAATTTTAAGGTGATAGAAGTAAAGTACGGTGGATGTCAAAGTTAGATTTTTTACACAGAGAGTGGTGGATGCATTGAGTGCACTGCCAGGAGTGATGGTAGAGGCAGATACATTAGGGACCTTTGAAAGACAGATAGGTACATGGATGAAAGAAAAATGGAAGTCTATGTTGGAGGGAAGGGTTAAGTTATATCAGATTCCATCATCTGCAGTCCTTTGTTATACCTGGACCTATCACCTCCGAGCTTCTGACATCAACTTCTGCCTTCATCTGATGATCTGCTCCTTACCTGGGTCATGAACTCATAGCTTACAGAACACTACAGCACAGAAACAGGCCCTTCAACCCATCTAATCTGTGCCAAACCATTAATCTGCCTAGTCCCATTGACCTGCACCCAGACTAATGCCGTTCATACCCCTCTCATCCATGTACCTATCAAAATTTCTCTCAAATGTTGAAATCAACCCTGTATTCACCATTTGTGCTGGCAGCTTGTTCCACATTCTCACCACCGTCTGAGTGAAGAAGTTCTCCCTCATATTCTGCTTAAACATCTCACCTTTCACCCTTAACCCATGACTTCTATTTGTAGTCCCACCCAACTCTTTTCAATACCCTTCATAATTCTATACACTTCTTTCAAATCTCCTCTCAATCTTCTGTGTTCTAAAGAATAAAGTCCTAGCCTATTCAACTTTTCCCTATAACTCAGGTCCTCAAGTAACATCAACACCCTTGTAAATTTAAGATGTACAAAAAAGCTGGATGAACTCAACAGGTCAGGCAGCATCTGTTGAAAGAAGCAGTCAACGTTTTGGGTCGAGACCCTTTGTCAGGACTAAAGAAGGAGGGGGCAGGGGCTCTATAAAGAAGGTGGGGGGAGGGTGGAAAACCAATCAGAGGAAAGATCAAGGGGTGGGGGAAAGGAGAGGGAGGGAATTACTGGAAGTTGGAGAATTCAATGTTCATACCAAGGGGCTGGAGACTACCCAGACGATATATGAGATGTTGTTCCTCCAACTGAAGTTTGGCCTCATCATGGCAGTAGAGGAGGCCATGTATGGACATATCCAAATGGGAATGTGAAGGAGAGTTGAAGTGAGTGGCAAATGGGAGATGCTGTCTGTTGTGGCGGATGGAGCGGAGGTGCTCGATGAAGTGGGCCCCCAATCTGCATCGGGTCTCGCTGATGTAGAGGAGGCTGCTCCAGGAGCACCGGATGCAATAGATGACCCCAACAGACTCACAAGTGAAGTGTTGCCTCACCTGGAAGGACTGTTTGGGACCCTGAATGGTGGTAAGAAAGGAGGTGTAGGGACAGGTGTAGCACTTGTGCTTGCAGGGTTAAGTACTAGGTGGGAGATCTATGGGGAGGGATGTGTGGACCACGTAGTCGCGGAGGGAACAATCCCTTCGAAAAGAGGGGTAGAGAGGGAAAGATGTCCTTAGTGGTGGGGTCCTGTTGAAAGTGGTGGAAGTTGCAGAGGATAATATGCTGGATCCGGAGGCTGGGGGGTGATAGGTAAGGTCAAGGGGAACTTGGTCCCTGTTGTGGTGATGGGAGGATGGGGTGAGGGCTGAAGTGCAGGAAATGGAGGAGATACAGGTGAGGGCATCATTGATGATGGCAGAAAGGAAACCATGATTCTTAAAGAAAGAGCACATTTGAGATGTCCTGGAACGGAATGCCTCATCCTTGGAGCAGATGCGGTGGAGATGGAGGAACTGGGAATAGGGAATAGAATTTTTGCATTTGGCAGGGTGGGACGAGGTATAATCAAGGTAGTTATGGGAGTCAGTGGGTTTATAGAAGATGTCAGTGGACAGTCTATCTCCAGAGATGGAGACCGAGAGATCGAGAAAGGGGAGAGAACTGTCCGAGATGGACCAAGTGAATTTGAGGGCTGGGTGAAAGTTAGAGGCAAAGTCGATGAAATTGACAAGCTCAGCATGGGTGCAGGAAGCAGCACCAATGTAGTCGTCAATGTATCAAAGGAAAAGTTGGGGAGCAGTACCAGTATAGATTTGGAGCATAGACTGTTCCACATAACCCATGAAGAGGCAGGCATAGCTGGGGCCCATGCGAGTGCCCATAGCTACACCCTTGGTCTGAAGAAAGTGGGAAGAGCCGAAAGAGAATTTATTAAGAGTGAGTACCAGTTCCGCCAACCAGAGGAGTGTGGTGGTGTTGGGGAATTGGGGAGGTCTATTGTCCAGAAAGTAGCAGAGGGCTTTGAGGCCTTCTTGCTGGGGAATTGAAGTGTATAAAGATTAGACATCCATGGTGAAAATGAAGCAGTCAGGACCAGGGAACTGGAAATTATTGAAGAGGTGGAGGGCATGGGATGTATCCCGGATGCAGGTAGGGAGGGACTGAACTATGGGTGACAAAATGGAGTCCAGGTAGGCAGATACAAGTTTGGTGGAGCAGGAACAGGCCGAAACTACAGGCCTACCAAGACAGTCAGGCTTATGGATCTTGGGGGTGTGGGAATTATGAGTTTTTTGGCTGAGGATGGAAGGTCTCCGGAGTTGATAAGGGCAGTGATGGTATGGGAGACAATGGTTTGATGTTTTTTGGTGGGGTCCTGTTCCAGGGGTAAGTAAGAGGAGGTGTCAGAGAGCTGACGTTTGGCCTCACTGAGGTAGAGGTCTGTCCGCCAGACCACTACGGCACCACCTTTGTCTGTGGGTTTGATGGTGAGGTTAGGATTAGCGCGGAGAGAGTGGAGGGCAGTGTGTTCAGAGGGAGTGACGTTGGAACAGGAGAGAGGAGTGGTGAAGTTGAGACGGTTGATGTCTTGGCAACAGTTGGAGATGAAAAGATCGAGTGCAGGTAGAAGGCCCGGTGGGGGTGTCCAGGAGGAAGAGGAGGGTTGAAGATGAGAGAAGGGGTCATCAATAGGGGGAGAGAAATCCTTGTTAAAGTAGTAGGCTTGGAGACGTAAGCGACGGAAGAAGAGTTCAGCGTCATGCTGGGCACGGAACTCACTGAGGTGTGGACGGAGGGGGACAAAAGTGAGGCCCTTGCTAAGCACAGAACGCTCTGCCTCAGAGAGGGGAAGGTCAGAGGGGATGGTGAAGACATGGTCTCAGGAGGGAGAGGGGGGTTGGGATGTTCAGGGAGGGCAGGCTGAGGGGAGGATGAGGGATCAGAGGAATGGAGGGGAGATGAGGGGTGGAGGGAGGGTTGGGAGTTGTGGGGAGGATAGTGGGTAGTAGAGGATTAAGACGAGCGGTAGGGCCCAGTGGCAATAAGAGCGGTCCCGGTCTGAAAATTTACCCTTGTAAGTTTCCTCTACGCTCTTTCAATCTTTTTTTCATCTTTCCTGTAGGTAGATGACCAAAACAGCACAGAATACTCCAAATCAGGCCTCACCGATGTCTTATACAATTTCAACATAACATCCTATCTACTGTACTCAAAAAGCTCTCTGCTTCTTTCTGGACACCTCCATCCCCCAACAGGAGGGCCTTAAAGCTCTCTACTTTCTGGACAACGGATCCACCTTCCCAGTTCAGAATGCTGTGGACTCGATCTGAAATGTCCCTGACCCTGGCACCAGGAGGCTACAAACCATCTGGGCATCTCATTCTCGTCCACAGGACCCTAACCAACAAATCCCCTATCATTACACAGCATGCCTCTTGTCCCCCATTCCCTTCTGAGCTACAGGGCCAGACTCAATGCCAGCGACCTGCTTGTTGCAGCTTCTCCATAGTAGGTCATACCCCCCAACAGTATCCAATGTACAGGTGACTACCTCCCTGTAGCACCTCCTTATTCTCCTGTGTGAGCTGAGGTCATTGAGCTGTAGCTCTAGTTCCTTAGCATGGTCTTTAAGGAGCTGCAGCTGGATGCACTTCATATGGAGACTGGAGATTTTCCTCAAGTTCCCACATCTCACATGAGAAACAATGGGTCCACTAATTCTGGACCCATTCTCAGCACACTAGCTACATACTAACAAAAAAAAACCTCTCTTGAAGCTTATTTAAAGCCTGAGTCTGTGCTTGTCCAAGCCTGTTCTCGCATAAGCCTGTTGAGCCAAACCCGACCCCTCTTAACACTGCCCCACTCCAACAATGACCACTCTGCTTACACCTTTCCTTTTATTGGCTCAAACAGTGACTCACTCCTGATGAGACTTGTAGTTTTCAAATGGCTCCTGTCTTGCAAGATGTTGCTCTCTCATTTTCTACTTCAAACAGTGTCTCACTGCTGACGAGACTTGCAGTTTTCAAGTGATTCCTGTCTTGCAAGATGTTGCTCTTGTCCTTGCTACTTTAAAAAATGACTCTATTACCTTTCACCTATCTCCTTCCAGTTCTTGCTCTACCCCTCCCACTCACTTTATACTGGATATTGGCTATCTTTTCAGTCCTGATAAAGAGTCTTGACCAAAAACTCAACAGTTCATTTCCCGCTATCGATGTTGCCCAGCCACAGGGTGTCTCCAGCAATATTTGCATTTGAGGCTCTCAAGTAAATGTATAATGATCCTAACTAACCAGATCTTCTTTATTTCATCCACATTTCCATCAACTCCACATGATTATATCACTGACTGCCAGGTTTGTGGCAATTTATTGTAGTCACTTAACTCACCAACCTTATGTCTTTGAGAAGTGGCAGCCCCTGGGGAAAGTCACGTGGTCACAGGGTGAACATGCAAACTCTACACAGAGATCTCACAAGGCCGTGATAGTACCCAGTTCCCTGGAGGTATGAGATAGCCTACTCCTCCATTCCCACCTACTGCTTGTCATTTGTTATGATAAATCTGAGGTTGATACATTATTGTCACTAGTGCTATTAACAAAGCTTTGTTAGGAGTGATTTAGGACACCAAGCTACCTTCAAATCTGCAGAATGCACCGAGCTGTCCAGGAGTCGCCTTGTGTTCTCTAGTTCCTTGGAACGATAGGCATCTAAAGGCACAATGATTTCATGTCCCAGATCACGGTGATGGGTTGAAGTACAAATCAGTTGGTCATAAATTCACGTTTAACCTTTATTTACAGAAATTAGTACTGTTTTCCTCTGGATTGATTTTTCTATATCTGTGCAACAGTATAATATAGATTCCAGTTAGCAGAGTGTGTTTAGAAAGCTTATTTAAAAGGTCATTGAAAAGTCGGTTTCTTTGTTGATATCCTTTCACTGGAATGGATTTGGCCTTGATGTATTGCCTTCTCTTCATCCTGTTGCATGTGTTACCTTTGAGAGAGAAAACAGTCCATTAACACACAAATTAAAGCATGAGAGTACTTTAATTCTGCATCTTATTTTGTAGTTATTTATTTGTAAGGTTATTTGAAAAGGTCCAAACCACCTTCCTCATCCATTTGGCTGTCAGCCTGAGTGAACTTCAGTAATTCTTTCCCAAATTATATTGCTGCCTTCGCCCAGAGACCTGCAGAGCCTAGTTGGGTTTGCTCCAATTAAACCATATTTTATCAGCTAAATGAGTAATCATTGTCCTGGATGACTTGAAGTGGCACTTTGAGGAAAAAAGTAATTTGTTGATTTAAGATTATGAGCACAACATTAATTACTTTTTGCCATATTTGTTTTTTTTCAAACAGGCTTTTAATCCTGTGATAAATGGGGTGCTCTTACCTGAGTAACAGGAAGGTTGCCAAAGTAGTGGTCAATTTGTATCATTTATAATTCAGTTTCTGGTGCAATAATCAATAATCTGAGCAGCAGATGGACGGGCTTTAAGATTCATTTGTAATTAATACTGTGAACCAACCAGCTGTACTTAGATAATCCCTCTTCTTGTGGAATAACACAGAATGTTTCTTAAAAGAATCAGGAGCAATGGCAGAAATGGATCTCAAAAGTAATCCAGGTGTTCAAGATATGTGAGTTGAAGTTGTCTGTTATATTTTGATCCATGATGGGAGATTATGACTCACAAATTTGACTGAGATTTTTTTTGAGAGGCTGACAAAGCTGGTGGACATTATCTTCTTAGATTTTAGCAAGGTGTTTGACAAAACCCCACACGGTCCAGAATTTAGAATACGTGGAATTCGCAGAGAAATACCAAACTGGATATGCCATAAACATGAGCAATTCTGTAGATTTTGGAAACCCAAAGCATCACACACAAAATGCTGGAGGAACTCGGCCTGCCAGGCAGCATCTATATAGTAGATAAATAGTCGATGTTTTAGGCCGAGACCAATTATCAGGACTAGGAAGGAAGGCGAGAAGGCAGAATAAGAAGTGGGGAGGGGTGGGGGAAGAAAAAGTACAAGGTAGCAGGTGATAGGTGAAACTGGGAGAGGGGGTGGGGGTGAAGTAAAGAGCTGGGAAGTTGATTGGTGAAAGGGATAAAGGGCTAGAGAAGGGGAAATCTGGTAGGAGCGGGCAGGAGCCTCCAAACATGACATGAAGATTGATTTCTCAAACTTCTGTTAATTGCCCCCTTCCTCTCCTTCACCATTCCCCATTCACATTTCCCCTCATACCTCTTCTTCCCTGCCCATCACCTTCCTCTGGTGCCCCTCCCCCTTTTGCTTTCTCCATGATTTTCTGTCATCTCCTATCAGATTCTCCCTTCTCTAGCTCTTAATCTCTTTTAGCAATCAACTTCCCAGCTCTTTACTTCACTCTTGCCCCCTCACTTGCCACCTTGTATTTCTTCCTCCTCCTTTCCCCCCACCTTCTCATTCTGACCTCTTCCCTTCCTTTCCAGTCCTGAGTTAGGATCTTAGCCCGAAACTTCGACTGTTTACTCATTTCCATCCATGCTCGTCTAGGCCTTCTGACCCAAACCACAATGTTTCATCTGAACATACATCCAACTGTACCCAAACCTGACTCAAGTAATTCAGTTGCACTGGGCTCAGATCAGGATGCCACGCTCCACTTCCATGACACATAAACACACTCCTTAAACCTCTTGGGACCTGGTCAACTGAAGTGTGGCTGCCTGTGGTGAAGTGACAAGAGGCTTGAAATAGAGTATTCTATGGTTAAGACTGGGAATTGTTTCATAGAGTTATAGAGTCAGATAGATGGAAACAGGCCCTTTGGCCCATCTTGTCTATACCAACCATGTCCACTAAGCTAGTCCCAACGCCTCCCATATCTCTTTAAACCTTTCCTGGCCATGTATTTATCCAAATGTCTCTGGTTTTTAGTTCTCCTACCCTGGGAATAGACTGTCCATTCAACCCATATATACTCCTCATGATTGAAGGCACTTCTGTAATGTGTACAAGATGATTTCACCTATCTCAAACTATTCAATCCATTTACAGTGGATAAGATAGGACCCACCTGTCACTTGCCAGCTGTCACTTCACTCTTCCTTCCACCTTTTTATACTGGCAATCTTCCTTCTTTGTTTACATTTAGACGAAGGTCTCGACCTGAACCGTTGATTGTCTATTTCCCTTCACATACTGCCTGACCCACTGAGTTCATCTGGCACCTTGTGTGTGTTTAAAATGTTAAATCTCACCATAGACACAGTGATGTGTGGAAGTTCAAGCTGAGGTCACAAGGAGCTGGTTTAGTACCCTTTGAGTAGAAAAATGTCCCGTGGCACTTCAGGGAAATTCTTTCAAAGAAAAAATCTTGCTGAGTCCTTACAGGGACATGAGGACAGCAAACCTAAGTGAGGCGAGTTTTAAAGAGTGTCTTAAAGGAAGGAAGAGGGTTAGAGATGAAAAGTTAGGGAGAAAAGTTTTAGATTTGTGGGTCAAGCTGCCAGTAATGGAGTGAATAAATCAGATGTGTTCACATCGAGCCACAGAGATGTACAGCTGGGAAACAGGCCCTTCAGCCCAACTGGTCCATGCCAACCAAGATGTCCCATCCAGGCTTGTCTTATTTGCCAGTGTTTGGACCAAAACATTCGAAACATTTTCAATTTAAATACCTCCCCAACTGTCTTTTAGAAGTTGTCAATTTCTGCCTCAATCACTTCCCCTAGCAGCTCATTCCTCATAGAT
This sequence comes from Hypanus sabinus, assembly GCF_030144855.1. NCBI lineage: Eukaryota > Metazoa > Chordata > Chondrichthyes > Myliobatiformes > Dasyatidae > Hypanus > Hypanus sabinus. The sequence continues at coordinate 158,411,473 of NC_082708.1, read as the reverse complement.
ACTATTCTTTGTTTGTAAAAAAAAAATGCGCTCTCTACTTCTTATTAAATGTTCCCGCCCCCCCCCCCCCCCCGACCCTCAACCTAAACCCATGCTCTCTACCTCTTGATTTCCCCAATCCTGGAAAAACAACAGAATGCATTCACCCTGTCTGGCAATGGTTAGAGCTGGATGTTCTGCAGCCATTTCCCAGAATGGTTTCATCTTGCAGATAACATAACACTATTGTAAGGTCAGAGATACCACTATATAGGGAATTGACTTGATACCGCGATGATCCTGTATTTTTCTTTTTTTTTGTAATTTATTTTTTTATTGAAGTTCATCATCAAACAAGCATTTCCATACGATGTATTTCAGACATTGTACATATATATCATGTAATCATATATGTCAGATATCTCCACAAAGTATTTATCTGAGGTATACACTTATAGAAAAGAGTGGAAAGAAAAAAACAAGCAAAAGGAAAGAACTATGTACAAATAGGGAATAATTTTTTTTATAACAGATTCATTGATTTATGAGAATAAAATCAGGCCTATGAGGTATTTTCCATTCACAGAAGATGGCCCAACTCTCTGCTGGATTTTTCAGGAGCCCACATGAATCCAAATATAATTTGCAGGATGTTTCTGGAAGTAATCCTCAAGAAATCCGATAAATGTTGCTATTTTCATGCCCTTGCAGCCAAGTATGGTGCTGTGGACACTTTGTGACACAAGGTCACACAAAACACAAGGGTGATAATGATCAGACGATCTACAGTAATGTAGTGACTTATGGAATAACTATTAGTACGAGCCTGTTAAGATGCTGAATCTTTTGTTTATGAAATTTATTTAAGTTCATGATTGATCTAATCCAATGTTTCTTCATCTGTCATTTCAGATTGAGTCATATCCTACTCGCCAATATAAAGGAGTTCATTTTGGAAACAGGACATCTAAACGGATTGATTTTAAAATCCCGCTGGGACCAGGACCAGGCTCCTATGATATCCAGAAGTAAGTATAATTTTAATCCTGTACTTATTAAACAATTTATGTCACATATTGTGGGTTTCAATATGCAGGATGTTCATCACAACTACGGTGCCTATAACAAGTATTCACCCCTCTTGGAAATTTTAATGATTTTTTGTTTTACAACATTGAAACACAGTGGATTTAATTTGGCATTTTTGACACTGATCAACTGAAAAGTCTCTTTCGTGTCAAAGTGAAAACAAATGTCTACGAATTGGTCTAAATTTATTACAATTATTTAACACAAAATAATTGATTGCATAATTACCTACCCCCTTCAAGTGAGTATTTAATATTTGCATCTTTGGCAGCAATTCCAGCCTTGAGTCTGTGTGGATAGCTTTCTATCAGCTTTGCACATCTGGACACGCCGATTCTTCCCCATTCTTCACAAAACTGCTCAAGCTCTGTCAGACTGTATGGGGATTGTGAGTGAACAGCTTTTTCAAGTACAGCCCAGCCCTTTTCAAGTCCAACCACAAATTCTCAATTAAATTGAGATCTGGACTCTGATTTGAACACTCCAGGACATTAACTTTGTTGTTTTTAAGCCATTTCTGTGTAGCTTTGGCTTTATGCTTTGGTGGGGGGGTGGGGTCACTGTCTTGCTGGTAAACAAATCCTCTCCCAAGTCACAGTTAGCCAAGCATAGTATTTAGTCTGATGGCCAAAAAGCTCAATTTAGGTTTCATCAGACCATAGAGCCTTCTTCCAGCTGACTTCAGAGTCTCGTATATGCCTTCTGGCAAACTCTAACCAAGATTTTATGTGAAATTTTTCCAACAGCGGGCTTTTCCTTTGGTGCTCTCCTGTAATGCTGTGACTGGTGAAAGACCTGGGCAACAGATGTAGTATGTGCCATCTCTCCCATCTCGGTCACTGAAGCTTGTAACTTCTCCAAACCTGTCATAGGTCTCTTGGTGGCCTCCTTCACTGGTCCCCTTCTTGCACAGTCACTCAGTTTTTGAGGATGGCCTGCTGTAGGCAGATTTACAGCTGTGCCATATTCTTTCCATCCCTTGATGATTAACTTAACTGTACTCCAAAGGATATTTAGTGACTTGGAAATTTTCTTATATCCATCTCCTGATTTTTGCTGTTCAATAACCTTTTTGCAGATTGCTTTGAGTTTTCTTTTATATAACCATATAAGCATATAAAAATTACAACATGGAAACAGGCCATCTTGGCCCTTCTAGTCCGTGCTGAATGCTTACTCTCACCTAGTCCCACTGGCCCGTACTCAGCCCAAAACCCTCCATTCCTTTCCTGTCCATATACCTATCTAATTTTACTTTAAATTACAATATGGAACCTGCCTCTACCACTTCTACTGGAAGCTTGTTCCACACAGCTACCACTCTCTGAGTAAAGAAATTCCCCCTTGTGTTACCCTTAAACTTTTGCCCCCAAACTCTCAACTCATGTCCTCTTGTTTGAATCTCCCCTACTCTCAATGGAAAAAGCCTATCCACATCAACTCTATCTATCCCCCTCATAATTTTAAATACCTCTATCAAGTCCCCCCTCAATCTTCTACGCTCCAAAGAATAAAGACCTAACGTTCAACCTTTCTCTGTAACTTAGGTGCTGAAACCCAGGTAACGTTCTAGTAAATCTTCCCTGTACTCTCTATTTTGTTGTCATCTTTCCTATAATTCGGTGACTAGAACTGTACACAATACTCCAACTTCAGCCTTACCAATGCCTTGTACAATTTTAACATTACATCCCAACTCCTATACTCAATGCTCTGATTTATAAAGGCCAGCATACCAAAAGCTTTCTTCACCACCCTATCCACATGGGATTCCTCCTTCAGGGAACTATGCACCATTATTCCTAGATCACTCTGTTCTGCTGTATTCTTCAATGCCCTACCATTTACCATGTATGTCCTATTTGGATTATTCCTACCAAAATGTAGCTCCTCACACTTATCAGCATTAAACTCTATCTGCCATCGTTCAGCCCACTCTTCTAACTGGCCCAAATCTCTCTGCAAGCTTTGAAAACCTACTTCATTATCCACAACACCACTCACCTTAGTATCATCTGCATACTTACTAATCCAATTTACCACCCCATCATCCAGATGGTTAATATATATGACAAACAACATTGGACCCAGTACATATCCCTGAGGCACCCCACTAGTCACTGGCCTCCAACCTGACAAACAGTTATCCACCACTACTCTCTGGCATCTCCCATCCAGCCACTGTTGAATCCATTTTACTACTTCAATATTAATGCCTAATGATTAAACCTTCCTAACTAACCTTCTGTGTGGAACCTTGTCAAAGGGCTTACTGAAGTCCATATAGACAACATCCACTGCTTTACCTTCATCAACTTTCTTCGTAACCTCTTCAAAAAATTCAATAAGATTTGTCAAACATGTCCTTCCACGAACAAATCCATACTGCCTGTTCCTAATCAGACCCTGTCTATCCAGATAATTATATATACCATCTCTAATTAATTTACCCACCACTGATGTCAAAATGACAGGCCTATAATTGCTAGGTTTACTATTGGAACCCATTTTAAACAATGGAACCACATGAGCAATACATCAATCCTCCAGCACCATCCCCGTTTCCAATGACATTTGAAATATTTCTGTCAGAGCCCCTGCTATTTCTACACTAACTTCCCTCAAGGTCCTAGGGAATATCCTGTCAGAATCCGGAGATTTATCCACTTTTTTATTCCTTAAAAGTGCCAGTACTTCCTCCTCTTTAATTGTCATAGTTTCCATAACTTCCCTACTCGTTTCCCTTACCTTACAAAATTCAATATCTTTCTCTTTTGTGAATACCGAAGAAAAGAAATTATTCAAAATCTCCCTCACCTCTTTTGGCTCCACACGTAGCTGTCCACTCTGATTCTCTAAGGGACCAATTTTATCCCTCACTATCCTTTTGCTATTAATATAACTGTAGAAACCCTTTGGATTTATTTTCAACCTACTTGCCAAAGCAGCCTCATATCTTCTTTTAGCTTTTCTAATTTCTTTCTTAAGATTCTTTTTACATTCTTTATGTTCCTCAAGCACCTCATTTACTCCATGCTGCCTATACTTATTGTAGATATCTCTCTTTTTCCTAACCAAGTTTCCAATATCCCTTGAAAACTATAACTCTCTCAAACTTTTAACCTTTCCTTTCAACCTAACAGGAACATAAAGGTTCTGTACCCTCAAAATTTCACCTTTAAATGACCTCCATTTCTCTATTACATCCTTCCCATAAAACAAATTGTCCCAATCCACTCCTTCTAAACCCTTTTGCATCTGCTCAAAGTTAGCCTTTCTCCAATCAGAAATCTCAACCCTGGGTCCAGTCCTATCCTTCTCCATAATCATATTGAAACTAATGGCATTGTCATCACTGGACCCAAAGTGGTCCCCAACACATACCTCCATCACCTGACCTATTTCATTCCCTAACAGAAGATCTAACACTGTCCCTTCTCTAGTCGGTACCTCTATGTATTGCTGCAAAAATATCCAAGATGGCAGCGTGATGCAGATTGCAGCGGCCACTCTGGAACTGATTATCTGTTATTTGTGAAGTGGGGTGCCATGTGCAATCATAATAGATTGAAAACGGATGTGGAAGCACTGAGAAACATCGGGAAATTCCAGGAAGACCTTCTTTGTTGCTGCTGCTGCTGTGAGGTCCGGGACTCTGCTGGGAAGAACAGGCCCCCAGTCCTCAGGGTTGCATTTTGCCGATGGCCGTTGGTGGGGCCGTCTTAATATGCTTGGCAGAGGATGGTGCTCGGAGAAGCTGTGCTGGAGGGGATGGTCGTCAGCTCGGAAGTTTGATGGTCTCAGAGTCCTTTCGATGGACTCGGGTCGCTTTCGGTGTGTGCTGCGTCTGCGAGGCTGGTTTCCACGGAGCTTCCATTGTGTGCTGCATCTGCGAGACTGAGTTGGGCGGCGCTGTGGAAGTCCATAGTGGGGGTATTCTCTTCTGCCGCCGGCGTGGGATGATGAGTCTGTCGGGACCCTGGAGACTTGTGAAAACTGTGGTGATTTCTTTTGAACTTACAGTCCTGTAACATCTTGGACTATCTTTACTGTGCCCATAGTCTGTTTTTTTTAATCAATTATGCTATTGTTCGCACTGTTGTAACTATATGTTATAAATAAGTGGTTTTCTGCAGGTCTTGTAGCCTTAGTTTTTGGTCTTGTTTTAGTCTGGTGGATTTGGAGCTCCTTTCCGGGGAACGCACTAGACGGTAGCGCGATATTAATACGCAGCAGCCTCGCCGGACTCTGGATTGGGGATTGCCAAACGTTATGTGGATTTTCTGGTGTGGTCTGTTTTGTCAAATGCTTTTGTGATATCATTCTGGGGGGATGTTGTCTCATTTTTTAACTGCATTGCATTTGTGGTTTCTAAATGACAATGAACTGAATCTGAATCCGAAAAAACTATCCTGCACACATTTTACAAACTCCAAACCATCCATCCCTTTTACAGTTTGGGCTTCCCAGTATATGTGTGGAAAATTAATATCTCCCACAATCACCACCCTGTGCTTACTACAAATATCTGCTATCTCCTTGCAAATTCGCTCTTCTAATTCTCTTCATGGTGTTGTTTTTGCCAGGATACTGACTCACCAGCAGTTAGACCTTACAGACACAGGTGTATTTTAAACCACAATCATTTGAAACACCTTGACTACACATAGATTTGCTCACCAAAAACAGATCTCCATTTAACTAATTATGTGACTTCTAAAACCAATTGGTTGCACCAGCGTTGATTTGGTGTGTCATATTAAAGGGGGTGGATACTAATGCAATCAATTATTTTGTGTTTTATATTTGTAATAAATTTAGATCACTTTGTAGAGATCTGTTTTCACTTTGACATGAAAGAGCCTTTTTCTTTTGATTAGTGTCAAGAAAAGCAAAATTAATTCCACTGTGATTCAATGTTGTAAAACAATAAAACATGAAACCTTCCAAGCGGGTGAATAATTTTTATAGGCACTTTATGTGTGTCTATATTTAAAATAGAAATGTAGCATGAATGAATTATTTCCATTTTTAACTGGAATTAATTCATTCATGCTACATTTCTATTTTAATAATATTCACCATCTCCTAAATCATTCACGTTTAAAATGGGCACCGAAAATGTTAGTTAAAGATATTAATCCCTAGTTTCTATTCATGTCAATTTCAAACATGTCTTAATTGCATTGTCTTAATCTATCCCTTACATCAAGACGAAACAGCTGCACTTATACAGTAGGGTACATTCGCTTGAGGTAGATTGCATGCAAGAATAAAGATAAATAATTAATGCCTCATTCATAGAAAAATCATGATTTATGGGGAATGATCAGCAGGTCAGGCAGCCTCTGTTGAGTGAGAAACAGGGTTACAGTTTCAGGTTGATAATCTTTCAGTTGAACTAGGAAATTGTTAGCAACACGATCAGTTTTAAGATGCAGAGTAAATAGAAATGGTCAGAAGTGAAGGTCAGCTATTGGGTCAATGTTAGTCAAGGTTAAATACCAAAATGGGCCTGGAGGCTTTCTGAAATGGTTGATGTCTTTATTGAGTCCAGGAGGCCATACTTTAGGGTGATGATCCTTGAGCTTATACTGAGCTGCAGTGACAGTCTGGAGGAAATTATGGACGGAGAGGTAAAGTGGGTAACTGTTGCTTCATTTACATTTGCAGTGCTTGCACTGTGGAGTCCACTTTGTGATCTGTAAATAATGAGTAGCAAATTGAAAGGCAAGTTCATCACTTGTAAAATGTATTTGGGATGCAGGAAGCAAAAAAGAGTCCTCATGATGTGAGTAGTGGTGGAAAACATAAGAGTTACACCTTACCAACATTTAGTCATCTTTTGTGTCCTTGAGTCCCTCAAATTACCTTTAATAATGAGGGGCCATTTTTGTGCTGAATATAGTTCAAATAGTTTTCATTGTACTTCATGCAAACTCAGTTTTTTGCTACCTACAGCATTCTTATTGTAAAACACTATTATGGTTCCAACCCACTCTGTCAACACCTATAGGGACAAAGTTCGTAAAACATGGCTATTAGAAGCAATGAGGGGACTGTTCTTAAGTCACTGCTATGTTATAGGAGCATTATAACTTTTAATCTCTTTGATATACACAGATGATTATGTATGTCTAGGTTCTGCGCTGGTGACCTCCATGACCTGACCCAATATCCAAATCATAGTCCAGACTGACATTCCAATGCAATATTGAGGGAAAGTTGCAGAACCAGAGATAGCATCTTGCAGATTTTAGCTGGGCTCTGCCTGCATTATCAGAAAAATATAACATAATCTTAGTGCCTAAGAGAAAACAGCATTCAAGCAAGGAGAGCTGGTGCACTAGATGTGGTTTTATGTCACATACATTATCAGTTAAAGTGAGCATAGGAATGTTTGAATAAGTTCAATGAGGAAAGGAAGTAAACATTGGGTTAGCAGTAACAAGAGACACCCTGTCAGTGTCTTGACATATTCTGTAGAGCCTTGTGGTCATGTGACAAGGAACTATGACAAGTTGTTAAGTGACACCACTTCAATGTGATATCACATATTGGGACTTAAGACAATTCAGCAGTAATAATATTAAACAATGCAAGCCAAACCATTGTGTTCATTTCTTGAGGGTAGAATTGCAAAGGGGAGAAGTTATGTTTGTCTTCTATAGAGTCTTGGTTATATCATTGTTGGATACTATTGGTCCTGGAATCCTTGTTATGAATTGAATATAATAGTGAAGGTGTAAGGAATAGGAGAAATCAGAACTAAGAATCTACTTTTTCATAAAAAAATTGAAAGGCAAACATTCTTCCTTAACAAAGAAAAACATGGGAGTTTGAGTTCATTGTTAGATTTCTGGATGTTAAGGGTATTGAGGGAGTTGGGAATATGCAGGAAAATAGAGTCGAGTTATAAGATCAGCAATATCTTGCTGAAAGGCAGAGCTAGCTCAGAAGACCAAATACCTACTCCTTATCCTTTTATTACATTCCTAAAGAGAAATTTAAATTATGGAGCAGTTTCATAGAGAGATATAAATATGGTTTAATTAATAGAGGAAAGCACAACACAGGACCCATGATTATATGATAATCATTCATAAATTCAATAGGAAATTCAGGAGAAACTTATTTATTCAGAGGCCAATGAGTATGTCGAGCCTACTCCTACATGAGAATAGTTTGAAGGGAAAATATTAAATAACTTAAAGCAAACATGATAAATTCATGATGGAGGAATATATAGGGTGAAAAATGAAGGGTATAAGGTCTCATGTGGTGTATTTTCATGGATGTCTGGCTATCTTGCAATGTACATTCTTTCTAATTCAGTAGAGTATATAGAGAGGAAGGAACCATACAAACTTAATCTAAGTATTTGTCCTGTTCTCTGCTTTAGGGAGAGTACCCTTAATTATGAAAACATTAACATGAAGCATATTGATCAAAAACGAGAGTCTAATGTGCCCCGATATATTGACGCAGTTGTACAAGATGAGGAAAAGAAGGTAAAAGAAAATTATTGAGAAACTGTTCCATTTCTTCGTTATTCCTTTGTGTTGCTGTGTTATCTTGATTCTGCTTGTCCTTCTGAGTCTGTTCGGGAACAGCTTGAATAAGTAACATGATCCTGCCTGTCACTGAACAACCAAATACAATTTGTCATTTTTATTGCTGGTATTTATTTCACAAAAGTGATGAATTCCGATAGTCTTTTCCTAGTCCTGACCTTGTAGATGGTGGACAGCCTTTGGGGTGCCAGTCTTCCCATGACATGAAATAATAAATCTGGGTACTGTGCATTATGCCCATTAACAGTTGGTTAAGATGGGCGATTGTGTCAGTTTCAGAGCAAGTGCATGCCCTTCCTGCTCCAGGTGTTAACAGCTAAGGGCAAGAATAATTGAAAACATCGGGCGATCAGATAACACAGCCATTTCTACACCTGGGCTGCCGATATTAAGGGCATTAGGGTTAGGCTTCTTATTCGAGGTGGAGTTTGGTCGAGGACACTGTTGAAGTAACAATCTTTAAATTTACTGATTTCAAGAATGAGGTCAAGAATATACTGAGTAAAGAGATCACATGTGTACTCTTATTATTTACTATCTCAATAAAACTAATGTTATTATCAATCTTTATAAACCGTATAAGGGTTGTATTATTCAAGTACATGTTACAAATGTGTTACGATAACTCTGTGTGTGTGTGTGTGTGTGTGTATTTATGTATGTGCATGTGTATGTTAGTGTATTTGTGATTCTCTGTGTATCTCTGCAGACTCTAGTAGGAAAGTAAAACTTCCTGGAACCTTTCCAATGATTATATGTTAATCATTTCTCCTGCTTTATTAACAAATGCCCTGGATCCTGAGGCATCACATTAAGTCATTCATCACTCTCAATTCTGAACCTTAAGCAGAGTAATGTAGGGTGGAAGTCTGGAAATGAAAGTAAGAAATGAAAGCTTGAAAGACGAGCAACTACATAAAAATTCTCCCTGTGTCTTCCTCACCAGAAAACTACAAATTTAATCCAATAGCCACTTAACCATTAAATGCTGACATATATCATCCAGCCAAGCCTGCTATGTTCATGGGAGTAGTATTCAAAATGCATGTGGTGTATTTGTATGTATTTGAGTAAAGAAGTCAGAGTTATCAAATGAATATACAGTATACAAGGTGTGATCTAACTTTTTGTTTGAGTTAGAACTACAGTCTGAAGTTTCTAACTTATTTTAAAAGTAGGACATACCACTGCTCCAGCACTGTTGAAAGTCAACCAGAAGATACATTATAATATGGTCTCAAATTACTTTAAGACTCAACCCTCCCTATCTCTGTAGTCTTTTTTGTCTATGTGTGCCTGGGACGTCTTTGAGGTGAAATGCTTCCCTCTTGGTGATAACGTTGTCACATACTGTACTTGGGTACTAAGCTCTAGAATTGTGGCCTCTTGTCATTTGATGGTGTTCCACATGGAAACTATCTTGTAAAGTTTTGGACTGGCCTTTCACTACTGGGGACACTTGATAGCACCGTTGAATGTTCATGATAGAGCTGGAAGTTGTTTGATCCATTATATCTGTACCCATTGACAAAAAAATGCATCCAAATTCCACCTTGTAGCACAAGCGTCTGCAGGTCATAATTCTCCGAGTGCACATCAAGGGGCTGTTTAAATGTGCTGAGGGTTCCCTCCTCTACCATCTTATCATACATTGAGTTCTAGAACCTTGCTTACACAAGCTTCTTTCTCATCCAACTTTTCTACTAATGATTTTAACGTAATATTCAGTGAAATAAACCCTTTTTATTTACTCTGTCAAGGCACTTCAGAATTCTATACAGCTTAATTTAGTACTCCCTTAACCTCTGGTGCTCCAAAGTTATGCCTGCTCACCCTGTTCTTCCTCATATCTATTATTTTCCTAGTCCTAGCCTTGTAGGTGGTGGACGGTCTTTCGGGTGTCAGGAAGTGTGCTACTCAGAATCAGGTTTATTATCACTGTCATATACTATGAAATTTGTTTTTAGTGACAGCAGTAGATAAAAGATATTATTAATTATAATATGATATATACAAAAATTAAATAAATAGTGCAAAAAGAGAGCCAAGAAAAGTGAGGAAGTGCTGATGAGTTCATTGTCCGTTTAACTGTTCCTAAAATGAGTGTGCGCCCTTCAGCTGCTGATCTTGTCCCTGATGGTAGCAATGAGAAGTGGACATGTCTTGGGTGGTGGGAGTCCTTTGTGATGGAAGCCACCTTTTTGAGGCATCGCCTAATGAAGGTGTCCTTGATGTTGAAGACGCTAGTGCCTATGATGAAACTGCACTACAGTTTACCCAGCCTCTGCCCTACCCTTATAACCAATGTATTTAGTCATGATGTGATAGGGAGATTCAGCACAGAAACAGGCTCTTCAGCCCTCTGAGTCTTCATTGCTTCACTAGTCCCATTTGTTTCAAATTCTCCCCACACTCTCATCAGTTCTCCTCAGTTTTCACCACTTGCATACGGTACACACTGGTGGCAAGGGGTGAGTAACCTTCCAACCCACATCTTTGGGATGTGAGAAGCATATTGGAGCACCCGAGGGGAACCTACATGGTAGAGGGAAAACTTGTGAACATCACATAATCGGTAGCTGAAGTCAGGATTAAACCCTGGTCACTAATGTTGTGTGTCAGCATCTCTATCAGCTGTGTCACTAGGCTGCAGTGTGGGTTATGTGGCTTGTCCTTTCAAATTTCTGGTCAAGAGTGACCCTCAGAATCTTTATGTGGGAGGGCTTGACATGAAGTGCTTGGACTCTCAGTGCCTGGTCTTTTTTGGTATGGATGTCACTTCCGCTGATCCCGCCAGTCACTGGATCTTGTTTTGAGCAAGTTGGCTGCATGGTGTCTACAGCACAGCAGGGACAACATTTTAGAAATATTTGATTGGCTGTGAAGTGCTAGTTGGTTTCCTAGAAAGTAACAAGTTGTACGGCAAATGCTTTTTCTAAAATGGATCAATTAGATGTCACTGGCTGTATCAACAAATTGAGCTTTGGTCTGGGGTAAGCAACAGAGCAAGAGATATGTATAACACCTTTCACTACATCCGGTAGCTTTTTACAGTGAAGTGAAACAATGCTTGTTGAAATGTCAATGTGACCGTGCTATAAGAAATGCATCAAGCAATTTGAATAGAATCTGTTGCCACAAATAGCATTGGTAATTGTTTTTTTATCGTCACATGCACGTTCAGGCAGATTGTTCCAAAACACAAGTACACTGAGCGAGTACCAAGGGGAAAGCAATAACTGAATATAGAGTGGAGTGCTGCAGTTACGTAGGAAGTCCAGTGCAGACAGACACATAAGGACCAAGGGTTGTGAGAAGGCACAGTGCTGTGCTGTCTGTGGAGACCTGTTGTCCTGCTGTGTTTCCAACATCACAAGACTAGCCATGAAGTACGGTGCTGTACAAAAGCCTCAGGCACATATACCCATACCAGGGCGTCTGAGACTTTTGCACAGTGCTGTAGTCTTTTATCGTATTGCACTGTACTGCTGCCGCCACAAAAACAAAAGTCATGACCTATGTGAGTGATGATGAACCTGATTCTGTTGTGGCACTCTATTGAGGAATGGGAATAAAAAGTGAGGCAGGGAGCGGGAAATCACGGTTGAGAAAGTGGGAAGGGAGAGGGGAGGGAGTGAGAAGCATCAGAGAGACATTCTATTATGATTAATAATCCAGTCGTTTGGGATCAAATGACTTCGTCTCGTGTCTCAGGAAAGGGTTGGTCTGCGCTCACTCCACCTCCTTCCCCTGGCACTCCTCTGCTACCCTTCCTGTGGGGCTGCACCATTACCATTCCCAACATCCTTTGCTCCCACCAGATTCACAAACTTGCTGGCCACTCCACATTGACATATATAGTAATGTACAAAGGCTAAATATGTGTACCTGAGGCTTTTGTACAGAACTGTAGATTGAGAGATCAAGAGTTCATCTTTGTCATGTAAGGGTCTTACAGTATAGAAATTGCCTTTCCATAGCATCCTTGATTTAATGTTGGTAGGTTGGTAAATTTACTTATTAAGGTCATATGTATTGAGGTACAGTGAAAAGATTTATGTTGCATGCCATCCATATAGACCATTTCATTACAGCAATAGATTGAAGTCATACCAGGGAAAACAATACCAGAATGCAGAATGGTGTTCCTGTTCCAGAGAAAGTGCAGTGCAGGCAGACAGGAAGGTGTATGACCATAACGAGGTAGACTGTGAGGTCAAGAGTCCACCTTCTTGTACTGGGGGACAGTTCAATAGTTTTATAACTGCAGGAGAGAAGTTGTCCTTGAGCTTGGTGGTGCAAGCACTCAGCCTGTTGTATGTTCCAGCTGATGGGCGAGGGGAGAAGAGAGAATATTGGGGGTGGGTGAAGTCTGTGATTAAACTAGCTGATAAATGTGGACAGAGTCCATGTGGGCAAGTAAATCTCATCCTAAAGAGGCCACCTCAGGCAGTGCAGCGATCCCTCAGAGCTGCTTGGCACAACTGATGAGATAATTTGTTCTCAAGCTTGTGGAGTGAGAACTGGACCCACGACACTCTGTTTCAAAGGCAAACTCCCACCACAGCTGCTTTATTCAGGCAGAAAATAATAATTAGGCTATAAAACCACTGACTGAAGACCTTTTCAAGTTTATTAATATCTGTAAGATAAGGTGTTGGAGGACTACACAATCAGAAACACGATATCTTCTAATGAGCCATCATCATACTAAAGAGACCTCAGTGACTTATCCTCCCACACACTCTAATTTGTTTAATGAGTGTGATTTATACAAAATACTTAGGTTGATTTTGATCTAAATGTCTGTGCCACTTTAGGTTATATTTCATAAGTGTAGAAAAGAATCGACATTGGTTACCATTATTTTCAAACAGATCAATTAATCTTCAAATTGAAAATTTATCTGATGTAATTTTTGCTGCCATTGTGAATGTTAGAGTTTTTTGCTTTGCTTTGGCAGGCACTGAAACTGAATATGGGATAATCATGAAGCGCTCGAATCCTGGAGATCTTTTTGAGAATTTACAAACACCAATAGCCCCAGGAACTTTATCCTGCTCAGCCATGCCCTCAGATCCTTCCATCTGCTTGCTGCTCCTGTCACTGCCAACTTCTCCAAACCTACAACTCTCTCTGAGATCTCTGCATGCCTCCAGTCTGGCCTCATGCATATCCCAGATTTACAAAGGCCTGTCATTAGCTGTTTCCCGTTGGAGGCTGGTTTCAAAGCTCTGACCTTAAGTCTGAATTTGGTTTGATCTTTTAAGCTAGATGTCAAATCAGAGAGCCCTACAGCACAGAAACAGGTCCTTTAATCCACAATGTCTATGCTGATCATCAAGTACCTACCCTCATTAGTTATGCAAATGTATTTATTTACTGAGATTGTAAATCTATATACTTCAATTAAAAATTGCTTAACTGAAATAAACACATAATCAGAACGGACACAATAAAAATATTTAGTCATTCAGTCATGCTGATGGCTGACATTATCTGCCAGATCTTCATTCAGTGACTGCCATTTTACCCCTAGGATTTGTAGTTGTTCATTTAGTTTTAGATGTGAACAGTTCAGAAAATTATTGGGAGCAGGTATATCAGACCAGTCCTTAGTCTTTGGCAGTTCACTTATTCTGACCAGTGTACAACTGGGTACTTCAGGGGAATATCAATGTTGTGGTACTATAACCATGGTACAGATTGATAGAGTGATGCAGCATGGAAACAGGCTCTTTAGGCTCTTTAGTCCATCATAATGACCAAGTTGTCTAACCGAGTCAGTCCCATTTGCCTGCATTTGACCCGTATCCCTCTAAACTAGGGGTTTCCAGTCTGGGGTCCACGGACCCCTTGCTTAATGTTATTGGTTCATGGCATAAAAAAGGTTGGGAAGTCAAAACCTTTCTTATCCATGTACTTGTTCAAATGTATAAATGTCAAAATTGTGCTCATCTCTATCACTCCCTGTGACAGCTTGTTCCATATGTTCTATAAACCTGGGCTCTGTTTTAGACTCCTCTACCCTGGCAAAAAGACTAACCATTTACGTTATCTATGCTCCTCATGATTTTATAAACCTTTATCAGGTTTTCCTCAGCATCCGATACTGTCCCAGCCTGTCTACTTCCTGTAACCCAAGCCCTCCAGTCCTGGTACCATCCTTGTAATAAATCATTTTTGCCCCCTATCTGGTATGAGGGAGTGACTGTGTTACTGGATGGTATTTTGTTCCAGTCCACAAAACTCAGATTTCCTGTACTCTGAATTTAGTGCAAAGTCTCATAACAGTATCGGTATTACCATTTGTTCTGAATGTTCACCTGCACCCTGGTTAGTGCTTAGTAAAGCACTGTTCATGTTCGTGCTCTTAGTCCTCCAGTATGAACACTCACATATCGCTCAGTGGCCACACTATTAGGTACATACCTGCTGTGAGGCAAAAAAAGCACAACAGCATCTTTTCCACCTCAAGTGACTGAAGAAGTTTGGCAAGAGTCCCCCAAATCATCAATACCTTCTACAGGGGCACTATTGAGAACATCCTGACTGGCTGTATCACCACCTGGTATGGGAAATGCACCAACCTTGATCACTGGGCACTGCAGAAAGTGGTACGGACAGGGCAGCCCAGGGCATCAGTTGATGTGAACTTCCCTTCACTGGGGATATTTTACAGCAGCAGGTGCAGAAAGAAGGCCTGGAAGATCATTGGGGAAACCAGTCATCCCAACCATAAACTGTTTCAGCTGCTTCTGTTTAGCAAATGGTACCAGAGCATTAAAGCCAGGACCAACAGGCTACGGGACAGCTTCTTCCTACAAGCCATTAGTCTTTTAAATCCATGTCAGTACATTGCGACAGAGTTATAACGCAAAGAGTTTTACTCCTTCACGTTGTGGGATGGATGTAAGATCTAAATAAATTCAATTCAATTCAACCCACCTGTACACCTGATTGTTAATGTGAATATCTAATCAGCTAACCACGTGGCAGCAACTCAACGCATAAAAGCACGCAGACATGGTCAAGAGGTTCAGTTGTGGTTCAGACCAAATATACAGAATGGGGAGCAAATGCAATCTAAGTGACTTTGCCCGTTGAATGATTGTTGCTGTCAGACAGGGTGGTTTGAGTATCTTAGAAACAACTGATCTCCTGGGGTTTTCACGCACAACATCTGTAGAGCTTACAGGGACTGGTGCCAAAAAAAAATGTATGAGCAGCATTTCTGTGGGTGAAAATGCCTTGAGAGAGGCCAGGGGAGAATGGCCAGATTGGGTCAAGTTGACAGGAAGGCACCAGTAACTCAAATAACCATATGTTAGAACAGAGGCGTGTAGAACATCTCTGAAGGCACATCACATTGAATGGGCTACAGCCCCGGAAAACCATGAACATGCACTCAGCGGCCAGTTAATTCGGCACTACCCGTACCTGACTGCATGTAACCCTCTACATCAAAAGCAAGAAGGAATAGGATAAAGTGAGAGAAAGTAATTTGAAAGGGGATCTGAGGGGAAAGTACTTATGTTGGTTTTTGGAAAGTGTTGCCAGAGGAGGTGGTGGAATCAGGCAGCTGTGATGTTCAAGAGACACTTATACAGTCACTTAAATAGGCAAATTGTAGAAGGGTTTAGACCTCATGCAGGCCAGTGGAATATGTGTAGAAGGGCACAAAATTGGGATGGACACGGTGGGCCAAAGGGTCAGTTTCTGCCCTGTACGACTCTATCATTTCTATGACTCTCTACTAATCTCATTTACCAACTCTTGATTTATAGCCTATTCCACCTTTCCAGTTCTAGTCTTCAATGCCTCTGCCATGGGGAACTATTTCTTACTATCTACCATCTTTGTGCATCTCATAATTTACTTCCATCAAGACCTGCCTCAGCTTTCTCTGCTCCAAGGAAACTGATCCAGTCTCTCTTCATAACTGAAACATTAGGTCCCCTACACCAGATCCAGCACAATCATATCCTTCCTAGAATTACATTGTAAACTTGTCATCTAACATCTGCAGCTTCTTTCACTTTGTCTGTCCATTACTCTGTTGACCTAAATTAACTCTGGTTTAATCCAGTGCCTCAGTTTTACCATTCTCTGACACACTGTTGCATCACTTCAGGGGGTTGCCTCCCCTCCCCTCTGCAACCTTTTGAGCCCTTGATTGGAGCACACTAGAAATTAGTGTCAGTGCCGAGTTCTGAGGTATTTCCTGAACTTGCTGAGTTTAGGAGTTGGACGTTTTTCTTGTACCAGAGCTTCAAACCATTTGAATAGGATCCAGGACCTTCATTAAAAAGTAAAGTGAAGCTATCTTTTTTATAATCTGTTATTATTTTAAATTAATTTAATTGCAGTTAAATATGTTTCTAAATACTTCTTAGTTTTTCACTATTTTTAAAATAACTTAATTTTGAAAATGTTAAAAATGCACTTCAACAGTTTGCAGAGCAAACATGAGGAAATCTGCAGATGCTGGAAATTCAAACAACAACACACACAAAATGCTGGTGGAACACAGCAGGCTAGGCAGCATCTATAGGGAGAAGCGCTGTCGACGTTTCAGGCCGAGACCCTTCGTCAGGACTTACTGAAAGGAAAGATAGTAAGAGATTTGAAAGTAGTGGGGGGAGGGGGAAATGCAAAATGATAGGAGAAGACCGGAGGGGGTGGGATGAAGCTGAGAGCTGGAAAGGTGATTGGCGAAAGTGATACAGAGCTGGAGAAGGGAAAGGATCATGGGATGGGAGGCCTCAGGAGAAAGAAAGGAGGGGGTGGGGAGCACCAGAGGGAGATGGAGAACAGGCAAACAACTAAATATGTCAGGGATGGGGTAAGAAGGGGAGGAAGGGCATTAACGCAAGTTAGAGAAGTCAATGTTCATGCCATCAGGTTGGAGGCTACCCAGCCGGTATATATGGCTACACAGTTTGCAAATGTCTTTGACAATGGAAAATGCTTTCTGACAACACAAGCTGTCAAAAACCATCAGGCATTTCAGTTTCCATCACCTCTTGCTTAGTTGCCACTCAACCTCAGGTGGCTTTACATTGAGAGACGGTCGGCTACAGTAGCAACCCTGCCAGTCATTGGGAGCTGTGTGGCTTTAAAGGGTAAGTGGGGCTGTGGATTTAGTTCAGGGCATGAACATGAGGCAAGGACTTTCATGAACTCTCCTGCTACTGTAAACTTTTTCTGCAATCTGTTAGTATCCTTTAGGTGACGAGATCTATTATCTCTTTACTTAGCTTCCTCAGTGGTTAAAGCTTAATAGCTTAATAAAAAGTGAAAAAAAAATCTTTAATATCTTAAAGCATGCAGCAAAACTTCACCAGGCTGATTTGTGTGAAGTTGAAGTTTCGTGCTTTGAGGGACTGAGTAGACAAGGCTTCTATTCTCGAGATTAGAGAAGAATGAGAGGTGGCCTCATTGAATGGTACAAAGAGGGCTTGAGGGGTTGGACATAAGGAGATTATTTCCCTTGGGTGATTGGGTAAGGACTTTGGAACCAGAGGTCACGGTCTCGGAATAAAGATTGGCTGTTTAGGAGAACTACACTTGGAAGTTGGTGAATTTTTTTGGAATCCTTTATTATGGAAGGTACTGGGGGGGGGGGGCTCAGTCATTGAGTTAATTCAAAGCAGACTTCTGGAAATGAAAGGAATTAAGAGATAGCACAGGGCAATGTTGGTGAGGTATAGGAGTGGCCATATGTGATAACTAAGGGATATTCTTATCCCTTTTCTCCACGCTATCATAATATGTAAAATTATTGCAGATAATCTGCTGTATTTTGCTTTTGTACCACTGCAGTCAATGTTCCGTTTTTAAAGCCTGATGAATGTTTCTGTTTAACATTAAAGGTAGAAGAAACACTGAGAAGATGCTAAATTTGCAATGCATGGTACACTACCTGCATAGATGACAAAAAATTGATCCATTTGCTATATTAATGGTGCTGGTTATCGTTTGATGTTTTTTATCCCATCTGAACTGGAATAGTATATTGTCAGCATGAAAATAACTGCATGCTTTCTGACATAATTAAAGAAAGCCCTGTCATAATGTGGCAGTACTTCAATAGGTGGCAGTTTCAGGTTAAAATCTGCACAGTATTAAACCATGACAATTGAATAAAAAAAAGATTGCATTTTCCTTTTTGTTTCGCTCCTCATGGAAGTGCTTCTTGGTTGAAAGTAATTTATGTGCTCCAATTTAAAGCAACACAACCTGAAGAACTGTGATGTTATTGTATTTCAATGGCAACGATTTTTCTAAATGGTGGTGCATAACTTGACGGATTAGGAAACAAATTCCTGAGCAAGTAAAGCTGTTCAGACACCAGCGCTATTAACGTGTGTGAAATAAGGCCACTGCACAACATTTGAAAGTCCATGTTTGCACAGATAAATATACATTTGCAACACAAACAGCTGCATATGAGAAGCTGTTTTGGCAATGGAAAATATTAGCTTATTGTTCTCTGATGGGCCTGTCTTGCTGCTTGTTTGTGAAGGATACAAATTTGTGTATAAATGTGAAAATTGGATTTTTGTTGGGTTTACCTACGTTTGGTACACCTGTCAGTCATAGAATCATATTGCATGAAAATAGGCTCTTCTACTCCGCTCACCCCCGCTGACATTGCCAGCGAACTAGTCCCATGAGCCAGTGCTCAGCCTCTCCTCTGCATGTACTTATTGAGATGTATTTTAAATATTGCTGATGTGCCCACCTCAACTACTATTTCTGGCATTTATTCCGAATACGCACCTTCCTTTATGGGAAGAAGCTGCCTCTGTTGATCTTTTCAAATCTCTTAAGTTTATGCCTTCTCAAGCACCTCCTCCCTGGGGAAAAGGACTATGTGCTTTCACCTTGTCTATGCCCCTCATGACCTTATGTACTTCTATCAGGTGAAACCTCGGTCTCCTATATTCCAGGGAGAAAAGCCCTTGTCTATGCCCCTCATGACCTTATGTACTTCTATTAGGTGAAACCTCTGTCTCCTGTATTCCAGGGAGTAAAGCTCTTGTCTATGCTACCTCTCCTTGTAACTCAGGTCACCAAGTTCAGGCAACTTCCTGGTTTCTGCACACTTTCTGTTTTAATAGAATTATTTTTTATAACATGGTGACCAAATCTGTACATAATATTCTAAGTGCAGCTGTAGAAGAGTCTTAAGATGGCAATATAACTTCTGAACCTTTATATTCAATGTGCTGACTGATGAAAACCTGGGTGCCAGAAACCTTCGTCACCACCCCATTTACCTGCGACACGGTGTTCAGCAAACTATGTACTTTGTCTCCTGGATCACTCTGTTACACACCACTCTCCAGGACCATTCTATTCACTGTACTTCCTACCTTGGCTTGGTTGTCCAAAATACAATACCTCACATTTATTTGGATTGAAAACCATTTACCCACATACTTAGCTAATCAAGATTTTGCCCATGTACCTGGCTAATCAAGATAGCCAATCAAGAATACTGGGTCTATGATATTATTCATTGTCTTGTTTCCAGAAAACCAAGAGGAAATAAATAGCTAACTTTATTTTGTAATTGAGTTCAGTCACAAAATCAAAATGAAGCTTTTCTGGTTTGAAATGTATTAAGTTAACTTCATTATTGCAATATGATATATAATTTATTTTGGCTTGTTTTAAGACTCTTTCAAATCCATCTCTTGTTCTTACAATCCAACTTGAATGCCCTTGATATGCCAATCTCATTACAGAGAAAATAATTAATAAAAATTTCCTTGGTGGTTCTGTTATATCACATTCTTTTTCAACTCTATTCCCAGCTGTGACACCAAGCTATAGATTTGGAATTACAGTATTAATGATTAAAAGAGAAATTAATCTCACGGTATTGATTTGATATCCTTTGCATAAAACTTGCAAATTACTGTATTTAGTAGAAGAAAATTTCACATTTGGTCTTCCTAGAACTTTTCAAAATGTATATGTTTGTTTCACTTCCTTCCCAGGTGAGTGTATTTTCACTTAAAGTTATCTAGTGCTTTGAATAGAGCTCAGCTAAGAATACACTTTTCCTCCCCAAGGCAAAGCCATGGAATATTAGGCATACACAAAAAATAAAGAAGTTCAAAGTTTCAAAGTATATTTATTAAGGAAGTGGGTGTACAGTATGCCACTGTGAGATTCATCTTGCTGCAGACAACCACGGAGCAAAGAAACACCATTGAAACACACACAAATGCTGGAGAAACTCAGCAGGCCAGGCAGCATCTATGGAAAAGAGTATTGTGGCAGTTTCGGCCTGAAACGTTGACAATATTCTTCTCTGGATGCTGTCTGGCCTGCTGAGTTCATCCAGCATTTTGTGTGTGTTGCTTGGATTTCCCGCATCTGCAGATTTTCTCTTGCTTGTGATTGAAACACCATAGAACCTGTTTAGAAGAAAACACCACACAACAAAGGTCACGAAACACCCAACAAATCACGCAAACAGCAAAAAGCAAGCAAATAACACAAGGAACATTAAACATTAAACTGCTTAGTCCCCAAAATAGTCCAGGAGCCACAGCCGCCAAGATAGGCAGTTCAGTGCTGTGTCGGTGGTTGCAGGCCACACCCACAGAGCCAGTTCCATGCCGAAGCACCTTAATCAAAACGCGCAAATAGTAAAAAAGAACAAAATACAAAAACACATGGAACATGAAGAGACCTCAAAGTGAGTCCACAGCCATGGAGTGCATTCAGTGCTGAAAATGTTATATGTCAAACCACTGAAAATGAGTACAAAGGATGACCTAAGGAGGAATACTGTATAAAAATGATGTGAGGTGTTTTCTCTTCTGTGCCTGCTAGGTCAACTGGTTTGTAGTATCTACAGCTTCCTGTTTTCTCCCCTCTTTTTTGCCGCCAAATTTACTTTTCAAATAGTAGGGTCACATTTATAATTCTCTAATTTGCAGGAGCTGCTCCATTATCTTCAGAATTGCAGGAAATGATAGTTAATGCAATGATTAATATCATTTTATAAGCTTACTGCTTCAGTTGTGTTGGCGCATGGCCGAGTGGTTAAGGCGTTGGTCTAGTGATCTGAAGGTCGCTAGTTCAAGCCTCAGTTGAGGTAGCGTGTTGTGTCCTTGAGCAAGGCACTTAACCACACATTGCTCTGCGACGACACCGGTGTCAAGCAGTATCGGCCCTTGCCCTTCCCTTGGACAACATCGGTGGCGTGGAGAGGGGAGACTTGTAGCACTGGCAACTGCTGGTCTCCCATACAACCTTGCTCAGGCCTGCGCCCTGGAAACTTTCCAAGGTGCAAATCCATGGTTTCTTGAGACTAACGGATGCTTATTGTTACTCCTTCAGTACTCTGGAATGTAGTGTAAATGATCGGGTTACCATTTTTAACAGTCAAGCAGAGCTTTTCATTTCTCCAGCATTATTTTCTCACTAATTTTCTTTAGTTCCTCACTTTTGTTGGATTACTGAATCCCTTATGATACTGGAAAGTTAATTGTGAAGAGAGAACAAGATATTTGTTTAATTATCCTGTAATTTCCTTGTTCTTTATTATTATGGGTGGCACAATAGTGTAACAATATTACAGTGCCATGACGTGGGTTCCACTCTGCTGCTGTCTGTAAGAAGTTTGAATGTTCTCCCCATGACTGCGTGGGCTTCCTCGAGGTGCTCAGGTCTCGTCCCACTTTCCAAAGATGTATGGTTTGGTAGGTTAATTGGTGATTTGGATGTTACTGAGCAGTGTAGGCTCATTGCTGTATCTCTAAATAAACAAATTAAAAATAAATTGTCATGTTTCCGAAAGAGGTCTTCATTCACTTGACCACTAATCTTTTTCCTCTCATATTTTGCTTATTTTTTCATATTTTTTTGCTCTCATATTGTATTTTTGACCTTATCCATTTTTTAACTCCTTTTGCTGTAGTCTAAACTGCTCCTAAATCCTCTGGTTAGTATTTCAGTTAGTAATCTTAAAAAGAATCCTCTCAGATCTCATACTGTCCTTGACTTTTTTAGACGCAATTTGTATATTTAAACAGGCAGAACTGTGTAATGTTATTAGTGCCTGTTCTAAAAGTACCTCTGCTTTATGAGTCATAAAGTCGTATAGCGTGGAATCAGAGCCAAGATGCCCAACCGGTCCAAACAGACCAAATGCCCCATTGAAGCCAGTCATGTTTTCTGGCATTTTGGCGTAAGTCTTCTAAAACTTCCCTATCTATGTAGTTATCCAACTGTCTTTTAAATGTTGTTTTTGTACCTGTCTCGACATCATCTTCTGGCAGGTCATTCAACTTACCTATCACCTTTTGTGTAAAAAAAAAACTGTTACCCCTCAGGTTCCTATTTATTCTTTCACTTTTTGACTTAAGCCTCCAGTTCTTGATTTATCAACCTGGGGGAAAAGATTGAGCGCATTCACTTAATTTATGTCTCTCATGATTTTAGACATCTCTATAAGATTATCAAAGATTTCTACACTCTGAGAAATAAAGTCACAGCATATACAATCTCCCCCTAAATCTCAGGCCCTCAAGTCCTGGCAAAATCCTTGTAAATCCTTTCTGTACTCTTAAGTTTAATAACATCTTTCCTATAGCAGTACCCAAACTTGACAGCATAAACTACCCATGAATGATGTGAAATAGGTAAAGCTGACTTCAAGTAGTTGAACATGGAACTTAGGCACAAAGAATACAGCACAGGAACAAGCCCTCCAGCTCATCCTGTCTGCTGAAATTGGCAAATCAGCCTAAATCTCTTCTGCTTGTACACGATCTATATCCCACTGTTCCTCACATATTCATGTGTCTTTCTAAGAACCTCTTAACTGCCACTATTTTATCTGCTTCTGTCACTTCACCCATTAGCTCACTCCAAACACCAAATAAAAATCTTGCTTCACATATCCTTTAAACTTTCCCCCTCTTGTCTTAAATGCATGGAAGAAACTGTAGAGAGCTGTGGACACGGCACAGCACATCAAGGAAACCAAGGTCCATGGACTCTGTCTACAATTCTCACTGCACTGTTAAAGCAGCGGACACAATCAAACACCCCTTCCACCTGGACATTCTCGCTTCTCCCCTCTCCCACAGGTTAAAAGATACTAAAACGTGAAAGGACATCAGGCTCAAAGATAGCTCTGCACCACAGTTACAAGACTACTAAGCAGTCCCATTGTACAATGAGATGGAGTCTTGACTTCGCAAACTCATTATGGCCTTGCACCTTATTGTCAGCCTGCACTGCACTTTCTCTGTAACGGTAACTCTTTATTCTCCACTCTGTTATTGTTTTCCTTTATACTACCTCAGTGCACTGATGTGATAAAATGATCTGTCTGGCTGGCATGCAAAATGATTATTCTCTTGCTGATAGCTTAGACACTTCACAATTTGGTAAGCACATGACAAAGAGGGAAGTAACCCAGCTATGATCGATCCACATAACTCACTTTACTAACCATTTGTATATTGATTAAGATTATCTTTATTTGCCACATGCGCATTGAAACATCCAGTGAAATGTATCATTTCTGTCAATGATCAATGCAATCTGAGGGCAGCCCACAAGTGTCACCATGCTTCTGGCACCAGTGAAGCTTGCCCATAACTTACTAACCATAACTGTACGTCTTTCAAATGTGGGAGGAAACTGGAGCACCCAGAGGAATCACACACAGTCACAAAGAGAATGTACAAACTCCATACAGACAATGGTGGGAATTGAACCTGGATCACCGGCACTTGCGCAGCATCATTCTATTGTCAGCGGGTTGGTTTTTTCGTTGATGGATATGTGTGTCAAGTTGGATTGCGGTGAAAGTGCTGCCACTGTACTGTTAGCAAGGGATTTCCAAGCTTATGATCCAGGAACAGGACAACTCTGTAGGATGATGTATAATTTAGAGAGGGACCTGGAATAACAATCTTCTCATCTTCCTGCTGCCCATGGAGTTTTATGTAGGTAAAAGGGTGGCAGAGTAGCAAGACTAGTACACGGCTCCAGTGAGCAGATTCGGTCCTGGCTTCAGACCCAGTCTGTGTGGAGTTTGGGTGTTCTCCCTTTGACCATGTGGGTTTCTCCCTGGGGTGCTCTGGTTTCCTCCCATACCTCAAAGGTATTCAGGTTGGGAGGTTAATTGGCTGCCGTAAATAACCCTTCTTGTTTAGGTGAGGAGTAGAACCTAGTGGGAGCTGATGGGAGTGCAGGAAGTACGAAATGGGATCAGAGGAGTAACTGGTGGTTGATGGTTGGCACAGACCTGAAGGGCTGAAGGGCCAGTTTCTATATGAAATGATTCTACACTCTAAAGAATTCTTGTTTGGAATTTTCTTAGCCCTAAGTTGAATACCATTGATCCCCTTAGAGTTAAATTGGAGAATGGGCAGAATGTGTGTTAAAATTCATTTGGGCTCAACCAAAGGCTCAAACAAAATCTTTCCAAAATACTGTCTCACTGTCAATGTTAGCTAATAAGCAGCCACAGTTGTTTTGTATAATGGGGAGACATTAAAGGTGTGTAAATGTTCCCAAACGTGTTGTTGAAATGCATAGTGAAATGGAGTTCTTACTGTAACAAACTTATAGCTGCTGTTGCTTTACCCAGTTATTTAGTTCAGTCAAGTAACTACATTGTGTCTTGATACAAGGTGCAAGAGCATTGGATTATTAGCATTAATTAATTGCATGGACATGTATATTTTGCTGACAGTGCCAACAAATAAGCTTAGTCCCTTCCTACCTATATCCATGACACTTCTCATGCCCTCACTCTCATCAGTAGCTTTCAATACCCTGTCTTTGTCTGCCTCATTTTCACCGTGGATCTTCAGTCCCTATACACCTTCATCCCCCATAAGGAGGCCTCAGAGCTCTCTGCTTCTTTCTTGATAAAAGAACCAACTAGTTCCCCTCCATCTCCACCACCCTCCTCCATCTGGCAAAACTGGTTCTCACCCTCAAGAATTTTTCCTTTGGCTCCTCTCACTTTCTCCAAACTCAAAAGGTAGCCATAGACACCCATAAGGGTCCCAGTTATGCCTGTCTCTTTGTTGGCTACACAGAATAGTTGATGTTCGAAGCCTTCCCTGCTGATACTCCATAACTCCTTCTCAGTGCTGAAGAATGGTCTCGGCCTGCAACATCGAATGTTTAATCATTTCCACAGATGCTGCCTGATCTGCTGAGTTCCTCCAGCACTTTGTGTGTGTTGCTTCAGATATCCAACATTTGCAGACCGTTTCATGTTTAAGCTTAGTATATTTTGTTTATACTGATGAATTGTAGCTTTCCAACCAGACCATTTTATAATTTGCAATTCTTTATTAGCCAGTTTGTGGAATTCTTCAGCATAAGCAGCTGCGAAGGCCAAGTCTTTATGTATATTTAAGGCAGAGGTTGATAGATTCTTGATTGGTCAGGGTATGAAGGGATACAGGGAGAAGGCAGGAGATTGTGGCTGAGAGGAAAAATTGATCAACCATGATGAAATGGTGGAGCAGACTAGATGGGCCAAAATGGCCTAATTCTGCTCCCATATCTTATGATCTTGTGATCTAATGAAGAATAAAGTGTTATAGTTACAGAGAAAGTGCAGTGCAGCAGACAGTATGTTCTATGTTAATAGAAATTGATAGGTATCTCTATATCATGGAAATTGAAGTTTATGGGGAAGGTGCAGGAAAGTAGCATTGAATGAGTGCCTCAGCAGACTTCAAGGGCCAAATGGTCATCTCCTGCTCCAAAGTGTTATGATCTTATGTTCAGTGTTGAAGGAAATACAAGACTAGTCTCTGCATAGTTTAATTGATCTCTTTTAGTCAGATTCCAGGAGTGGATGAACACATGAAGACCACAGAGCAGCTTGAACCAAGAGCCCCCCACACTGACTTGCTCTTCAGGAGAGTGGCAATTACAGCTTGAGTTATGGAAGTTCTTATCTGGCATCGAATTTAACAGCAAAAAAGAACCTTCTCCAAACCCGAAATCACAAGAAAACAAGAACACAAGGCAATAAGAGCAGCAATAGGCCTTCAGGCTTTTCCAGCCTGCCCACCATTTAATGTGATCATGATTGATCTATGCTGGGCTCAGCTCCTCTTCTGTACCAGTTCCCCATAACGTTCACTTAATCAACCATTCAAATATTTATCTAGTTGGGGTAGCACAGTAATGTAGCAGTTAGCACTAGACTTTACAGCACTGGCTAAAGGACTGAGGTTCAATTCCACCCGCTGTCTGTGAGGAGTTTGTACATTTACCTAATGACCATGTGGGTTTCTTACAGGCGCCTGGTTTCCCACATTCCAAAGACTCATAGTGAATATTGGGCATGCTGTGTTGGTGCTGGAAGCATGGTGACAGTTGTGAGCTGCCCAGCACAATCCTTACTGATTTAATTTGATGCAATTGATGCATTTCACTGTATATTTTGACAACTGTGACAAATTGTAGGGATTCCTTAATTCTGTTTGGCAGAATTCACACAGACTATTAAGGGTGAAGTTCACTGTAGTTGTTACATGTTACATTGCACATTATTGCATTTTGGGGAGGAGTATTTTCTCATATATATCTATCTATACACACACACACACACACACACACACACACACACACACACACACAAAATTTGTTTACAATAGTAATAAATTGTTCTTCGGAACTAATTACACCCGTGTCGATTTTTGTCAACACTTCTACAAAATAAAGTTAAACTTACAAATCTTTCCATTCACCTACATATATCCAATGATTTGGCCTGCACTATCTTCGGGGCAGAGAATTCCAGAGATTGACTACCCTCTGAGAGAGGAAATTTCAATGCACAAATCAGATTCACATGTCATTGGTTTTGCATTTAGAGAACCTTGAAGGTTATCTTCATCTGATTCTCTGAAGACATGGCTGATATATTTGCTGTGTTCAGTAATAACATTTCAGTTCCTCAACCGTACTCTCTCTCTTTCCTTAGTCAAATTTCTCAGCATGAGGAATTCTTTGCACATGTAATATGATTTAAACTGATCCGGTTTGTGACCATAATATGCTAATCAGTCCTGCCCTGTTAATTGTGTTAAAACTACTCATGGTCCAGGTGGAGTTTATTGTCATATTCATAAGTACATTTACGCAGAGGTACAATGGAAAACTTACATGCAACAGCATCATGGAATAACACCAGATACGCAACATGTATTAAACACAAATATAGAATTTTTTTAATCAGAAAGGATGCAATTAAAACAATGCAAAATGCTATTTTTAGTGCAAATTGATCATAGTGTTGCTAACAAGAGAAAATCTGAAGATGCTGGAAATCCAAGCAACATACAGAAAATGCTGGAGAAACTCAGCAGGCCAGGCAGCATCTGTGGAAAAAGAGTAAACAGTCGACCTTTGGGCTGAGACCCTTTAACAGGACTAGAGAAAAATGATGAAAAGTCAGGGTAAGAAGCTGAGGGGAGGGGTGAAGTAAAGAGTTGGGAAGTCGAGTGGTGAAAGAGATAAAGGGCTGGAGAAGAGGGAATCTGATCGGAGATTCTATCAGAAGGAGAGGACAGAAGGCCATGGAAGGAAGGGAAGGGGATGGGCTGATAAGAAGATAAGCTGAGAGAGGGAAATGGGAATGGAGAATGGTGAAGGAGAAGTGGAAGGCAATTACCAGAAGTTTGAGTAATCAATGATCACACCAGATGGAATTTATGGTGTTGTCAATTAATGGTGGGAAGAGATATAGTCCAGGTAGCTGTGAGAGTCGGTGGGATTATAAAAGGTATCAGTAGATAAGCTGTCTCTAGTGATAAAGACAGAGAGATTGAGAAAGGGGAGGGAGGAGTCGGAAATGGACTAGTTACAGTGTTACTATACTGAGGTAATGATTAGAATTATGCAGAATGTTTCAAGAACTGAATGGTCAAGGGGAAGTAGCTGTTTTTGAACCTGGTGACGTGGGACTTAAACTACCACTGGACTAGTGCTGTGCACCTTCTGCCTGATGGTTTCTGGAAGAAGATGGCATGGCCTGGATGGTAGGGATATTTGATGATAGATGCTGCCCTCTCGAACCAGTGCCTCATGTGGATACTGATTGTGGTGAACTATGTGCCTGTCGGGACACGCCCCTGCTGACTGCTCCTGTGGCTCCTTCCACAGGCCCCTGTATAAAGGAGACCTGCGGCCTGAAGATCGGCCTCAGTCTCCAGGACTCCTGGTTCCTTCTTCCAGTCAATAAAAGCCGATATCTCGCCTACGTCTCAGTGTGAGTTATTGATGGTGCATCACTGATGATTGGAGGGAGTGATGTGCCAATAATGTACTGGGCTGAGTCCACTCTCTCCACCTGCCTGTCCATTTGAATGACCATATCATCCTTCAACAGTATAATCACTAGAAGTTTGTTAGAGTGCTTGGTGACACACTGAGCCTCTTTTAAGAACTTTCATTTGCAGTGGTGTGGTTAAAGGGTTATCTCTGGTCATTTGCTCTTGATCAAAACCTTTTACTTTTTCTGTATAATTTATCTATCTAATCGGCAACACTTTTCACCCTTCTTGTGCCTTGTTTATCCTAACCATGTAGATTATTACCTGGCATGTCCAACTGATGACAGGCTTCATCATAAAACACTTGATCTCAATACTATTGGTTCCAGATCTAAGTAGCACTTTGTTGCAGTTGATGTAAATTGCTGCAGTATAAATTTATTCATTTGACAGTCTCAGCATTGACTCAGTGATGCTGAAAGTATTGCAGGGGAAGGAAATATAAACTAAAAGTGGTGGAGAAACTCACCGGCACATTGGAGACTGTCAGCTTAGAACATTGCGTCTAGTTCTGGTTCCCCATTACAGGACTGGATGTGAAGACATAAAAATAAAGAGTACAAAGTTGACTGGATAAGATGGTAGAAGCTAAATGGAGACATTAGACAAATTTATGTTTTTTTTCACTGGAGCATCAAAGGCTGAGGGAAGAGGTGTTCGAAGTTCATAAAATTATGAATGTTATTGATAGGGTAGGCAGCTAAAATCTTCTTGTCAGGGTAGAAATGGGGAGAAACAGTTAGCACTCGCACTATTAAAACACCCGTGACTTGGGTTCAATTCCACTACGTCTGTAAGGAGTTTGCACGTTCTTCTTGTGACCATGTGGGTTTCCTCTGGGGGCTCTAGTTTCTTCCCGCATTCCAAAGATGTATTGGTTCGTGGGTTAATTAGCCACATGGGTGTAATTGGGCGGCACAGGCTCATTGGGCTGGAAGAGCCTTTTTACTATGTTGTATCTCTAAAAAATGACAGATGTTAGTTAGATGACATGTGTTTAAGGTGAGGGGCCAAGTTTTTTTTACACAGAGAGTGGCGGGTGCCTGGAATGAGTTGCCAGGAGTAGTGGTGGAAGCAAATTCGATATTGGCATTTAAGAGGCTTTTAGATAGATACGTGAATATGCAAGGATGGAGGGATATGGATCATGTGCAGGCAAAAGAGATTGAGTTTAATTTTGTGTCATATTCAGTACAGACATGGTGGATCAAAGGATCTGTTCCTTTGCTATACTGTTCTATGTTGTAAGAGTGGGAAAAAAGTTAAAATAAGATGTGGGGAAGAATGTGTGGGGTAAGAATAAAAGGGTAAAAAGCACTGAATAAGGAAAGCGATAAGAGGAAAGGGCTTGGGAATGGATCAAGTACAGGAATAGAAGCTGGGTTCAGTGTGCAGCTCCATCCAGCTCCTCAGTTGTATTTAAAGTTTTACAAATTTGACAACTGTTACAGTGCCTTTTCTTTTTCTCTCCCTTTCTCTGCATCTCAAAACTATTTATATTCATTCACTTGAGATGCTTACTCTACCTTGCATTGTCACTGTGAGGTAATATTTTGGAGACATTGGTTAGAGGTGCCAATCTCCTATGTAGAGATGAGGCTAGAGCTCTAGTGCTGTGGGGAGGGGGGGGGAGGGGAGAGGAGAGAGAGAGAGAGAGAGAGAGAGAGAGAGAGAGAGAGAGAATGAGAGAGAGAGAGAGAGAGAGAGAGAATGAGAGAGAGAGAGAATGAGAGAGAGAGAGAGAGAGAGAGAGAGTTGCACAGCACCTTCGATGTCGTAACTTCAGGGCAGTTAAGCAACACTCAGGAGCAAGGAGAGACAAGCGAATGTGAGATTTATCAGAGGGTCAATTTATTACTGAATTTTTTCCAAGGGTCAATGGGATAATTGCTTTTCCTTGAAATTCTATCAAGGGACCTCTGCGCTATTGGTAGCATGTTCAGGAGGCATTGCCATATGAAGGCAGCACCCATCATCAAATATCCCATTCAGGCCATGTCACCTTCTCGCAGCTTCCACCAAGTGGGAGGTACTGAACCTGAAGTGCCACACAAAACAGTACCTTCCATCCGACCTGCCAGTTCTTGAATCAACCCTAACCACTTGCACTAAATTAACCTTTCCTTTTTCTCTTGTTCTGAAAAAAATGGTATTTCATACATAATTTATGGTTTTCTAGTGAGTGCTGCTTATCTGATGCTATGTGTCTGTGATGCAGCTGGAAGTACATTTTTCACTACACCTGTACTCACATGTACTTCTGCGTATGACAATAAACTAGACTTTGACTTTGCACTCTTCCATTTCAGCCTCCTGCACATCCATTTTGTTCAGGGTACCAAGTCATTACTGCATGGGTACCTATCCTGGAAGTCCATTGCAAATTGGTTGCAAGCAGCTGTACCCTGCTGTAGCTCCTTGCAAAATCATAACACACAGGCTCCAGCTATCATAATGCCAGCGGGTTGTAATTTCACTGATCCAGGCTGCCAACTAACTTGTGACTTGGTGGACATATGTAAGTTAATTTGAGTTGAGTGCACAGGCGCAGTAAGGGACACGTGCACTGAAAATCTTACCTGCAGCAGCATCAAAGGTAGGTACAGACAACATGAACTATAAGTGATCAATAAAGTGAATAGAGTGAGAAAAAAAGACAAAACCTTTGTGTAAAAACAATGTCAGAAACAAGTCCATGGTAGTGGAAGTGATGGTCTATAGTATTCCATTGCTGAGGTTGGATCAGAATTGTGCAGGTTGGTTCAACCAGATGTTTGGAGGAAAGTTGTTTCTGAACCTTGGTGGTGTGGGACTTCAGGCTCCTTATGCTAAGAGCAAGATGAGGGCATGACCCAGATGGTGAGGATAACCGATGATAGATCCCACCTTGAGGCAGTGATGGGGAGGGTAGTGATAGACTGGGCTGTGTCCACTTTGCTTTGTAGTCTCTTGCGTTCCTGTTAACTGGAGTTGTCATACCATGATGTAACCATGCAAACTTCCAATAGAGTGTCCTGCACTAACAGAAAATTTAAAAAAGGGCATTTGCTGGGAAAGGCACCAGAAAATGATGACTCACTGCAACCAGCTCTTTGCAGATCTGTTTATTACTTCTATTATAATCCTTCTTCCCTGTACGATTCTTCATTGTACTTGTGTGATGAAGTTCTCTGTATGGATGGCCTGCAAAGAAGTTTTCACTGTATCTCTGTACATGTGACACCAATAAACCAATTTACCAATCAAATAAAATCAGAAGGTACAGAAAGCACACAGCAGGTCAGGCAGCATCTGTGGAAGGAAAAAAAATCTAGGGCCTTTCTTCAGAACTCTGACGAAGATTTCTGGATCTAAATCTGTTGTCTGACTATCTCAGCATGTGTGTGTACATTCTATGCTCTGCTTAGATGGAATAGACAAAAAACTTTAAAATGTTTTGTATTTCAAAGTTCAAAGTAAACTTATTATCAAAGTACATATATGTCACCATGTGCAACCCTGAGATTCATTTTCTTGTGGGCATACTCTAAATCCATAATAACCATAATAGAATCAATGGAAGTCCACAGCAATGTGGGCATTCAATCAATGTGCAAAAGACAACAAATTGTGTAAATAGAAGAGGAAATAAATAATATAATAATGTTTTATTATTACTTATGTTTATTTATTATTATTAATAAGAAATAATAATAATTTATCAAACATAAATAAGCAATAAATAGTGAGAACATTAGATGAAGAGTCCTTGAAAGAGGACTTAGAGTCTACAGGACTAAGAGTCCATAGGTTGTGGGATCATTTCAATGATGGGGCAAGTGAAGTTGAGTGAAGTTATCCCCTTTGTTTCAAGATGGTTGAAGGGTAATAACTGTTCCAGAACCTGGTGGTGTGTGTCCTGAGGATGCTGTACCTTCTTTCTGATGGCGGCTGTGAGAAGAGAGCATGTCCTGGGTGGGGGTCCTTAATGATGGAGGCTGCTGTCCTGCGATAACGCTTTATGTAGATGTGATTGATGATTGGGAGGGCTTTACTCGTGATGGACTCGGCCAATTCCACTATTTTTATAGGATCTTCTGTTCAAGGGCATTGGTGTTTCCATACTGGGCTATGATGCAGCCAGTCAATATACAATCTACTACACATTCTTCACTACACATCTATAGAAGTTTTTCAAAATTTTAGATGCCATACTGAATCTTTGTACATGCAAGGAAGTAGAGGTGTTGCTGTGCTTTCTTCGTAATTGCACTTAACGTGCTGGGCCCAGGGTAGGTCCTCTGAAATCATAACTCTGAGGAATTTAAAGTTGCTGATCTTCTCCACCTCTGAACCCCCAATGAGGACTGGCGCGTGGACCTCTAGTTTCCTCCTCCTGAAGAAAATAATCTGCTCCTTGGTCTTTCTGAGATTAAGTAAGAGGTGGTTGTTATGACACCACTCAGCCAGATTTTCAATCTCCCTCTTATATGCTGATTCGTCACCATCTTTGATTCAGCCAGTGACAGTGGTGTCATCAGTAAACTTGAATATGGCTCTGGAGCTTTGCTTACCACACGTTTATGGATGTAAAACCAGTCGAACACGGGGCTAAGCACATAGCCTTGTGGTGCACTTTTGCCGATGGAAATGATGGAGGAGATGTTGTTGCCAATCCGAACTGACTGGGAGTCTACAAGTGGGGAATTTGAGGATTCAAGTAACCAAGGAGGTATTAAGGCCAAGGTCTTGAAGCTTATTGATTAGTTTTGAGGGAATGATGGTTTTGAATGCTGAGCTGGAGTTGATAAAGAGCATCCTTGCTGTCCAGATATTCCAGTTTTGAGTGAAGAGCTAATGAAATGGCATCTGCTGTGGACCTGTTGCTCCGGTAGGCAAATTGGAACAGATCCAAGCCACTTCTCAGGCAGGAGTTGATATGTTTCATCACTAACCTCTCAAAACACTTCATCACTGTTGATAAAAGTGCTACTGGATGAATTTGAAGGGTAATAAATTGCAGGGGTGTGGGACTCGATGGAGATACCTCTTGCCTCTCGCTGGCCTCATTATGTGTAGTATTATTTCACTTCCAAAAGAGTTATTTCATCCTCATCATAGAAACATAAAGAAGATGATAAAATCCTGATAGAATTTTTTTCTTAAATGTGAGAGGCATAGTTAGGGTATGGAGTTAAAATCTTTTTCCCGGGGTAGGATGTCAAATATCAGCGGACATGCATTTAAGGTGAGAAGGGGAAAGCTTGAAGGAGATGTATGGGCAAGTTATTTTTACACAGATAGTGGTGGGTGCCTGGAAACTGCTACCAGGGGTAGTGGTGGAAGAAGAAACAATGGTGGTATTTAAGAGGGGTTGTGCATCGTGTTTGGAGCAGATAATGGGCTGAAAGGCCTGTTCCTGTGCAGTATTGATTAATATTCCATGTAAGGTTATTAAGTTACCTTATTATTTAATAAAATGTTACGTATAATAACGTTCACATTGTAACAACATACCATTCTCCAAGTCATTTCCACGAGTTTAAGCAATTAGTTTTTATAAGGAATGGACTCTTTGCAGAGGTTCAATGCCAAAGAATCTGTGCAAGGTTATTGTAAATGACTGAAGGGTAGAATTAAATATGGCATTTTTCAGAAACGGAGAAGGGCAACATGAAGGATATTGTTGTTCCCCCTGCCACCAACCCCCTATGACTAATCAATGAATAATGTCAGGTGCATTTCCTTGAAGTTCATGTTGTGGTCATCAATCAGTCCAAAGAGGCAGGTAGTGACCATTAGATGGTTTCATTAGTATCCTGCTGCCTTGCGGTCCAGGGTC
Source organism: Hypanus sabinus (assembly GCF_030144855.1). Taxonomy (NCBI): domain Eukaryota; kingdom Metazoa; phylum Chordata; class Chondrichthyes; order Myliobatiformes; family Dasyatidae; genus Hypanus; species Hypanus sabinus. The sequence continues at coordinate 158,376,659 of NC_082708.1, read as the reverse complement.
CTCCCCATCTGTCTTCATTAGAAATTGCTTGCTGTGTGTTGGTGGTTAACAGATGGGTCATTATTGGCAGCACTGCCCTCTGGGTCCAGCTGGGAACCAGGCACTGATGTCCTACTTAGGGACATATAGCTCGCTATCTCACACAGAGCTGGCTCTAGTGCTGAGAATTTGCCTTGGGCGCTCTGTCTTAGTGTCATTTGAACATTCTACAGAAATATTGCACACTTAATAGCTGCATTTGTTGCAACCTACCTAGAGTTTTGCTGGCAGCATTTAGGAAATGGCTTAAATCCCAGTTGGTTCTAACAGGCACATTACTTCTGAAAAAGTACATTTGTTAAAATGAAATGATTTTTACTTCATAGAGTTTTGTTAATACAGAGCAATTATGATGGTAATATTCCTTTGCTTCAGCTTTCCACAGGCTACTCTTTTGAAATTATTTCATACTTTTGGGACTATTTTTGTTACATTGCAATAGATTTTTTCCCTAACAGTATTTCTTTAAGATGTTTCTTAAAACCTACCACTTTGACAAAGGTTTAATACCCCCTTGTGTGATTCTGAATCACGTTGTATTCAATAGTCCTCTTGCTAAGTGCCTTGGTATGCTTTGTTAAGCCAAAGGCACCATGTAAATGCAAGTGCTTTTTCATTATAATACCCCAGCAAACTGTTGTCTTAAAACAGAGAATGTATTAGTGATAATATCATGAGCTTGCTTTCTGTTGCAAGAAGGTGGCCTCTTCTTGTTGATATTCTCAAGGAGCAGCTATAGGGACCTGAAGTCCCTCACTCAATAATTTAGGAAGCTCCGCCATCAGATCTCCGAATGGCTCATAAACCTCAGAGCACTACTCCCTTTAGTTTTGTAAATTATAGCAGTCTTATGTCTTTGCACCATACTGCTGCTGCAAAACAACTTTCACTTCCTCTAAGTCAGTGATGATAAATCTGCTTCTGATTCTCATTCAGATGTAGGCAGGACGGTCCGAACGAACTAAGAGCTGTTGAGAAATAAGCCATTTGTGTGCTAATCAGTTTTCTATGTGACAGATTGGGAATTGAACCTGCTTATGTTCCCAATAAGTAGTTGGAAGTAGTAGACCTCAGAAGAATTTCCTGCTTTAGGAGGACAGGAAAGATGCCAGGAAACTCTTTGCTTGGGCAGTCTGGAATTCAGCAACGGAGTCTTGAGATACAAAGTCATCCATTGAGGATTGAAATGAGGAATTTAAAAAAAAATTGTATTTATTTATTTAGCAATACAGCACTGAGTAGGCCCTTCTGGTGCTTCGAGCTGTGCTACCCAGCCAGCCGCGACAGCCCGGTTTAACTCTAACCTGATCACGGGACAATTTACAGTGACCAATTAACCTACCCGGTGCACTTTTTGACTGTGGGATGAAATTGGAGCACCCAGAGAAAACCCGCACATTCTACGGGGAGCATGTACAGAGGCTCCTTACAGAGAGCACCGGAATTGATTGCCAAACTCCGATGCCCCAAGCTGTGACAGCATTGTGCTGACAGCTATGCTACCAGCGGAGTTTATGAGTTCTCTGCTCTAGAAAGCTGAGGATGCTCTGTAACTAAGGCTGAAAATTCATAGATTTCAAAGTTCAAAGTAAACTTTTTATCAAAGTACGTAATGTTACCTACCATATACTACATTGAGATGCATTTTCTTGCAGGCATTTACAGGAAGAAAAATAAATACAATAGAATTTGTGAAAATTACGAAATGATTCATAAATTATGAATCAGAGCAGAAGACATCAGATTTATACAGAGCCGGCATGAATGTTGTTACCTATTGTCGGTATTTGTAGCTGGGGTATAGCTGTTTGGTGAAGTGTCTGACCCTCAGCTGTTTTCTGAGATAACAACAATATAATTACAACGATCTTTAAGTAGCTGTTGATACAGTGTTTGATTTTTTTCTGAAACTTCAGTATTACAGTAACCCCCACCCACAAATGCACTGCAAACTTGTTTAATTTTCTGCATCCTCTCTCATAAAACACATGAATATGAGTACTGACACACAGAACAAGTGAAACACTTTATTTTATGGTGTGTTTTAAGAATATATGAATCACACTCTTTTCTCTTGGTCAAAGGCTGGGCTCAGTGAGGAAGAATCAATATTGCATCCTCTGCACTTTAATATACTGTTCCAATCTTCTGTTTCTTTTGTTGGTCTATGTTAAAGTCATTGTTTAGCTGATTTTGTGACCTTTGTGAGCAGTAATGATACAAGACAGTTCCCATAATTTGTCTTTCTATGGATTTGTTACCATCTCGCAAGCTACACAGTTTTCAGTATACTATACATTGAGTTGTCAGTGAACGTGACCCATGGTGCTAAGGAGCATTGCATACACACAAACACAAAGCCACCGTCCATCTCTTGTTTAGTACAAATGATGCTGTGCTGCCCTGGTACAGCAATTGCTGGAACATGAACATTATGCCAAGAAACCTTGCTTATTGTACACCGCACGACCTGGGTTATCTGAATGCCATATGTAGTTTAACAGCACATGTCAAGACCTTAGTGTTATGGCTGTCACTTAGCTGCACACCATCATCCCCAGGATGTCAGTCCGAATTACAACTTTCTTGACCTCTTCTGATCTTTCACAAACAATGAGAAAATCTGCAGATGCTGGGAATCAAAGCAACACATGCACTGCTGGAGGAACTCAGCAGGCCAGGCAGCATCTACGGAAAAGAGTACAGTCGCCGTTTCGGGCTCAGACTCTTCAACAGGACTGGAGAAGGTTTTGGCCTGAAATGTCGCCTGTATTCTTTTCCATAGAATCTACCAGTCCTGCTGAGTTCCTCCAGCATTTTGTGTGCGTTGCCTATGAGGCCTTCAATGGAAAGGAACTTATTGAAAATTTGATAGTTACAAAGCCTCCTGCTTTCCCCATACATTGTTCCTTCAGTATTTTGTGTGTATTGCTCTTCTGATCTTTGTTGGATTTTCTAACCTGTCTAACATAAGCTCCATCACTGCTGACAATTATCTCTCTGTCCATGGCTGAACATTGTAGGCTTGTTCTATTTAATATGTTACTTTGCCAGTACTACAAGAGGCCTGAGACACTACAGCTGCTGGAATCTGGAGCGACACAGAAGGTGATGAGGGATCCCTAAGGGTCAACCAGTATCCATGGGGGAATTGGATAGTCAATGTTTCGGGTCTCAGATGCAGTCAAAATGAAGGCTCTCAACTTGAACCATCTTCAGTCTTTGCACAAAACATTGGCTATCCATTTCTTTCCATAGATGTAATCTGACCCGTTGAGTTACTCCATAATCTTATGAGGACATTCATTCTACCCAATAAAAATTGGCTTGTATTTCACATTACGCATCCTTTCAGCCAGAGTTAAGCAATTATGTCGGATAGAGCTGGGACATGCGCTATGGCTATTCTGCATCAATAGGTGCAATTACTATCAAAGAACAGACTAAATGTTTTTTTAAAAATTCACTTTTCGGGATCTGTTTGTCATTTCCTGGAACACAGGAGACTGAAGGGAGTCCTGATAAGATCATGAAAGGCAAAGACAGGATGGAAGCAAATAGTTTTTATTTCAGGGAGGGGGTGCTCAAAACAAGAGGGTATAGTTTTAAGATCAGAGACTTAAGGGGGATATCAGGGGTAGATTCTTCACGCAAAGGGGTGGTGGATGGATTGATGAGCTTTAGGGGGATATAGGCCAAATATGGGCAAATGGGACTAGCCCACTGGGATACACAGATGATGTGGATAAGTTTTCATACTCTGTGACTCTATGATGCATTGGCAAGGCTACCAGTCCTTGTCTGTCCCTAGCAATATTTATTGTGGACAAATCGCAGATCCAGGAAAGATAGTGTAACTGCTCAGGCAAGGGGAAATAAAACAGAAAATACTCGAAACACCCAGCAGATCAGGTAGTATCTGTGGAAAGATACAAAAAGATGACTTCAGGTCAGAGACACACTGAAACATTAACTATTTCTCTTCCAACAGATGCTGCCTGGTTCAAACATTTTCTGTTTTTATTTCAGATTTCCAGCATTTGCATTTTTTATTTTCATCCAAGGGGAAGTGGTATTTCTTTAAATATGTCTTCAAATACTGTGTGCATAAAATTCACAGAGTATTTTTATAGTCTCTAATAATTGTTCACTGTAAGGTTCATGTAAGTAATGCACTGACTCAAAATAATTGAAAATTCAATGAATGATATTGAGCGACAGGTGTCATTTTACTGATGTTAGTAATGGACATGACTCCATCTGTAACTGAATACAGTTTACATTTACAATAAGGGATGAGGCTCTGTCTTGTAGTCACTGTATCTAAGTGCTGCAGCTCTGCACAGGCAGGCCTCTATGGGAGTGCCTTCAGCACACACCGCTTTGGTTCATAAAGCCAGTTCACAGTCACCATCACCAGGGCAATCAGGGATGGGAAATAAAAGGAGCCCTTGCCCATTTCCCTTAGGATGGACAAATTGATATAAATGGTGATGCAGTTCAATGAATAGGGGTCGAAAGATCAACACATAATCTGCTGGAGGAGCTCAATGGGCTGAGCAGAATCTGTGGAAGGGAAGGAATTGTCGACAATTTAGGTTGAAACCCTGCATCGGGGTTCAAATCTCTCGTGTCTCCTGGGGCTGAAGGAAGCCCACAAAAACAAAGAAATTCTTGCCTTTTTATAAAAACATCAATGTTAATGAATTAGTTTTGAAGAATGTTTAATGTTATATCAGCTCCAACAACTCTACCTCACAGCCCTCAAGAAGATGCTTGACTTCCATCACTCCCCCAACTGCTAGTCTAGGTATTTTGTTACCTGGACTGTAAACTTTTGAATTCCCTACGTCGATCTGCCTCTCTGTGTCTCTCTCTTAATGGCATTTGTTAAATAGAATTTATGCAGTTTGTATGTCAAACATGAAAATACCTTGGAAATACGAAAGAGTGCAAGTGCTGAAATCTGGAGGAATACAATATCTTATGTAGGGTTTTGACCTGAAATGTCAATAATTACTTTTCCCCCTTCCCCCTGCAGTTGCCACTTCAACTACTGAATTCCTCCATGAGATTTTGTGTTGCATGAAAATGCCTTTTTAGGGATAACTTTTGACTGCTGATGTTTTAAAGTGATCTCTCTACAAGGAGGAGAAAATATTTACTCTATGAAACCAACTGCTTTTTTTTACCTTTATGAGAAACATAGTTATGGTAGATGGTGAGAATCTTTTCCCCAGGGTAGAAATGTCAAGCACCAGATGACATATTTTAACATTAGTTGTGGGAAGTTTAAAGTTGATATGAGGGGTACATTTTTTAAAGGGTGATAGGTGCCTTGAATGGGTTACAGTACTAGTGGAAGCAGGTAGACTTTTAACAGAGCCATAATTATAAAGGGAATGGGAGGATATGGATAATGCTTAGGAGGAAGATATTTAGTATAAATTGGCATCAAGATCGGCAAAACATAAGGGGCTGAAAGGCCTGTTGTATGCTGTACTGCTCTATGTTCTATATGCTATGTTTTAACACTTGCCCTCCCCTTGAGCAAATGTCCTATTATTCTAAGATCTGAAGTGTTCTCATACAAGCACTTCTGTATGTGCCTCTGGAAGTTGTACTATATTGAGGACTCCTTGGTTTGTGTTGAGAATTAATTTCAAATCTTCTCAATTTCCTTGAAGGGCTTTCCTGGACCTGCAAAATATGAAATAAAAGGGCAGTTTAGCGAAAAGACAAGTCTGCTGAATAAATACATTCCACTACACCCTCCATTCTTGTCTCAGACCAAGGTAACAAAAAAGCCTGTTTCCTTTTCAAATGCTCTTCATGAAATCCTTTTGCATGAACATGGTTAGTTATTCAACTGTTTAAGTGTTTTGTGTTAATTGCTTTGCTCTTACCCTTGTTACATGGGTTAGCCTTTATCAGATAAGTGGGTGCTAATAAGTTTTCTAACACTAAGCAGAAAATATTATTTTAAGAAGTGCACACTAAGCTAATTGCTGTTTTCCCTCTGGTAATCTTGGTGCAACAGAGCTGTCAAAGATGCTTTTCCTTTCCTTGAGCTCTGGAATATATAATTTGCCTTTATACTGACAGTCCATTCATTTTTTTTCCAGTTGCTTTAATATACTATGGGACGTGAAAGATGCTCAATAAATCCAGTGCTTTTTCTTGTTACTCATTCACAGCTGGTGTTACTAAAAGTTCATTTGAATTGGGCGGTTTGCCGGGTTATTTCAGAAGATGCATCAGAGTCAACTTCTGTTCTGTGAGTAGGAAGTCACTTAGAGGCCAGAGTGAAGAAGTTGGCAGATTTTCTTCCTTAAAAGGCATGGGTGAAGCCAGATAGGACTTAAAACAATCTCAGACTATACCTGAATACCTAAGAATATATCTTAACTACCTCGGATATATCTTAACACTGTCTTGAATTATATCTTAACAGTACCTCAAACTATATCTTAATATGGCCTCAGACTATATCTTTACACTACCTTGGACTATATCTTAATATTGCTTAGACTATGTAATAACACTGCCTCAGACTATATCTTTGCTTTCCCTCAAAATACTTCATATATCTTAGACCAGTGGTCCCCAAACTCCAGGCTGCGAAGCATGCAGGGGTGCAGCGGTAGCCAGAGCACACCCAGCACATCTTTAAGAAAAAAGCTGAAATAAACAAGCTAATTAATTAGGTGCCGCCCGGCATGTAAATGTCGGCCCAGATCAGAGGTGATTGCCGATTGCCGGCCTGGAGATTGGGGACCACTGTCTTAGACCATAGATGATATGACATACTGTGGCAGTAGAATTAGCTATTTGGCTCATTGAGTCAATTGCTCCTCCATTTAATTTTCCTTCTCGAACCCATTCTCCTGCCTTCTCCCCATAACCTTTGGCACTCATACAAATCAAGAATCTCTGAAGCTCCAATTTTAATACAGTATACGCAATGACTTGGCCTCCACAACCCTCTGTGGTAATGAATTCCACGGATTTACCACCCTGTAACTAAAACATTTTCTCCTCATCTCTGTCCTAAAGGGATGCTCTTCTATTCTAAGGCTGTTCCCTCTTGTCCTAAACTCTCTCACTATTGGAAACATCCGCTCCACATCAACTCTATCCTGGCCTTTCAATATTTGATAGGTTTCAATGAGATTCCCTCCTCCCCCATTCTTCAAAATTCTAGCGAGTGTAGACCCAGAGCTATCAAATGTTTTTTTTAAACCGAAAAATAAGCTTTATTCATAATAAAAAATACAAGAATAAACCATTCAATACCTTTTTATTCTTTGCATACATATTCATTGCTTTCTGTTAGTTTTATACACATTAATAGTACTGCTGCCACTCAATTGGCACTCTGGGGTGGCACATTAAATACTATAATAATTAAGGGGCCTTTTCCCTGCCACCCGTCCCCTCTCTCTCCAGTAGAAGAACCATACATAACCGAGCCCTTGCACTGGCCGCTCCAAGCTTCAGTGCGCTCCTCAGCATATAGACCATAAGATATAGGAACAGATGTCAACCATTCGGCCCTTCGAGTCTCCTCCACCATTCAATCATGCAGCCTGGAATGTGCCAGTCAGCATTCTTCTTCCATGGATGTCTCAATGTGCTGGTAGACCAACTAGTTTCAAGCAGACTGAAGAGCGTCTTTTACCAAGTTGATGATCTGCCACCAGCACGTTGTGTTTGCATCTGTATGTGTCCCTGGGAAGAGTCTGTAGATCCGAGAGTCATCTGCCACTCAGCTGCTCGGGATGAAACAATAGACAATAGGTGCAGAAGTAGACCACTCGGCCCCTCGAGTCTCGCGACCTTTCTCTAGGCACTCATTGCAAACCTGCAGTCTGTAAAGAGATGAGCTGCTGTCTCTTCCCCACCACAGTCATCCCGTGGGCAGTGGGAGTGATTCTCCGGGCATGTAGGAAGGGTCTGACTGGGAGGGCCCCTCTCACTGCCAGCCAGGCAAGGTCTTGGTGCCTTTGGTGAGACCTGGTGATGAGACATTCTGCCAAGTGGTCTGGAGAGCTCAGGGAAACTCCTCACAGTATTCATCGAACCCTTCTCCTGCATTGTTGGCAGGATGTTCCATACTGATCACTGCCTGATGGCGTTGTGGTCAAAGGTGTTAGTCAAGAAGAACCTTTCCACAAAGGACAGATAGTTCAGCAACATCCAACTGACTGGGATGTTGTGCGGCAATGGGGCCAGATCCATTTATCACAGCACTGGGGACCGAAGGAACCTTGGCATGCAGTGGTACTCGGTGCCCACATGTTTGGGCCCCATGCATAGCCTGATGCAGCCACACACAAAGGTGATCATTAGGGTGGGGGTGACTTTGGGGACATTTTTGCTCCCTTTGTCCAGGGACTTGAGCATTGTAGCATGTCTGACCCCCTCCATCTTGGTTCCCTAGATGAACCTGAAACCAGCAAGGGTGATTCCCAAGCAGGGATGGCCACACCTGCACCAGGTATAGCAGCTCAGAGAGTACCTCACACCTGATGACAGGGTTCTTCCCAGTTATCGATAGGATATAGTTACTGATAGTTCTTCCCAGTTTCCCCACAATCTCAATTTCTGATTTACCATCTCAGTCTGCCCCAACTTTGTTAGCCATCAAATGATCCTCATACAGTTAACCCTTTCATTCCTTGATTCATTCTCGTAAACCTCCAATACCAGCTCATCAATTTTTTTTAGATATAATGCCCAAAACTGAACATAATATCACTACCATGATCTAAATCCTAACACTCCTTTGAACTGAATTTTTTCCCTCTCAATTTTGCACTAGTGTTGTTATGTTTATTTTCTTGTTTATTTTATACATGTGTAAATTGTGTATAATTTATGTTAATTTAATTCTGTGTTAATTTATGCTTGTCCTCATCTTGTAATGTACTGTATTTTGCTGCTGCTGCAAAAAGCTAATGTTCCTGGCATGAAAACAACAATGACAGCAACAAATCTGAATTTGAACAACATGGTTCCCATTGCAGATGTAAGCATTTAATTCCAGATTTAAATTCAACAACTCTCAAGGATTGAGATTTGGATTCATGTCACCATATTATTAGTCCAGACCTCTGGATTACTAGTGTAAGAACATAGTCACTACTGCTCCCTTACCGCAGATTAAGGGCTAAGTGTAATGTAGAGGTTAGCATGTCGTTTTACAGAACTGTCTGTGAAATGAGATTGCAATTCTTACCACTGTCTGTAAGGAGTTTGTGCATTCTCCCTGTGACTGTGTGAGTTTCCTCTGGTTCTCCAGTTCCCTCCCACATTCCAAAGATGTATGGGTTGGCAAACTGTGGACATGTTATAATGGCATCAGAAGTGTGGCAATACTCATGGGCTGCCCAGCACAATCCACACTGATTAGATTTGATGCAAATGAGGCATTTCACTGTATGTTTCAATGTTTTGATGTACATGTAATAAATGAAGCTGATCTTTCTTCTTTCTTCAAAGTGCACAAAATGCAGAGTTAATTTATACAAATAGACAGAGAAAAACGTTTTGTATCTGATGGGAGTAGATTAAACATGGACATCACTTTAAAGTGGAATTGGACTTTTGAAAGCTGATGTCAAGAAGCTATTCCTCAGGAGAGACACAAACACAAGAAAATCTGCAGATGCTGTAAATCCAAAGTAACACAAGCAAAATGCTGGAAGAACTCAGCAAGCCAGGCAGCACCTATCGAAAAGTCAGAATTTTGTCTGTGTTCCTTATTTATTTGGAGATTGAGCATGGAACAAGCCCTCCCAGCCCAATGCATTGCACTTCTCAGCAACGCACCTATTTGACACTAGCCTGATCACAGGGCAAATTACAATGTCCAATTAATCTACCAACTGGTATCTCTTTGGACTGTGGGAGGAAGCTGGAGCAAACCCATGCACTATTAAGGAGAACACCTTGTACCTGGTGCCAAAGTTGAATTTTGAACTCCAGAACGTTCCGAGCTTAATAGTGTCCCACTAACTGGTGTGCTGTCTTGCATCCTTTCAGAATTGTAAGGCTGGAACTCTTCATCACAAGAGAACTTTTTAGGCTATACATACATTTATTATTTTGAGATTGAGATTGAAATTCGATGGGCTGCAGAATCTTAAAGGGTATATGCTGTTCCCTTTTGGATGTCTCACCATTTAATTGAATGAAGGAGCACGGCAGAATGGCCTGCTCCTGATCCAATGTTTTATACTGAAAGGAAGGACATTAGGCACAAATGTAGTAGACGCCCTTTGTGCCATTGCTATTCTCATCATTTATTTCAGTGCTAAATTCCTCCAATCATGTATAATCTCGCTCACCCTTGATTCCCTTAATGTTAAATATTCTGTTGATCTCTGTTTTGAAGGAACTCATTGACAGACTATCTACAGCCCTCTGGGGTAAAAAATTCCATAGATACATCACAATTTTAAATTGGTAAATTGTGTTGTTATTGCCACATCTACTGAGGTACAGTGGAAATCTTTGCTTTCATGCCATCATTTTTAGGTGGTACAGGGTACTAACTTGAGACACATCCTTTCTGATAATTTCAAGGCAGTACAATATGAGGATGCAGAATAAAGTGCTACAGTTACAGAGAGAGTGCAGTGCAGCCAGACAAATAGGTACAAAGTCATAATGAGGTAGATTGTGAAGTGAAGAGTTCATGCTTTTGTACAGTGTTCCTTTATTGCATCATCCCAATTCAATAGTCTTATAACCATTGGATAGAAGTTCTCCTTGAGCCTAGTGGGATGTGCTTTCAGGCTTTTGTAGCTTCTGCCTGATGACATGGGGTAGAAGAGAGAATGTCCAGGGTGGGTGGAGTTTTTAATTATGTTGATCGCTTTACCGAAGCAGTAAGAAGTGAGTAAGTGTGCAGAAAGCAGCAATTGTCAATTGCTTTGAGTGTAGACCTTTTAGCCATCAGAAGTTAAGACAATTCCTTTACACTGGGAGTTGGTAATTGAAGACCAACAAGGGAGCGAAAAAATCAAGACCTACTGTATATCTTAAACACTTACAGTATCAGTGGAGGGGTTGACCTTTGGAAATTCTGAAAAGAATTGTGTAAATTTATGCATTACGTTAATTTACAAAAAAGTGAACAAGCGATGTACCCACAGAATCTTTATTTTCTTGCTGTATGCATGAAAATTGTTCTTTCTGTCCCTCTGTAATGGAATGTGATTGAAATCATTTTCAAGTTGAATTACATCCGTTTGGAAATGTGATCAGGTGCTTCTGGTCCTGCCAGAGAAATTGGTGCATGATGTTTCCAGAAGTGGTCACTTGGGTGTTAGCGAAACAATTATGGTTCTTTAGCACACTTCAAGTATGGAATGATTGCAGGATTTAGGCATCACTTACAAAGCCAGCATTAATTACCCACCCCTAAATGCCCTCGAACTCAGGGGGCAGTTAAAACTACACTGGCGTCACAAAGAGACCAGAATGGGCCAGTCACTGAGTTTCCTCCCCTGAAGGACATTAGTGAATGAGATGCTAGTGAATCTTTATTGCCATAAACACTTGGGTGCAATAAAATTCCTGGCTCTTGTGAGGTTTGTACAGTAAACAGTATACATGGTAATAATAAATACAACAATAAATACTGCAATGAAGACAAAACAGCAAAACTGCAAAGCTGGGCTTTAAATAGTTTTGTGGTTACTGTTCGTAAAACAAATCCTAATTCCAGATTTATTTGATATAGTGAATTTAAATTCCCATTTACTCTGGTGGAATGTGCTAGTGTTTCTGGATCAGTGATACAGAATCCTGGCTGCTTGCTCAGTAACTTATCTGCTCTGCTACAGCACCCTACTTACATCCTTTGGACAACAACTCTTCATTTCAGATCCTAACCCCCATACTCAACCCAATTCCCTGAGCAGTTCTGGTCCTACTTTGATCAGTTCCAGTGCCCACTTAACAACAATTATATTAGACCCCAACTCTAATGTATCAATTACCCTGAATTCTATGATCAATGAACTCCTTAATATCCATTTAGCCTAGTCATGCAAAGTCCTGTGACCTCCTGGATATCCCATTCTCTGAACCTCCAGCCTGACTGATCAGGCATCCGACCATCATCCCTCCCTTTCGCCCGACACCCAGTACTGTACCCCAACACCCCCATCCAAGAAGACTGCAGATGCTGAAATTCTGAGTGAGCCATGAAGTGCAGGTGTAACTCTGCAGATTCATCTGGACCCGTCATCAGTCTAGATGATGGGTCGTGTCCTGAAACATCGACTGTCCGTTTTCATCCATAGATTCTGCTTAGTTTGCTGAATTCCTCCAGCGCCTTGTGTGCTGCACCCTATTACCCAGTGACAAAGGAAGCCTCGACTTATCGAACCACTGGCTCTTTGCTCAAATCATCCACGTTGATTGCCCAGCAATCTACCTATGTTCGACTTACAGCTCTCCTAACCATGCACTATTCCAGATGGCTTGTAAATTTTGCTGAAGTGTCTGCGTCAACCACAGGTCATTCCAAGTATGCATCACCCTTTGCCTGATGCCCCTTTTAAATCTCTCACTTCGGAACTTAAACTGATGACTTCTTGTTTTTAGTACATCATCCCTGAGAAAAAGACTAGGTGCTTTCACTGCATCTATGCCAAAAAAAAAATCTTCTCACATATATTTTGCATGAGAAAATTATTATTTCACATTCCAGACATTTTGAAAGTGATTTGTGAATTCTGTTAGTGTGCATTTCTGCTCCCCAATGTGCTATAGTGGCGAGCTGGGGTCAGCTGTAATTCCACTCTATGTTCTTAATGATCAAACTAGATTCTACCTTGCCTGGAATTGAAATGTTGGTCTTCCAGAACTTAAATTTTCCTGATTTTGTATCTGATCCACAAAGCATTTTGAGATGAAATTTTGAAACTTAGAAAAGGATGCAGTTGAAAGCAGTTATCACAGCTCCAAATATAATTTAAACATTCTGTTTGTGGGTGTGTTATTTCAGCTGCTTTAATTTAGAAAGTAAAAGAAAAACATGGTTTATGTTAGTTGTGCAACAATTACCATTAGTGCTGAAGATTTGGGTACGGGGAGTTACTGGAGTTTACAGTGGTGATCACATGACCAAATCAGCCAGTAGATGGGATGTCTGTTGCAGATGTAAGAGGGTACTCAGCAATTACCACTGCTTTTAGTAAAACATATGTGCAAAATAATTAGTTACGTAATGACAACAAATTCGTAATATGTTCTCTTCTAAGTGAAATGACCTGGCTGATTAACAAAAACTTGACGTCTGTAAAGATTTGCACTGACCCCAGCATAAAATTGCCTGATAGGTAACGGTGGAACTTAGACCGAGGCTCAGGCAGCATCAATAGAAAAGAGTAAACAGTCGACGTTTCAAGCCCTGACCCTTCCTGAGGACTGGAAAAAAGGATGAGAAGTCAGAGCAAGAAGTTGGAGGGAGGGGAGAAAGAAGTGCAAGGTGGCATGTTAGAGGTGAAGTAAAGAGCTGGGAAGCTGATCGGTGAAGGAGATAAAGTGTTGGAGAAGGAGGAATCTGATTAGAGAGGATAGAAGACCATGGAAGAACGGGAAGGGGGAGGAGCACCAGAGGGAGATGATGGGCAGGTAAGGATATAAGGTGAGAGAGGGATATGGGACTGGGGAATGGTGAAGGCGGGGTGGGGGGCACGATTATTGGAAGTTCGAGAAATCGATGTTCATGCCGTCAAATTGGATGCTACCCAGACGGTTGCTCCTACAGCCTGAGTGTGGCTTCATCGCAATAGTATGGGAGGCCTGATGCACCATCAATAACTCTCTCTGAGACGTAAAGGCGAGATATCGGCTTTTATTGACTGGAAGAAGGAACCAGCAGTGAGTGACCACCATACTACATCCTGGAGACTGAGAGGCCGGGCTCCGGCCTCAATCGCCTTTATACAGGGGTCTGTGGGAGGAGCCACAGGAGCAGGTGGGGGGGGGGGGGCGTGTCCAGACAGGTATATGTAGTTCACCACAAGGCCATAGACTGACATGTTGCAATGGGAATGGGAAATGGGTGCCTGCTGGGAGACCCTGCTTTTTCTGGTGGATGGAGTGTAGGTGCTTGGAGAAGCATTCTCCCAACCTATGTTGGGTCTCATCAATATTCAGGAGGCCACACCAGGAGCACTGGATACAGTAGATGATCCCAACAGACTCATAGGAGAAGTGTCACCTCACCTGGAAGGACTGTTTGGGGCCCTGAATAGAAGTGAGGGAGGAGGTTTCCCCTGTCCTGATTTCATCTATCACCTACCACCTTGTACTTCTTCTCCACTCCCCCATCTTCTTGCTCTAACTTGTCGTCTTTTCTCCAGTCCTGATGAAGGGTCTTGACCTGAAACTTGACTGTTTACTCTTTTCCATAGATGCTGCCTGACTTGCAGAGTTCCTCCAGCATTTTGTGCGTGTTGCTCGGATTTCCTGCATCTGCAGACTTCTTCGTATCTAGGTTGAGGCTGATTCACTGATGACAGAAAATTGCAACTTGCCCTTTCACAGCTAACGTATGGTGGTCTGCACCACCATAACTCAACAGCATGCTGGTGTCTTCAATCTCTGGGCACAGTGTGAGATGCTATAAATTAATGCTGGAATATGATTTGTGCCTTAGTCTCACTTTGCTTTTCTGATGGAAATCAGAAAAAATCTCAGGCATCTATACAACTATTTGGTTCTGCCAAGAAGTTTCTGGCTTGCTTACAGATGCTAATGAATTCTGGCAGTGGTTTTACTGCTTTAACTCCTAAGTCAGAGAAAGATGCCGTTAACCCCATTGACCCTTGCGCCAGGTCCAAGGGAAAGAAATCCAATAGCGCAATCTCCCCTCCCCTTATCTCCCTGTCAACTGCTCCTTATTTTCCCTCAATTTCATTTTGAATCTTTTTGCCACTGACTGACACTTGAGATAATTTACAGCAGTCAGTTAACCTACAGCACCCTGGGGTAACCCACGTGGTTACAGGGAGAACATGCAAACTCCACACAGACAGCACCAGCGGTTAGGATCAAACCCCGATTGCTGGACCTCTGATGCAGCACCACTGACTTCTCTTTCGTTCTGTCACTCTACATAATGATTTTAAAATCATTCTGAAATGTTGATTTATGAAACTCTTTAAGATAAGAATTATGGAGTTATACAGCATAGAAACAGGCCCTTTGGCCCAACTAGCCCATGCTGACAAAATTGCCCATTTGATTGTGATTGGCTCAGATCCCTCTAAGCCTTTCCTTTCTTATACCTGACCAAGTGTTTTTTAAGCATTGTTACTATACCCACCTCCACTACTTTATCTGATAGCTCGATCCATATACCTAGCACACTCTGTGTGAAAAAGGCGATGAGATTTTATTATGCTTCTGCAAAACACTTCATATAAATTTCTTTCATTGATTAATTTTCTATTTTCAGTCTTCATTGGCTTCTGATTCAATACTGGCTAATGGAGACAGAGTCTGAAGTCTTTGACTGTACTGGAATCCTATAACAGGACTAGACGCGAAGGCATGATTTACAGGGAGAGGCTGGGCAGGCTGGGACTTTCATTCCTCGGAGTGCAGTAGACTGAGAGGTGACTGAATAGAGGTGTATAAGATCATGAGGGTTGAATGTACCAGGTCTATTTCCCAGTGAAAGGGAAATAAAAACTAGAGGGTGTAGGTTTAACATGAGAGGTAAAAGATTTCAAAGAGACCCATGGGCCAACTTCTTCATGCATGGGTGTTGCATCTGGGGAATGAGCGCAGAGAACGTGTTTGAAGCAGGTGCAATAAGAACCTTCAAAAGACATTTGAATATGTAAACACAAGAGTTTTGCAGCAGTTTTTCTGATTGGAGGAGTGACCAATCAGCAAGAGGGATTTTCTCTCTCTCTGTCTCTCTGTCTCTCTCTCTCTCTCTCCCCCCCCTCCCCTCTTCCCTTTCCCCTCCCCTCTCCTCCCCTCTCCTGAACCCGAGGAGGTTCAATATCCTTGCTGGCAGGTTGGCTGGGGATGTTTGGGTGGGTTTGAACTAATTTGGCAGGGGGAGGGAAACTGGAGTGATAGTGCTGAAGACGAGGTGGTTGGTTTACAAACAGAGTCAGTGTGTAGTGAGACTCCAGGCAAGGAGAGGCTGATGATAGGGCAATATCTCAGTCAACAGGATGAGTGCAATGTAAAAAGTGGACAAAAACGGAAAGGGAGAGCACAGAATTAAAGGTGTTATATTTGAATGTGCACAGGTTACAGAATAAGGTCGATGAACTTGTAGCACGGTTACAGACTGGCAAGTCTGATGTTGCAGGCATCACCAAATCATGGCTGAAAGTAGATTATAGCTAGGAGCTTAATGTTCAAACATACACATTGTATCGAAAGGACAGGCGGGAAAGTGGAGGGTGTGGCATACACTGTTGGTGAAAAAACAAAATCAGATCATTGGAAAGAGGTGACGTAGAGTTGGGAGGTGTTGAATCATTGTGAATAGAGCTACGAAACTGCAAGGGTAGGAAGACCCTGACGGGACTTGTATACTGAACACCAAACAGTAAAAAGGATATGGTCTACAAATTACAACAGCAGATAGAAAATACATGCCAAAAGGGCAATGCTACAATAGTCATTGGGGATTTCAGTATGTTGGGTATATTGGGAAAATCAAGTTGGTGCTGGTTTCCAAGATGGGGAATTTTGAGAATGCTGATGAGATGGCTTTTTAGAGCAGCTTGCGGCTATGCCCAATAGGGAAACAGCTATCTTGGACTGGGTGTTATGGAATGAACTAGAATTGATTAGTGGACTGAGGTAAAAGAAACTTTAGGGAAAAATGATCATAATATGATCAAATTCACTCTGAATTTTGAGAAAAAGAAGATGAAGTCAGATGTATCGGATTTACAGGGAGTAAAGGGAATTACAGAGGCATGAGAGAAGAGTTGGCCAGAATTGATTGGAAAAGAACACTGGCAGGGATGATGGCAGAGCAGCAATGGCTGGAGTGTCTGGAAGCAATTTGGAAGGTACAGGATATATACGTCAAAAGAGGAAGATGTATTCCAAACGCAAGATGACACAAATGTGGCTAACAAGAGAAGTCAAAGCCAACATAAACGCCAAAGAAAGGGCATATGATAGACCACAAATTATTGGGAAGTTAGAGGAGTGGGAAGCTTTCATAAACCAACAGAAGACAGCAAAAACGTCATTAAGAAGGTAAAGATGGAAAATGAAAGTAAGCTAAACAATAATATTAAAGAGGATACCAAAAGTTTCTTCAGATACATGAAGTGTAAAAGAGAGGGTAATGGGGGACAAGGAAATGGTGGATGAGTTGAAGAAGTATTTTGCATCAGTCTTCACTGTGGAAGACATCAGTAGCATGGTGGAAGATCCAGGTGTCAGGGGCATGAAGTGTGTGAAGTTACCATTACTAGAGAAACTTAAGGTCTGAAGGTAGATAAGTCACCTGCACCAGATGGTGTGCACCCCAGGATTCTAAAAGAGGTGGCTGAAGAGATTGTGGAGGCATTAGTAATAATCTTTCAAGAATCACTAAATTCTGGAATGGTTCCGGTAGACTGGAGAATTGCAATTGTCACTTCACTTTTCAAAAAGGGGGAGAGGCAGAAAAAAGGAAATTATAGGCCAGTTAATCTGACCTCAGTGGTTGGGAAGAAGTCGGAGTCGATTGTTAAGGATGTGCTTTCGGGTTACTTGGTGGTACATGATAAAATAGGCCATAGTCAGCATGGTTTCCTCAAAGGAAAATCTTGCCTGATAAATAATCTGTTAGAATTCTTTGAAGAAATAACAAGCAGGATAGACAAAGGAGAATCACTTGATGCTGCATGTTTGGATTTTCAGAAGGCCTTTGATAAGGTGCCACACGTAAGGCTTCTTAATAAGGTGCAAGCCAATGGCATTACAGGAAAGATTCTAGCATGGATAAAGCAGTGGCTGACAGGCAGGAGGCAAAGAGAGGGAATAAAGGGAGCCTTTTCTGGTTGGCTGCCACTGTCTGTGTTAGGAAAATACAAAAAAAACTGAGGCGTAAAAGGACTTGGGAGACCCTAAAGGTTAATTTGCAGGTTGAGTCTGGTGAGATGGGCAAATGTGATGTCAGCATTCATTTAAAGAGGACTAGAATATAAAAGCAAGGATGCAATGTTGAGACTTTATAAAACATTGGTGAGACCTCACCAATGCGTAAGCAGTTTTGGGCCCCTTATCTTCGAAAGGATGTGCGGAAACTGGAGAGGATTCAAAGGAATTTGACAAGAATGATTCCAAGTTTGAATGGCTTGTCATATGAAAAAGTTTGAAGGCTCTAGGCCTTTATTCACTGGAATTGAGAAGAATGAGGGGTGACCTAATTGAAACCTATGAAATGGTGAAAGGCCTTCATAGAGTGGACATGGAAAGGATGTTTCCTATGGTGGGAGAGTCTAAGACCATAGGACATAACCTCAGAATAGAGGGGCATCCGTATAGAATGGAGATGAGGAGGAATTTCTTTAGCCAGAGAGTGGTGAATGGGTGGAATTTGTTACCATAGGCAGCTGTGGAGGCCAAGTCTGTATGTATATTTAAGGTTGAGATTGATAGATTCTTGATTGATTAGGGCATGGTGGGATATGGGGAGAAGGAAAAATGGACCATGACGAAATGGTCCAGCAGACATGATGGGCTGAATGGCCTAATTCTGCTGCTATGTTGTATGGGCTGAAGAGATTCTGCAGATGTTGGAAATCCAGAGAAACACACACAGAATGCTGGAGGAACTCAGCAGTTCAAGCAGCGTCTATGGATTTAAATTAATAGTTGATGTTTCAGGCCGAGACCCTTCATCAGGACTTGAAAGGAAAGGAGAAGATACCAGAATAAGAAGGTGAGTGGAAGGGAAGGAGGTAACTGGAAGGTGATAGGTGAAGTCAGGTGGGTGGGGGAGGGAGAATGGAGTAAGGGGCTGAGAAGTAATAGATGGAGAAGAGGGAATCTGATTGGAGGGGAGAGTGGACCATGGGAGGTGATATGCATTTTAGGAGAAGAGGTAAGAGCCAGAGTGGGAAATTGAAGAAGAGGGAATGGGGAGGGGCAAAAGAATTACCGGAGGTTGGAGTACTGGAAGTCGCACCTCCTCCCTCATCTCCAAACAAGTAGTCCCAATGGAGGGTCTCGGTCCGAAACGTCAATTGTACTCTTTTCCATAGATACAGCCCAGCCTGCTGAGTTCCTGCAGCATTTTGTGTGTGTTGCTAAAGATGTGCTTCCTCTGCATGGACAACATTTATTCTTAGGATGGTACCTGCTTGCTCAGACAGCAGTGAATACTTGCTCATTGTGGAAGTCCAGTGCGAGTGATGATTGAAGAGTTTATCCCTCCTTATCTCATCAGCCATCTTTATCATTTATGTCATTAAGTCTCGTCATGTCTTCACAAGATTACAGCCTTCCCTTTTGCTTACTCCCCCCCCCCTTGCCCCTTCTCAGCAGGTTAAAACAAGACCATAAAATAAGCTATAGAAATGGAATTAGGCTAGTTGGTCCATCGTGTCTGCACTGCCATTCAATCATGTTTGATTTTTTTTAACCCTATTCTCCTGCCTTCTCCCCATAACTTCTAACACCTTTACTGTCAAGAACCTATCACTTTCTGCCTTAAACGAACTCTTTGTCTTGGCTTCCACAATCATTCATGGCAGCAAATTCCATAGATTTACTTATACTATGGCTGAAGAATTTCCTCCTCATCTTAGTTTTAAAGGGCTGTTACTTTATTCCCTCAGATCCTGGGCTATCCTCCTAATGGAAGTACCAGCTCCACATCCACTCTGCCCAGACCTTTCAGTATTCAGTATGTTTCAATGAGCTCCCTCCCCTCGTCTTTCTGAACTCCATCAAGTGTGACTTGTAACTTTTCCTCGGTCGTTGCCGTGAAACATTAAAGCTGTTTCCTTCTCCGGAGATGTTTCTTGACCGGCTGAGTATCTCTATCCTTTTTCTGCCTCCGTTTTCAGTATTTTGTTTTTCACTTTCTTTCTTTGGAACATCGAGCAGTACAGCACCGGATGGGTTATTCAGTTGGCAATGCTGTGCTGATCTTAATATCAATTTATTCTAAATGTCCTCCTGTGTATCATCCATATCCCTCCATTCCCTTCACATTTATGTCTGTATCTGAAAGCCTTTTAAACTCCATAAAACTACCTGCTTCCTCTACGAACCCTGGTAACTCATTTCAGCTGCCGAAATGTGTAAAAGACTTTAAACTTAGTCCTTTTAACCTGAAAAACATATCATTTGCTGGGCTGTGATCTGAATTTGATCCTTTTAAGTTGATCATCGAGGTGCTGAACTGAACCAGCGATAGGGCTGAATAAACTGATTTTCACTTCATCGATTTTTTTATCAACAGTTAAACTGCCAGCCATATGATATCTGTAATTGCCTGACTGTCTTCCCATTTGTCAATGTGGAAATTTCTCTACTTTATTTTTGTTACCTCCCACATTTTGTATCTGCAGATTTTTTAGGCCTTGGACAATTTAATATGGTGGCAACTGCAACACAGCTGGTAATTTTTTCTCTCTATCACACCAGAGGTTTCTATCAGAGAAGTCGATCACCCCAGCTCCTGGATCATATGATGATCCACGTACAGCTCTACAGACCCTGAAGAGGATCTCGACAAAGGGTAACAGCCCTTTTGGTCACAATGCAGTAAGGTTCGCAGAGGGTCTACGGACAGTCAGTGAACCAGGTCAGTAGCCACACTCAGAAGGAAGGTTTGAATTTGTTTCTTTCATCAGTGATTTAAAAATGATCCAGTTTAAAGTTGAGTTTATTCTCATATGCACAAGTACATGTATGCACGGGTGCAATGCAAAACTTGCAGCAGGCATATGGCATTATATAAGCAGCATTCACAAGAAAAGAATACATTAAACACAAATTAAACAGAATTTTTACAAGAAAGAACACAACTAGAACAAAGAAACAACAAGGTTCATTTTAAGACCATAGGACCATTAGTTATAGGAGCCAAATTAGGCCATTTAGTCCATGAAGTCTGCTCTGCCGTTTCATCGTGGCTGATCCTTTTTCCCTTTCAGCCCCAATCTCCTGCCTTTTCTCCCTCCCCACATCCTTTCATTACCCTGACTAATTAAAAATCTATCAATCTCTGCCTTAAGTATGCCCAATGACTTGGAACAAATTCTGCAGATTCATCACTCTCTAGGTAATAAATTCCTCCTCATCTCTGTTCTAAAAGGCCAACCCTCTACTTTGAGCATGTGTCTTCAGGTCATAGACTCTCATACCATAAGAATCATCTCAACCTGCAAATTAACCTTTAGGGAATCCTGCACAAGGACTCCCAAACCCCTTTGTACCTCTGATTTTTGAAGTTTCTTTCCATTTAAAAAATAGACTACCTCTCCAGCATGGCTTTCCAGCTGTCCAATATACACTCTTGCCTCTCTTCTACACTTTATGTAGCTAATGAAACTTTTGGTATCCTCTTTAATATTATTGACTAGCATACGTACGTATTCCATCTCTACCTTATATGCCCTCTCTTTGGCTTTTACGTTGGCTTTGACTTCTCTTGTTAGCCACTGTAGTGTCATCTTTCCTTTAAAATACTTTTTCCTTATGAGAATAGGTTGAGTGAGCTCGGACTTTTCTCACTGGAGCGACGGAGGATGAGAGGTGACCTGATAGAGGTACGTAAAATGAGAGGCTTTGATTGTGTGTATCGCCAGAGGCTTTTTCCCAGCGCTAAAATGGCTAACATGAGGGGGCATAGTTTTAAGGTGCTTAAAGTATGGGGATACAAGGGGGATGTCAGAGGCAAATTTTTCCAAGCAGAGAGTGGTTTTTGTGTGGAATGCACTACCAGTGACAGTGGTAGAGGTGGATTCAATAGACTCTTAGATAGGTATATGGAGCTTAGAAAAATAGAGGGCTATGTGCTAGTGAAATTCTAGGCAGCTTCTGGAGTAGGTTACATGGTCAACACAACACTGTGGGCCGAAGGGCCTGTAATGTGCTACAGATTTCATTGTTTCTATGTTCCCTCTTGGGATGTATTGATCCTGTGCCTTCCAAATTGCTTCCAGAACCTCAATCCATTGCTACTCTGCCATCATCCCTGCCAGTGTTCATTTCCAAATAATTTTGGCCAGCTCCACTCTCATGCCTCTGTAATTCTCTTTACTCCATTATAATACTGTTACATCTGACTTTAGCTTCTCCTTCTCAGATTGCAGCGTGAATTCTATCATATTATGATCACATTTTCCCTAAGAGCTCACTTACTTTAAGCTCTCTAATCAATTCTGGTTCATTGTACAACACCTAATCCAGAATAGCTGGACCCCTTTTGGGCTCAACTATGAGCTGCTCTAAAAACACATCTTATGCGCATTCTAGAAACCCCCCTCTCGGGATCCAGCACCAACCTGATTTTCCCAATCTGCCTGCATGTTGAAATGCCTTTTTGCCATGCATTTTCCTTCTCCTGTTGTAATTTGTAGACCACATCCTTATCACTGTTTGGGGGTCTCTACAAAACTCTCATCAGGGTCTTTTTACCCTTGTAGCTCCTTAGCTCTACCACAACGATTCGACACCTTCCAAACCTATGTCACCTCTTTCTAATGATTTGATTTCCTTTTTCACCAACAGAGCCACGCCTCCCCCATGCACACCTGCCTGTCCTTTCAATTCAATGTGTATCCGTAGATGTTAAGCTCCCAGCTATGATATTCTTTCTGACATGATTTAAGTAATGCTCATAACGTCATAAATGGCAATCTGTAACTGTGCTACAAGTTCATCTACCTTATTCCGTATGCTGCGTCCATTCAAATATTACACATTCAGTTCTGTATTCAATCTTTTTGATATTGTCAGCCTTTTACATTGCAGCTCATCCTGTTGACTGCAATTTTGCCCTATCTTCAGCCTCTCCTGGCTAGCAGTCTCATTACACACTATTTTTGTTTGTAAACTATCTGATTATCAACACAATCACTTTGGTTCCCATCCCCCTGCCAAATTTGTTTAAACCCTCCTGAACAACACTAGCAAGCTTGCCTGTAAGGATATTGGTCCTCTTTGGGTTCAAGTGTACGTACCTTCTCCAGAAAAGATCCAAATGATCCATAAACCTGCACCAGTTCCTCAGCCATGCATTCACCTGCCAAATCATTCTATTCTTACCTTGACTGATGCATGGGATGGGCAGCAATCCAAAGATTATTACCCTGGAGATCCTGTTTTTCATTTTTCTACCTAAATTCTCTCTTCAGGATCTCTTCACCTTTTCTACCCATACTATTGGTACCAATATGTACCAAAACTTCTGGCTGCTCACCTTCCCCCTTTAGAATGCCGTGGACCTGATCTGAGACATCCTTGAACTCTGGCAACATACCATTGGGCTGTCTTTATCGTACCCACAGAACTTTGTGTCTGTTCCTCTGACTGTGGAATCTCCTATCACCACTGCAGTCCTCTTCACCGCTCTACTTTTCTGAGCCTCAGCACCAGACTCAGTGACAGAGACCCGGTCACGGAGGCTCTCCCGGTAGGCCATCCCCCTCAACAGTATCTGAAGTGGTATATTTATTACTGAGGAGAATGGCTACCAGTGAACTCTGCACTGGCTGTGCATTTCCATTCCTTCTCCTGACAGTCACCCAGTCACCTGTCTTCTGCAACGTAGGGGTGACTACCTCCCTGTAGCTCCTGTCTATCACTTCATCATTCTCCCGTTTGAACCAAAGGTCATTGAGCTGCAGCTCCAGTTATTAAACATGTTCTCTGAAGAGTGCACTTGATGTATCTGTGTTATCCAGGAGACAGGAAGTCTCCTAGAATTCCCACCTCTCACACATGGTATAAAACACTGCCCCTGGAGCCATTCTTTCTAGACTACTACACCCTAACAGATGAGGAATGAAGAGTTCAGAAGAAAAAGAGGAACTTACCAGATACTTTACCTCACTCAAGCCCGATCTCGCCAAAGCCACTCTAAACATGGGCACACTCACAACAATGTTCACGCCAAGAAGGGCTGCTCTGTTTGCACTTGCATTATTTTTATTTGCCCTTTCTAATGAATCCTGCTCAGTGATTGGTCACAGTCTAACTCTGAAAAGCTGCCGAGAAGTTCTGCTTTTTGAATCTTGAATGCGGACCTGATTGAAAAGGTAGCTCTCTTCATGCATTCCTGCTCAGCAATTGGTTGTAGTCCTGCTCACTTTTAGTGCAAAGTGATCGAAGAGGTTACTGTGTTGCTAATCTGTAGTGATTAGGGCCGTGCAGATTGATCCAAGAACCAAATGGCTGAAGGGAAGTAGCTGTTTTTGAACCTGGTGGTGTGGGACTTTAGGCTTCTGAAGGTAGCTGTGAAAAAGATGACTCGGCTCGGATAATTGGGATCTTTGATGATAGATGTTGCCTTCTTGGGACAGTCCTCCATGTAGTACTATCAATTATAAGGAGGGATGAGCCCCTGATAGATTGGGTGGAGTCCACTACTCTCTGTAGCTTCGTAAGTTCCTGTGCATTCAAATTGTCATACCAGACCAAGATGCAATTATTCATGGTCTGATGATTTACCAGTCATAATTGAACTAAACCTCTCTCAAGAATAAGTTAAGTTCATGAATAACTTGATAAACACTGTTTTGGATCTAGTTTAGTATTTGATTCTATTGGGATTCTTCATGGAACATGTATATCTGATATGGAATTAAGAATATTCATTTGAACCACAAGGTTGGGCTGACATTGCAGATTGCTTATCATGGAACTGAACGGTGCAACTGCCAGGATCCTTACATTACTCTGCATTCAATGAAAAAGAATAGCCAATTCCTAATGGCCCAAGTGTTATTGAGGACAGACATAATTGTAGTTCTGAAAGGATACTGTTTCAGTCATATCAATAAAATCTTGTCCAGTTCCCTTACTTTACTTTGCTGATCTTTAAACTTTGAACTTTGATCTGTAAATATCAGCAGATTTCACAGTTGTTAGTATTTAAAACCTTCTACAATAGCTTATTCTGTATTGTATTAAAAAATCTGCTGACAGAATAGGTCAGTTCTTAAACCGGTATATCTTTTAGTATAATAGGGTGTCAATTAGAATTTCTGAGTGAGGGAAAGCATTGTTGGGAGCTGGAGATTGGTGCTAAATATAAGGAGTGAGAGGTGAGAAATTTGTCTTTGGTTGCTAGTGGTAAACTCATACAGACTACTCAATTATTTCAATTTGTAGATACCCATTTTTACTTAAGACAACCTGATGCAAGAATTCACACACTTAATTTCCATGCACAACAGAATATTAGCAGAATACTTGTGGTAGGAAAGATGTTAGAGGGGCAAATGGAACTAGCTTACCCCTTGACTGTTAATTTTCTTCATAAATGTTGCCTGGCCCACAAAGTTCCTCCAGCACTTTGTGTATTGACATTTCTGTCAATAAGGAAACATTAGGCTAAAGGGCCTGTGTCTGTGCTGTATGACTCCATGACTCAAGCTTCAGGATCAAGATTTAACACTTATGTTTATTTATTATATGTACATTGAAACGTAGAGTGAATTGCGTCAATCACATCAACAGCCAGTACATCCAAGGGTATGCTGATGGCAGCCTGTATGTATTGGCACTTATTCCAAAGTTAACATAGTATATACACACAATGCTTGGCATAGCAACATAGAACACAACAAATAACAAAATAACAACAACAAAACTAGCTCCCTTCCCTCTCCCCGCCACCCAACACACATACATAGTCTTCTAACCACAACATAGTTCGTATTCTAAGACCATAAGACCTTGAGATATAGGAGTAGAGTTAGGCTACTGGGCCCATCATATCTGCTCTGCCATTCAACCATGGCTGATTTATTATTCCTCAAAATCCCATTCTCCTGCCTTTTCCCTGTAACCTCTGATGCCCTGGCTAATCAAGAACCTATTTATCTCTCCCTTAAATGCACCCAATGACTTCCACTGCTGCTCATGGCAACAAATTCCACAGATTTACCACCCTGTGACTAAAGTAATTTCTTCATATCTCTGTTCTAAATGGACGTCCTTCAATCCCGAAGTTTTGTCCTCAACTCCCCTACCAGGGGAAATAACTTTGCCATATCTAATCTGTTCAGGCCTTTTAACATTTGGAATGTTTCTGTGAAAACCCCCCTCATTCTCCTGAACTCTAGGGAATACAACCCAAGAGCTGCCAGATGTATCTCATTCGGTAACTCTTTCATTCCTGGACTCTCCAATGTCAGTATATCCTTTCTAAAATAAGGAGCCCAAAACTGCACACAATACTCCCAAGTGTGGTCTCATGAGTGCCTTATAGAGCCTCAACATCACATCCCTGCACTTATATTCTATACCTTTAGAAATGAATGCCAACATTGCATTCGCCTTCTTCACCACTGACTCATTCTGGAGGTTAACCTTTAGGGTATCCTGCACAAGGACTCCCAAGTCCCTTTGCATCTCTGCATTTTTAATTCTCTCCCCATCTAAATAATAGTCTGCCTGTTTATTTCTTCCACCAAAGTACATGACCATACACTTTCTAACATTGTACTTAATTTGACACTTCTTTGCCCATTTCACTAAACTATCTAAGTATCTCTGCAGGCTGTCTGTTTCCTCAACACTGCCCACTCCTCCACCTATCTTTGTACCATCGGCAGACTTAGCCACAAATCCATTAACCCCATAGTCCAAGTCATTGACATATATCATAAAAAGCAACAGTCCCAACTTTGACCCCTGTGGAACTCTACTGGTAACTGGCAGAGTAGGATCCCTTTATTCCCACTCTCTGTTTTCTGCTGATCAGCCAATTCTTCACCCATGCTAGTAGCTCCCTTGTAATTCCATGGGCTCTTATCTTGCTAAACAGCCTCAGGTGCGGCATCTTGTCAAAGGCCTTCTGAAAATCCAAATCCACCATATCTACTGCATCTCCTTTGTCTACCCTGCTTGTAATTTCTTCAAAAAATTGCATTATGTTTGTCAGGCAGGATCTCCCTATCAGGAAACCATGCTGGCGTTGGCCTATCTTGTCATGCGCCTCCAGGTACTCCGTAATCTCATCCCTAACAATCAATTCCAACAACTTCCCAACCACTGATGTCAGGCTAACAGGTTTATAGTTTCCTTTCTGCTGCCTCCCACCCTTCCTAAATAGCGGAGTAAAATTTGCAATTTTCCAGTCATCTGGTACAATACCAGAATCTATTGATTCTTGAAAGATCATTGTTAATGCCTCCGCAATCTCTCTAGCTACTTCCTTCAGAACCCAAGGGTGCATTTCATCAGGTCCAGTAGATTTATCCACCCTGAAACCATTAAGCTTCCTGAGCACCTTCTCAGTCATAATTTTCACTGCACATACTTCACTTCCCTGACACTCTTGAATGTCCGGTATACTGCAGATATCTTCCACTGTGAAGACTAATGCAAAATACACATTCAGTTCCTCTGTCATCTCTGTGTCACTCATTACAATATCTCCAGCATTATTTTCTATTGGTCCTATATCTACCCTGAACTATCTTTTACCCTTTAAGTACTTACAAAAAGCCCCACTATAAATATACTCAATGACTTGACATCCACAGCTGTCTCTGGCAATGATTCCGCAGACACACTACCCTCTGGCCAAAGAAATTCCTTCTCCTCTCTGTTCCAAAAGTTTGTCCCTCTATTCTGAGGCTGGACCCTCTAGTCCTAGACTCACCTACTATAGGAAATATACTCTTCACATCCACTTCAACTAGGTCTTTCAATATTTGATAGGTTTCAATGAGATTGCCTTTCATTCTTCTAAACTCCAGTGAGTACAGGCCTAGAGCCATCAAGCACCCCTCGTACATAAACCCCTTCGTTCTGAGAATCATTTTCGTGAACTTCCTTTGAACCCTCCCCAATGTTAGCTCATTCTTTCTTAGGTATGGGACCCAAAACTACTAACAATACTTCGAGAGTCCTCATCAGTGCCTTTTAAATCCTTAGTATTACATGCTTGTTTTTATATTCTAGTAGTCTCAAAATGAATGCTAACATTACATTTGCCTTCCTTACCACTGACTCAACTTGCAAGTTAACCTTTAGGGAATCCTGCACAAGCAATCCCAAGTTCCTTTGCATCTTTGATTTTTTGAATTTTGTCCCCATTTAGAAAATAGTCTACGTTTTATTTCTTCTATTGAAGTACATGACCAGACACTTCCCTACACTGTATTCCATCTGCCCGTTCTCCCAATATGTCCCTTCTGCAGACTCTCTGCTTTCTCAACACGACTTGCCCCTCTAACTATCTTTGTGTCGTCTACAACCTTGGCCACATCAATTCTATCATACAAATTGTTGACATATAATGTGAAAAGAAGTGGTCCCAATACCAACACTTGTGGAACACCTTTTGTCACTGACAGCCAACTAGAAAAGACCTTCTTTATTCTGCCAGTCAACCAATCTTCTATCCACGCTAGTATCTTTCCTGTAATACAATGGGCTTGTCTTTGGCCTCCAGTCACTAGTGTACACGGACTTGGACAGGGACTCATAGGTGTTGGGCCTCTGACTATCCCAGCAGGCTCTCAGAGATTCACACACTTGAGGCATCAGCCAACAGGTCTCAACCTATGGATCTCTGATTTGCTCCTTGGGCCTCAGTCCTTTGCATGGACCTCAGGACCTGCCTCAAAGTCTGAACTCTATGAAAACGGGACCCCCAAACACCAGACCTCAACACTCTGGCCTCGCCAATTTGTGAATCTAGTTCTTCGGACCTCGTTCTTCCTGCATGCATGCATGGAACTCTGTCTTTGGAACCTGTTGACAACTCACTGTCTCTGGTAGAGCCATCAGCCTTCATCCATGCTGGTCTGTTGACTGGACATTCCTGTCTGGCCTGTGGATATCCTACGTCTATTGTCAAATTTCATTATATATATCAGTGAAATTGCACATGATTTTGATTCTGATTCTGATTATTGCGTCACTGTCCTTGGTCCTGTCCTCTAATTTCTCTAATTCCCCTACAACCCTGTCCCTAAAATCCTAACCTGACCCCTAACTCTCCACTGTGCCTGCAACTGTATCCTCACAAACCTAAAAAAATCCACCAAAAAACGACTGAAATTGAGTCATGACCTCAAGGAGGTCATAGCTTGGCGCCATCTTGACTCTAGACAATCTACTATCTCTAATACTATAAACTAATGACAATATTTTACAATTCCAATAAATTTATTTGTGCTTGCTGCATGGAACTATTAAGTAGGTAAGTGGGTAAATTGGTTTATTATTGTCACATTTACCAGGTTATAATGAAAAACTGTCATGCATACCGTTCATACAGATCAATTTATATCAACTGCACATTAAGGTGGTACAAGGCTAAAACAATAACAAAATGCAGAATAAAGTGTTACAGTTATGGAGAAAGTGCAGTGCAGGCAGATGATAGGATGAAAAGCTATAATGAGGGAGATTGTGAGGTCAAGATAGCATACCAAGGAACCAGTCAATAGTCTTATAACTGTAGGATGAATGCTGTCTTTTAAACTCATGGTATGTGCTTTCAGGTTTTTTTTATCTTCTGCTTGATGGGAGGGAAAAGAAGAGAGAATGTCTGGGGTCAGTGGCATCTTTGATTATTTTAGCTGCTCCATTGAAAAAATAGGAAGTGTAGACAGCGTTGATCATTGAAATGCTAGTTTCTGTGATGTGCCAGGCTGTGGCCATAGCTTTGCTATTTCTTATGGTCTTAGTCAAAACAGTTGCCATATCAAACAGTGATGCATCTGGATAGGATAACCTGTGTTCTCAATTATGGTTCCATTGTAGTAGAATGTTTGGGAGGTGTATACACCAATATATCTGATCCAGTATCAAAGCCATTCTGATGAGGGGTCTGAACTTGTTTTCTGTACCTTAAAGTTCACTTTAGTCCTTCCCAGGTTTTGAGAATCCCTGTGGAATTCAATTTAAAATTTGATCAAAACAAAAAATGCTGAAATAATCAGCAGGTCAGGCAGCATCTGTGAAGTAAAACAGTTGACGTTTGAGGTTAGGGACCTTCATCCAAGAATTCTCAAGAAGTCCAACATGCTTCGGAGCAAAGCAGCCCACTGATAGGAATAAAGCAAACAGTACTAGAAATACCCAGCCGATTAGGCAGCACCTATGATGAGGGAATCAAATTTAGTGTTTTAGGTTGGAGACCCATTGCCAAGGGCTTGAACGGTACCCCATCACCGTTCTAAATGTTCAATCATTCTACCACATTGGCTGTAGTGTGTACCATCTACAAACACACGCAGCTCTTCCGAAACCTGTGATCTCTTCCGACAAGAAGGACTGGAACAGCAGGCAAAGGCAACACCACAACTTATAGGTTCCCTTCCAAGTTAAAGACCATTTAACATATTTATATATTATTTATTATTTGGAGATACAGCGTGGATCAGGCCCTCCTGCTCTTCATGCTGGACCGCCAAGCAAACCACCAATTTAACCCTAGCCCAATCACCAGACAATTTACAACAACTTACTAATCTCCTAACCAGTGCATCTTTGGATTGTGGGGGGACACCAGAGCACCCAGAGGAAACCTACGTGCACATGGGAAAGAATGTACAAACTTGCTTACAGAGGACATTGAAATTGAACTCTGAATTCTAATGTCCTGAGCTGTACTAGCACTACGCTAGTACATATGCTAGTCATTCCTCCTGTGGCCATCAAACTTTACTCCTCCCTCGGAGTGTCAGACACCCTGAGCCAATAGGCTAGTTCTGGACTTATTTCCACTTGGGAATAATTTACTTATTATCATTTAATTATTTATGGTTTTATATTGCTATATTTCTACACTGTTCTTGGTTGGTGCGACTGTAACAAAACCCAGTTTCCCACGGGATCAATAAAATATCTGTCTGTCTGTCTAACCACTAGGCTACAGTAATGCCCTGTGGTAGTAATGGTTGGTTGGTCATTTATTGTAATTTTAACTCCCTCTGCAACAGCACCACAGGACCATTCAACAGCAGGACTGCCATCTTCCCTCTCCTCCTCCTTCCTCCTCCCTGCACTTTCTCAAAGGCAAAGAGGGATGGGTTATTCATTTTGGCTTTTGCAGTGATGTCCAAGTACTGAAAATGAATGAATAATAAGAAGTATAAACTGACTGGTGGGTGCTAGTGACCATAAAGACAATGCTGAGTGATGTTGCCGCAAGCTGAAGTATTAGGTGAGGTGATCAGCAGATGGATAGTAAGGAATTTCTTAAAGAAGTAGAGAAGGAATTCTAGGGTTTGTGGCTGAAGGGAGATCCAATGATGGAACTATTTCTTATGTTCTTAAGAAAAGTGGAGAATGGAGAACAGGCTGGAATTGGAGAGGCTTAGCGTTATCGGAGAGTTGTTGTACTCTTTTAGACATCAGGCAGGAGTTGAGATATGTAGGCAATGGATTTGCTATGCTCAGAGAACTCTGGGGAAACTCATTTCTGGAGTTTTGTGAAGCTTATGTAAGCAAAGAATAGGCAGGATTCCTCATGCCAGCTTGCTACTGTCATTGTTGCATCTGAGATCCAAGACATTGTTCTCTGATTCCTGATTGACTCTTCTCATTTCATTGTGTTTTGGTATTTGGACATTACCAGTAAGGCTGGCATTTATTACCCATCCTTAATTCTCTTGAGAAAGTAGTGATGAGTTACTTTCTTTATAGCCACAAATGTTCTTTTGTAGGTGCTCTCAATATGCCACGGGAAGGGTTTTCAAAAATTCAGATCCTGTGTTGATGCTCAACAAGTTTTTTTTTATCAGTGCATCATAGTAAGCATCTGGGCAGGTGCATGATGGCTTGCTATGGCAACTAGTCTATCCATGACCACAAGAATTTGTTGAGAGTTGTGGATACAGCCCAATCCATCATGAAAATCAGCCTCCCCTCCATGGACTCTGTACAATTACGGCTGCCTCAGGAAAGCAGCCAAACTAGTCAATGATCCATTCCATCCCAGTTATTCTCTTTTAGAACATAGAAAACCTAGTGCACAATATAGGCCCTTCGGCCCACAAAGCTATGCCAGACATGCCCTTACCTTAGAAATTACCTAGGCTTACCCATAGCTCTCTATTTTCCTAAGCTCCATGTACCTATTAAGGAGTCTCTTAAAAGACATTATTGTTTCTGCCTCCACCACTACTGCTGGCAGCCCATTCCATGCACTCACTACTCTTTGAGTAAAAGACTTACCCTTGACATCTTCTCTGTACCTGCTTCCAAGCACCTTAAAACTATGCCTTCTCCTGCTAGCCAAATCAGCCCTGGGAAAAAGCATCTGACTATCCACACAGTCAATGCCTGTCATCCTCTTGTACACATCCACACGATCTTCTCCCTCTTCCCTTTGGGTAGAAAATACAATAGCTTGAAAGGACACAACCTGAGGTTCAAAGACAGCTTCTATCTCACTGTTATAAGATTCTGATCTCTTGACTTCACAGTCTACCTTGTCATGACTCTTGCACCTTATTGTCTTCTTACTTTCTCTGTAACTGTAACATTATATTCTGCATCCTATAATTGCTTTTTACTTGTACTACCTTAATGTACTTATGTTTTGAAATGATCTTAATCAATGGTGCAAAGCTAGGTTTTGTGACAATATAAACTAATTCCAGTCCCAACAATGGAAGATAGTGATGTGTTTCCAAGTCGAGAAGGCATGTGAATTGAAGAAGTATTTTCTGCTGTCTCTGTCCTTTGTGGTGGTAGAGATTATGGATGTGAAAGATGTTGGAGTAGCAGACCTGATTGTCTTGTTGAGGCAAATGGATGGCAGCTCAACACACTTGATCACGTACGTTTTCTATATGGCACTGCTTCCATGAGAACTAGCTTTTCCATTAGCTAGTCAGCAAATAAAATACATTTGCTGACAAAAAAAAATCGAGGAATAAGGCAAGCAGTTCACCCAACTTTGTTATGAACACTTAAAGCACAGCTCTGATTGGACATTATTCTAGCATATAACACTTTCTTCTTCTTCTTCGGCTGTCCATCAATTTCGATGTTGACTGAGGCCTGGGCAAGGTTGTATGGAAGACTGGCAGTTGCCCATGCTGCAAGTCTCCCCTCTCTACGCCACCGATGTCCAAGGGAAGGGCACTAGGCCGATCCAACTTGGCACCGGTGTCATTGCAGAGCAATGTGTGGTGAAGTGCCTTGCTCAAGGACACAACACGCTACCTTAGCTGAGGCTTGAACTAGCAACCTTCAGATCACTAGACCACCGCCTTAGCTACTTGGCCAAGTGCCAACACATGACCTGCCATCAACCTTGCCTGCCATTGGTCAGCCAACTTGCCCATCCCCATGGGTCCCACATTCTCATTGGTCAATTGCAAAGCTATTAAAAGTGTTCTTTAAATTAATACATGTATTACAATGATCAGCTTTCCTCTCCTTGTTTCATCTTTGTGTAACTAGCAAACAAAAAAAGTTCAAAGATTTTTAACAGTAGCATCAAATGGTTGTAAAACAGAAAGCCAAGCTTCAGTAATGATGCATTTGGGACTAAAGGTGAGTCCCAGAGTTTTAAGGGAAGAGGAATTAAGTCCACGGTGATTGTTTTTATTGACTGACTCATGGAACAAATTGTGTTTAAACCAAGGGAGTTAAAATGCTGAAGTATTGAAATTCCCATTATGTTGTCTGACTCTTACAGCAGAATGCTAATCTTTATACTTTGTGTTAAGTACTTCCATTCTCGCTGATTTTCTCTCTGATACATTGAACCATAATGAAGAATTGTTAGCAAAGGTTCAGACAACAGAAGTGATGGAACATTAAATGCTAATGATTATTAGTAATTGATTTTTCTTTTGTTCAATCATTTCTACTTTTCTAAAGTATGGCCCTCAATGTCTGTTAGAAAGCTTCTGCCATTGAAATCAGGGCATATTTAGCTTAATGCTAGAATTACTTGTACCGTTGACAGTTGAAAAAATATGTAGTTTCAGGCTAAGTACCACTAATGGTCATAAGATGAATATTTGAGATCACATTGGCAATTATTGACTGCTACTAGTCAAACCTACTTCCTCAGAATTACTAGCTAATTTCTGCTGGAATTTAGATTTTAGAATATATTTAAATCTTATATCCATCCCACAATGTGAAGGAGTAAAAATCTTTGCATTATGGCTCCATTGCAATGTACAGACATGTGAATTTGTAAGTCTAATGGCTTGTAGAAAGAAGCTGTTCCATTGCGTGTTGGTCCTGGCTTTAATGCTGCGATAGCATTTGCCAGGCGGAAGCAGCTGAAACAGTTTATGGTTGGGGTGACTGGTGTCCCCAATGATCTTCCAGGCCTTCTTTCTGCACCTGCTGCTATAAATATTCTCAGTAGAGGGAAGTTCACATCCACAGTAGCGTTGGGCTGCACTGCTCTGCACTGCACTGCCCAGCGATCAAGGTTGGTGCATTTCCCGTACCAGGCGGTGATAGAGCCAGTCAGGATGCTCTCAATTGTGCCTCTGTAGAAGGTATTGATGATTTGGGGGCCTATGCTGAACTTCTCAGTCGCTTGAGCTAGAAGAGACGCTGATGTGCTTTTTTTGCCACAAAGCCGTTGTGTACAGTCCAGGTGAGATCATCTGTAATGTGTGTACCGAGGAACTTGAAACTACTCACCCTCTTAACTGCAGACCCATTGATAATGATCAGGCTGAGCTTCTCTCCATTCCTCCTGTAATTCACAGACAGACAGACAGACATACTTCATTGATCCCGAGGGAAATTGGGTTTTGTTACAGTCGCACCAACCAAGAATAGTGTAGAAATATAGCAATATAAAACCATAAATAATTAAATAATAATAATAATCATCTTTCTTTCTAAATCTTTTTATTAATATTAGTAATATGGACAGAATACAAATGATATATTGATAAAGAAATTACCAGCATACAAATTCCATTACAGATGAAAAAAAACATACATAATAGTTACAATATAAATATATAAATATATTGTAACAATAGTTACAATATAAATGAGTTTACCAAGACATAAGCCATATGTAAACATGGTAAGTCTAAATATTTCATAATATATGATATAAAGAAAACAGAAAAAAGAAATAAAAAAAATTAAAAAAATAATAATGATAAGTAAATTATGACAAGTGGAAATGAGTCCAGGACCAGCCTATTGGCTCAGGGTGTCTGACCCTCCGAGGGAGGAGTTGTAAAGTTTGATGGCCACAGGCAGGAATGAGTATCAGCTCTTTTGTTTTTTTGACATTGAGGGAGAGGTTGTTATCCTGGGACCACTGTGTCAGGGTGTTAACCTCTCCCCTGTCTCATTTCTGCTAGAAATAAGGCCGATCAAAGTCGTGTCATCTGCGAATTTGATCAGCAGATTGGAGCTGTGTGTGGCAGTACAGTCGTGGGTGTAAAGGGAGTAGAGAAAGGGACTCAGAACACAACCCTGGGAAGGCATCTGTGTTGAGGGTCAGAGGGGCAGAGGTGAGGGATCCCAACCTTATCACTTGTCGGTGATCTGATAGAGGAAGTCTAGGATCCAGCTGCTCAAGGCAGGGTACATGCCAAGGTCTCTGAGCTTCCTGTCAAATCTGGAGGGAATTTTGGTGTTGAATGCTGAACTACAGTCCAGGAACAGCATTCTAACATATGCATCTCTCTTCTCCAGGTGAGTGAGGACGGTGGGTAGTGCTGTGGCTATGGTGTCATCAGTAGATTGGTTCCATCAGTAGGTGAATTGTAGGAGGCCTAGTATGCTGCAGATGTAGTCTTTAACTAGCCTTTCAAAGCATTTCCTTATAATTGAGGTGAGTGCGACAGGGTGCCCATTGTTCAGGCATGCTATCTTGGTTTTCTTAAGTACAGGGACAATGATGGACAGTTTGAAACAGGAGGGCACTACTCACTGGGAGATGGAGAGATTAAAAATATCCGTAAACCCCCCAGCCAGCTGTTCAGCACAAACACGCCCTGGGATGCCATCCGGCTCCGTTGCCTTGTGGCCGTTGACACTTTGGAATGTTCTCGGAGATGACCAAGGTGCAGATCTCGTCGGTGGCTCTCCTTGGGGGTTCAGTCCTATCAACCTCAAATAGAGTGTAAAAAACACTTCGCTTGTCCAGGAGTGAGGCTGCAATGTTGGCTGTATGGCTGCGTTTCCCTTTGAAGTCCACAATGGTGTGCAGTCCTTGCCATATGCTGCATGTGTCATTGTAACTGAGTTGTGACTGGATTTTGTCCCTGTGTTGCCGTTTTGCCACCTTGATGGCTCTACACACATCATAGTGGCATCTCTTGAGCTCCTGTTGATCTCCGGAGGCAAAGGCTTTATCCCTTGCACTGAGAGCAACGTGCACTGAACATCCAAGGCTTCTGGTTTGGAATTCATGGATGAGAAATATATGTCTTAGTGCTGATTACTGCTCCTGTCCAATGTTCCCTCTAATTTTTGTTACAGCTATGCAGACCAACCATCACTCTGAGCAGGAAATTTTTAGATGGCTTGTAAACTGCACGGCACTTCAAGTGTTTCTTTTTGTAATATGTATATGATGAATATTTAGAATGAAAATTGAAAAAACCACATACTCTGGGACATTTATGTATTTGGCCACCTGTATTTGAACTTCTTGCACAGGATGCATAGAAGCATTAAATTTACTTGCTAAGGTAATCTTATCAACTGCTACTTTGATCATATCAGAGTTAGATTTATTTTACGCATCTTTTTTCCCTCTTCAACGCTTTTGGAGTTTCAGTTAGCTTGTGCTAAATTCCACATTTCTTCTGGTTGTCTAATTTGGTGGCTGCATCAATATGATATCTCTGGTTAAGATATGATTTTAAGTAATCTAATGTCTATTCTTCCCATTTTTCCCACTACTAAACTTTCCCTTAACTTTCAGCTCCACACAATGGTGCATACAGCATCACCAGTATCTTGATAATGTAAATATATGGGCAATTTTAATTTTTTTTGATGTGAAGACAGTAGTTCAGTATCTACAAATTGCAAAAGCCATTCTACCTTGAATTTCATACAAGCTTTGTTCTTCAAAGCATTTAACTCTCCTTCTGCTTTTCTTTAAAATATCCTTAGGATACTAAAAATAATAATAATTATTATTTGAAAAATTATCAAGGTAAGTTGAAAATTTTATAATTTACATAAAATAACCACAGTCAAGCAAACAATTTTATACAAACAATTTTTTACCTTGGTCTAACAAATATTTTAAATTAAAAATATATTAGATTATGACTATTTACCAAAAAGTCAGAATATAGAATTTTCACATCATAAAATAAACCATAACTCACACACACAAGACAAAGGAGCAGAAGTAGGCCATTTGGTCCTTGAATACAAATACAACTCATAATACAAATAAATTATGTCGGGCAGTCGAAACAACTGACAGGCACAATGCAGAAGTAAAATATTTGACGAGCAAGGATTGATGTTTTCAATGGGCCGGCGGTTTATTAACAATGAGCTACAAACTTCCATTCTGTGTATATTGTTATAATTTGTAACTGTGTTGCAACATGAAATACTGACAATGTAAATATATTGAAGCTCTAAAATGTTTAATAGCAAAGTTTGTGGTACATGTATTATTTAGAAAATTTATTTGTTTAATAGTGCAGGCAATTAAACACATAATTAATTGCAGGGGTATTTCACACTTATATTAACATAGAATTAAAAACTATGTTAGCATAATTTCAAAATTACGTTAATATCATGTAAAAGAAAATTCCAGTTGCATGGCAACAAAAGCTATGTGCACGGGAGCATTTCTCTTACTGTGCGGCCGTGCATCTGCACAGCTTAGAGAGAAAAGTGTCCTGTCTGAATGAGTTGATTTATCACCAGTTATGAGCACCAAGAAATGTTATGAGAATACTGGTATGTAATAACTGAAAGAATATGAACGTGGCAATCTAGTGAATAAGTTAACAAACAAGCAGCCAGAGTTTGGACTGTTGATTGAGAGGTGATTTGAATCCCATTGGGAATCTGGGAAAATTAAATTCAAGTAATTAAATAAATAGGGAATTTAAAAAGAAGTTCAAAGTAACTTTATTATCAAAGTGCATTTATGTCAACTTATACAACCCTGAAATTTGTTTTCTTGCGTGCCAGGAAACTGATAGAATCAATGAAATTCTGCATCCAACAGGACAGGCAAGCAAAAAACAAGAAACTGTGCGAATACAAAAGAAAAAAATAATAAATAAATGATCAATAAATTTAAGTTCATTTAAATAATGGTTGCCATGAAACTACAGTATTGTTGTAATGATCTATTAGGAAAGGAAATCCCCTGTTCTTATGTAATTTCATGTATATGTGACTTCAGAACCATCGATACAGTTAACTCTTGGTGAACCAAAATGCCCATTTCTATGCTAAATGATTCTATGAATTTTAACTGTCTTTTCAGTTCAAGGGAAAATTATAATAGGCATTAAACACAGCCTTTTCCAGCAATAATTATATCTTGTGAATAGATAAAAGAAAATCCTTTAAATTTATGCTTGGCACTTTGGTTAATTGACCATCTAGCAAATCAAAAGTTTCAACAGGTGATATCTCACAAGAAAGTATGTTATTTCAATTGCGCTAAACTAATATTGTCATGGATCATTCATACTGCCCAAATTAGCATTGAAATTAAGTCAGTATCGAAATCAATGTCCTAAATATTGACATTATAAATAATTGAGTATTCCGATTTTGAAACTTAGATTCTGTTGCTGCAGGAGAGACTACTTGATTAATCATAACTGTTGACCATTTTACAGGGGTTTCTAAAATGTCCAAAATATAATAGAGTTTCTGATTCCAACAGGTCCAGGAACCTACAATATCACTAACCACACCCTTGCTCAGGAAAGCCAGAAGAAAGCTGCTTTAGAGATTTCAGTGAGAGGAGGATTTGGATCTACAGTTCCTCGTTTGCATCCCATTGAAACAAAACAAGCTGCTCCAGGACCAGCTGATTATAAGGTAATAGCTGAGAGTTTAATGCCTGTGCATGGCAAAATACCTGGGTAGATCTTACAATTTGTTTAATAGTGCAGGCAATTAAAACACTGATTTATTTTGAACAAGTTGACTGACCTCTAGTTCCCTGGCTTGCCCTTGCTCCCTTTTTATAAAAGTAAACTAGAACATTAGACACCTTCCATGCTTAGGGAACTTTACCAGTTGTTAATGATGATGCAAATATCTCTGTAAGGGCCTCCAGAATTTTCTCTTCAGCCTCCCACAAAATCCAAGGATAAACTCGGGGAATTTGTCCAGCTTAATACACTGTAAGTCTGCAAATACTTCTTTCGTGATCCTCCAAGACATCTCCTTTGTTTTCCTTATCTCTTGAACCACCATGATTTTCTCTTCAATTAAACACTGAGGAGAAATATTTGTTAAAATCCCAGTCATCTCCTGTGGCACAAGACATGGGTGGTCGCTAGTTCTATGTGATCATTAGTTGGTTTATTCTACTTTGTGTTCGTTCTTTCTATTTTATCC
Source organism: Hypanus sabinus (assembly GCF_030144855.1). Lineage (NCBI taxonomy): Eukaryota > Metazoa > Chordata > Chondrichthyes > Myliobatiformes > Dasyatidae > Hypanus > Hypanus sabinus. Next base: position 158,336,903 of record NC_082708.1, on the reverse strand, counting down.
TCTGTTAAAGTTGCCCAGTTGAAAATATTGAATGAAAGAAGTATTCTACTTGTTTTAACTCTGCACTGGATTTTAGAAAAATTCTTCAAGGATACATTTGAAGTGTAGTATAGTTGGTGCTGGAGGAGAAATTGGAACTTGGGCCAGTTTTGAAGTGTAACTACTGCTTTAGTGCAGGACACAGAGCGGTCAGTTTACACACTGTAAAATCCCATAAACGGCTTGGGGCTGAGTGATAAATAAAAGTCTGGGTATCAGATGAAATGGACTGCTTGTCATGTGATACCTCATCACTACATAGAGTCCTTAGGACCCGATGGAACACTCGGTTTTTTTCATCTGCAGTCTTTTAGTAAAACCTTTGGAATTGTCCTCCTGAATACTTCACTGTTACTTTATGGGTGTTTCCTATAACTTTGGCAAGGCTCAGCAGCATGCTTCTGTAATTGGTAATTGGTTTATTATCGTCTTGTATACTGAGAAACGGTGAAAAGTTTTGTTTTCCCTGTCATCCATAAAGGTCACCAAGACATTAGTATACTGAGGTAGCATAAAGGGAAAAACAATAACAAAATGCAGAATATAGTGTTAGTTATACAAAAAGTGCAGTGCAAATAGACAATAAGGTAAAAGGGCCATGATGTGGTAGGCTATAACAGCAAGATTTCATCTTTATCATATAGGAGGTCCATTCTAGAGTCTTATAACAGTGCTGTCTTTTGGTATATATGTCCTCAAACTTTTTCATCATTTCCTCAGTGGACTTGGGGAGAGGAGAGAATGACCGGGTTGGAAGAACTTGCGATGAACATGCACTCATGCAAAGCCATCTTCCATGTTTTCAAAATCCTATCAACTCTGTGTCTTTGGTCAATGATTCTCTCTCTAAAACCTTTTTCACTAACTTGTGGTTTTGCTGACACTCTCCATCCTCTCATTGAATTCAGCCTTAATGACGTTGAATTCTAGTCTGCTCATTTTCCAGCATCTCTTGGATTCCAAACTTGACTCCCATCAAGCATTGAGGCAATTTTAATATGGGGCTGGTTGCAACAGACAGTAATAGAAACCACTTCCTTCCCTCACAGTAACCTGTTCACAATAACAATAAACCCACTGTCTGGAACAGCTGTTAATGAACAGTCCACCAGTCTAAAAATTACCCTGGAATAAGAATCAGTAGGGATATGGTGATCACCTTACTGATAGATGTGTCCCTGTTCTTGCACTGGGTCCTTGCTGTATTTTTATATATTTAAGATCTGGATCTAATGAAGCCCAGACTAAGGATAACAGCCACAATTATCCATCAAAAGCAAGAGCTCTGCACGATGCAAGTTTTGAAAACTTCAGCTTAGTTTCAATCTCAAAAATAATAGTATTAATGGACTATTCAATGTTGTTGGAGTCACCTTTGACTTGAAACCTAACAGGACCAGATCAGGACCTGTAGGTCATTTTCCAAGATAGGTATCACCCTGATTTGGAATTATTCTGTTCATTTATTATCACCAGGGAAGTCCTAGAATAAATCTTGGAACTCCCGACACACTGGCACTCTGGAAAATGGACTGCCTTTCAAAGTGGATTAGGGATTGGTAATAAATCAATATATATATCCCGATATCTTCCCTGAGCAAATTAAGTATATGTCAGTACCTCCAGCTGAACTTTGTCTTTTTGTGTGTTCTTCCCCTAGCTGTCAGTCTGTGGTTTTGTATTGCCATATGCTGCTGTTTGTTTTCATGCCCCATGTGCTCCTGTCTCAGCCTCTGCTCTACTCCGGCCCCTGTATTACTGAGTACACTGCCTCTCACCTGTTTCTCATTATTACTTGTTTTGCTGCCACTTCTGTCTCATTGTGCTCCACCTATCATCTGCCTTGCTGTTTATTGCTCAGTGTATTTCAGTCCTGTGTTTTCACCTGTTTGTTGCCAGATTGTGTCAGTGAATTTTCTTGAGCCTTTCCAGCATTTGTGTCTGTACTCTGTCTGAATATCGACTCTGCTTGCTTCCCGGTTCTGGTTTTTGCATTTCACTTGATGTTTTGATCTCTGCCTGAACTTTGACACTGACTTTGTTTGCACCTCGGGATTTGTGACTCAATTAATATCACTGTGTGCACAGTACTGGGCCTGCGATTGGATCCCTGCTCCAATGTCCTGATAGGATAATCTGGTGAGTATGGATTCAGCAGATCCCAGTCATCTGAGAGCTGCCCTTTAACAACAGGGAGTGATGCTGGGGAGACACCAGAACCAGCTGGACTCCATACTCAGGGCAGTGGAGTTGCCTTCTGCCAATGTAGCCGATCTTGTGGCCCAGACTCAGTCACTCCAGCTGTCCCAGAGCGCCCATCAAAATTCTGCGACTGCATCTTCTGCCCCGCCCTCCACGTCCTCACTCACTCCTCCTGTCCAAGAGCCCCGTCTGCCTCCTCCAGGAAAGTACTCAGGTGAGCCTGGTACCCGCCTCTCTTTTCTTTCCCGGTGCACCCTCATTTTAGAATTGCAACCAGCAACCTTTCTGACTGATCGAGCCAAAGTGGCCTGCGTCATCACTCAACTGACCGGTTGGGCGAAGGAATGGGGAACAGCCGTCTGGGAGGCAGGCTCCCCTCTCTGCGTCAGTTTTCAGTTATTTTCTGAGGAGATGAGAAAAGTGTTTGATCAATCCAAATATGGAAGAGAGGCTGCGTGTGAAATGCAATTGCACCAGGGTGGCAGGTCTGTGTCAGTTTACTGCATCGAGTTCCATCTAGCCACCTCCAGCGGCTGGAACTCGGAGGCACTGTATTGACACCTTCTGAATGGCCTCTCTGAAGACGTCAAAGATGAACTGGTCACCTCCCTCCTCTGAAGCCCTAGTGGATTTGGCTATCTGTATTGATGTTTGCTTTCAGCAGTGCCGCAGAGGATTCCTAGGGGCACTGGGTGAGTTCCAAATTCCTCGTCAGTCTACATAGCCTGCTGTTTGCCCTATCTACAGTTCCTGTTCCAGAGCCTGAAGCTGTGAAGGTTGACCGTACCCACTTGACACCCACTGAAAGACAAAGGAGAATCAGCACCCATCCCTGTCTGCACTGTGGCCAATCATACCCACTTCATCTCCACCTGCCCAATAAAAGCCAAGCATCTTCCAGTAGGACAAAGAGTACTGGTGAGTGTGACCCTTGTCCATCTCTCCTCGACACTATTCTGGCTCATGCCTGCTTCTATGAAGTGGGGCATCCAACGGTGAGCAGTCTCCATCTTGGTCGATTCTGGTGCGGAGGGGCTTTTTATCAATTCTGGCCTAGCTTCCCAGTGGGGATTACTCATGTCTGCTCTCTAGTCATTATTGATGATCAATGCCTTGAATGGTCACCCATGGCACGTCCCTGGTGAGTCTTGGTTTATCTGGCAACCATGATGAATAGTTAACCCTTTATATTATTGACTGTCCTCGAGCTCCCATTGTCCTGGGTCACCTCTGGTTAGTTAATCCCAGAAAAGCTTTATTTTGATATGACCAAAACTCAAGTAAACTGGACTAGTTCTGCTGGGCACCAGGGTTAGTATTGATAAGTTGAGCAGAAGGGTCTGTTTCCATCCTGTATTACTCAATAACCATATAACAATTACAGCATGGAACCAGGTCATCTCGGTCTTTCTAGTCCGTGCTGAACACTTCCTCTCACCTAGTCCCACTGACCTGCACTCAGCCCATAACCCTCCATTCCTTTCCTGTCCATATACCTATCCAATTTTACTTTAAATGACAATATTGAGCCTGCCTCTACCACTTCTACTGGAAGCTCATTCCACACAGCTACTATTCTGAGTAAAGAAATTTCCCCTTGTGTTACCTTTAATCTTTTGCCCCCTAACTCTCAACTCATGTCCTCTTGTTTGAATCTCTCTGACTCTCAATGGAAAAAAGCCTATCCACGTCAACTCTATCTATACCCTCATAATTTTAAATACCTTTATCAAGTCCCCCCTCAACCTTCTATGCTCCAAAGAATAAAGACCTAACTTGTTCAGTCTTTCCCTGTAACTTAGGTGCTGAAACCCAGCTAACATTCTAGTAAATCTTCTCTGTACTCTCTCTATTTTTTTGACATCTTTCCTATAATTCGGTGACCAGAACTGTACACAATACTCCAAATTCGGCCTTACCAATGCCCTGTACAATTTTAACATTACATCTCAACACCTATACTCAATGTTCTGATTTATAAAGGCCAGCATACCAAAAGCTTTCTTCACCACCCTATCCACATGAGATTCCACCTTCAGGGAACTATGCACCATTATTCCTAGATCACTCTGTTCTACTGCATTCTTCAATGCCCTACCGTTTACCATGTATGTCCTATTTGGATTATTACTACCAAAATGTAGCACCTCATATTTATCAGTATTAAACTCCATCTACCATCGTAAAGCCCACTCTTCTAACTGGCCTAAATCTCTCTGCAAGCTTTGTAAACCTACTTTATTATCCACAGCACCACCTTTCTTAGTATCATTTGCATACTTACTAATCCAATTTACCACCCCTTCATCCAGATCATTAATGTATATGACAAACAACATTGGACCCAGTACAGATCCCTGAGGCACACCGCTAGTCACCGGCCTCCAACCTGACAAACAGTTATCCACCACTACTCTCTGGCATCTCCCATCCAGCCACTGTTGAATCCATTTTACTACTTCAATATTAATACCTAACGATTGAACCTTCCTAACTAACCTTCTGTGTGGAACCTTGTCAAAGGCCTTACTGAAGACCATATAGACAGCATCCACTGCTTTACCTTTGTCAACTTTCCTCATAATTGCTTCAAAAAAATTCAGTAAGATTTGTCAAACATGACCTTCCACACACAAGTCCGTGCTAACTGTTCCTAATCAGACCCTGTCTATCCAGATAATTATAAATACCAATTCTAAGAATACTTTCCATTAATTTACCCACTACTGACGTCAAACTGACAGGCCTATAATTGCTAGGTTTACTCTTAGAACCCTTTTTAAACAATGGAACTACATGAACAATACGCCAATCCAGTGGCACCATCCATCCCCATTTCTAATGACATTTGAAATATTTCTGTCAGAGCCTGTGCTATTTCTACATTAACTTCCCTCAAGGGCCTAGGGAATATCCTGTCACATTCTGGAACTTTATCCACTTTTATGTTCCTTAAAAGTGCCAGTACTTCCTCCTCCTTAAGCATCATAGTTTCCATAGCTTCCCTACTTGTTTCCCTTATCTTACACAATTCAATATCCTTCTCCTTAGTGAATACCAAAGAAAAGAAATTGTTCAATATCTCCCCCATCTCTTTTGGCTCCACACGTAGCTGTCCACTGTGATTCTCTAAGGGACTAATTTTATCCCTCACTATCCTCTTGCTATTAATATAACTGTAGAAACACTTTGGATTTATTTTCACCTTACTTGCCAAAGCAACCTCGTATCTTCTTCAGATTCAGATTAAGTTTATTGTCATTTAGAAACCACAAATGCAATGCAGTTAAAAAATGAGACAACGTTCCTCCAGAATGATTTCACAAAAGCATATGAGAAAACAGACTACACCAGAAAAACCATATAACCTTTGGCTATCCCCAACCCAGAGTCTGGAGAGGCTGCTGCGTATTAATATCGCGCTACTGTCTTAGCGCGTTCCCCGGAAAGGAGCTCCAAATCCACCAGACAAACAAGACCAAAAACTAAAGCTACAAGACCTACACAAAACCACATTGTTACAACATATAGTTACAACAGTGCAAACAATAGCATAATTGATTAAAAAAAAACAGACCATGGGCACAGTAAAAATAGTCCAATGATGTTAAAGGACTATAAGTTCAAAAGAAATCACCATACAGTTTTCTAATTTCTTTAAGATTCTTTTTACATTCTTTACATTCCCCAAGCACCTCACCTACTCCATGCTGCCTATATTTTTTGGAGATCTCTCTCTTTTTCCGAGCCAGGTTTCCAATATCCCTTGAAAACCATGGCTCGCTCAAAATTTAACCTTTCCTTTAAAACTAACATAACTCTGATTCAAAATCCAATTTCACTAAAAATCCCTGTGATGCATCAAAGACACTCAATCTGTCAAACGTACTTAGTCTGTAATTTTCACATGCCCCTGGGATGTAACATACTGAGGGAGAAATTCTTTCCTGTCTATCGTAATTGGCAGCTCTTCATTCAGAGAGTATGCCCTATGCTTGTTGGCTGTGTAGTTCAAAAGAAGCAGACTCAACACGTGTGTTGAAAAGGTTCATTCAAGACTGGAAAGGATGCCTGATGTGGATTATGGAAGACTTAGACCGTTCGTGTACAATGGTATTTTTCTTTAACTGAGTTCAGGGTTGATTTCAGTGCTGGTTGTACTAATTTTGTCCCACAAAGAAAGTTGATTTTTAGGATGAATGTCCTGCACTCCAACAAAAGAAGCATGATCACTGTAATGAACCCACAGCTAGATTATTGTGAGATGACAAAAAAGATGGAGCTGGCTTGCTTTATCTTCCTTTACAAATCAAAGATGCTATCAAAAGCTCAGAAGGTATTTTTTTGGTGTATTTTCTTCCTCATAGTTAGAAAGGTTTAGAGGGATTTGGGCTAAGCACAGGCACAATGGATTAGTTTAGATGGGCATTTTAGTTGAAGTAGATTTCTGTCTCCGACACCTTTTTTTGGATACAAAGTTCCAGGCCACCAGCAGTCTTTAAAGAAAAGTTTTCTTTTCCCCCTCAACTTTCCCTGTTGTCTGTTTCCTTGAACCCATGCTCTCTTGTTGACCTCTCAGCCAAAAAGGAATGTTCCCTTCCTATTTACCGAAAAGTCATAGGATAATGATGATTTACAAGAATGGCAACTGACGGAGCACTAGGCTTGAGTCAGCTGGGAGGCCCATGTCTCCAATCTCAATTTGTGTAACTCAGCACCATGTCAAGGAATGTAGGGGTTAGTATTCTGCATCAACCCTGTGATAGCACCCTACTGCAGGTCCCTCAGTGATAGCACCCTACTGCAGGTGTCTCAGTGATGATGCAGTTCAGCAACATCTTCACTAGTTATGGATGGGCAATACATTTTGGTCCTGACTTTGATGATGCATTAAAAAAAAATGACTATTTATATGTTTGCTTTTAAGATTCAAGATTGCTTATCATCATTAAAGGAGGAAAAAAGATTGTTACTCCTGATCTGATGCAACATAAAAAACACAATAAATATAAAAACAATCCTATAAACATAATGTTCAAGTAACTTGCATACATAAACTGATTTTTATTGTAGGATTATACTGTATGTTAAAGGCTACCATGTTAATCCAAATGACATTTCATTTCTGACCTAGGTTGATAAATTATTAGCCATTTTGAGAAGATAATTCATGTTTAGAATCATGGAGTATAATGTAGGTGTCTTTACTGTCCAGGTGCTGCAGAGCTGAGTGTTGGTCTTGGAAGATGGCACAATTAAACAATTAGTAATTAAACACATAACAAAATTGATTACTTCTGCATGCACATGGTTCATATCCTTCCATTCTCTGCAAATTCATATGTCTAGCTAAGTCTTGTAAACATCTTTATCCTCACTATCTACCTTGTTATAGCTTTACAACTTATTATCTGCCTGTACTGCACTTTTTTTCTGTAACTATTGTTTTATTCTGCATTCTGTTATTGTTTTTCCTTGTGCTTCCTCAATGCACTGTTGTAATGAAATTATCTGTATGGCTAACAGGCAAAACAAGTTCTTCACTGTACCTTGTGGTGATGTATAATAATAAACCAATTCTATTTCCAAAAACAAAAATCATATGCAAGGCCTGGCAGGCAGTACGTTCCAGGAGCCCATCACTCCCTGTGGGAGGGAAAAACTTGTCTGGATATCTCCCTTTAATGTACTCCCTCTCACTTAAATCCGTGTCCACTGGTATTAGACAGTATGTGTCAGCTGTGACTCAGTAAGTTCAAGAACCGCTTCTGTGTAGTGCTGATGGACTTGTCAATAAGACAATCATATGTTACTGCTTCCAGAGAAATTCTCCAATATCCTGGACTGTACGGATCCCTCAAAGAATAACTGGTGCAGCAGATTACCATATTCTTGTTTGTGGGTGCTTGCTGTGCATATAGACAGGAGACACCATTTCCAATTTTGCAATTACAGTCGGGCCTCCTTATCCGCGGATTCTGCATGCGCAGATTCAACCAACCGTGGATTGGGAAAACCCGGAAGTTCTCTCTCTAGCACTTCCCTAACTTGACTTCTCTAACTTCCGTTAATGCCCCTCCTCCCCTTCTTACCCCATCCCTGACATATTTAGTTGTTTTTTCTCTCTCTGTCTCTGCCAATCACTCTGCCTGTTCTCCATTTCCCTCTGGTGCTCGCCCCCCCTTTCTTTCTCCCTCGGCCTCCCGTCCCATGATCCTTTCCCTTCTCCAGCTCTGTATCCCTTTTGCCAATCACCTTTCCAGCTCTTAGCTTCATCCCACCCCGTCCGGTCTTCTATCATTTCACATTTCCCCCTCCCCCCTACTACTTTCAAATCTCTTAGCATCTTTCCATTCAGTTAGTCCTGACGAAGGGTCTCGGCCCGAAACATCAACAGTGCTTCTCCCTATAGATGCTGCCTGGCCTGCTGTGTTTCACCAGCATTTTGTGTGTGTTGTTGTTTGAATTTCCAGCATCTGCAGATTTCCTTGTGTTTGCTCTCCTGCACTCGTTGTTTGAGCATGTACAGACTATTTTTTCTTGTCATTATTCCCTAAACAATACAGTATAACAACTATTTACATAGCATTTACATTGTATTAGCTATTATTAGTAATCTGGAAATGACTTAAAAGTACAAGCAGTCCCCGGGTTATGAAAGAATTCTGTTCCTCAGTCCGTCTTTAAGTCAGATTTGAAGTCGGAACAGGTACATCCGGTGTTATTTAGTGTCAGTTAGTCAAATGTTTTTCTTAATATGTAGTTCATATTTTACCATTCTATGCATATAAAACACTTAAGAAACACACATATTTCAATAATTTAACCACTGCGTTGCTTAGTAATAATTGTAGCTTTCATCGGGGCAGGGCCTTTCACATGCTCCATTAAAATTGTTCCGATGGTTGACCGACTGTAGCCTAATGTTTTTCCAATGACCGATGGTGTTTCACCTCTTTCCAATTGTTTTATTACTTCCACCTTATTTTCAATCATGATCGTGATTATTTTTATGAATAGAAACTCTGCAGATTCAGAGCTGCACCGCCGGGTCCTAATGTGCACTGCACTGAGACATGTTAAATAAAGTCCACACAAAGTACACTGCAGATGCTGTGGTCAAATCAAGACGTACAAACAAGCTGGATGAACTCAGCAGGTCGGGTAGCATCCATTGAAAGGAGCAGTCAATGTTTCAGGCCGAGACCCTTCATCAGGACTGACGTTGACTGCTCCTTTCAATGGATGCTGCCCAACCTGCTGAGTTCATCCAGCTTGTTTGTACATCTTAAATAAAGTCCGGGGTTCCGCTGGGTCTTAAAAACCATGGTACTGAGACAGGTTAAATAAGGGAGTTGAACATCCGCGTTTTTTGGTATCCGTGGGGGGGGGGGGGTGTCTCAGAACCAATCCCCTTCGAATAAGGAGGGCCGACTGTATAACTGCATCATGCAGTCATAAGGCATAGAATCATATGGCATGGAACAACTTGGCTCAACCTGTGCATGCTGATCATAAGAAGTAGGAGCAAGAGTAGGCCATCCAGCCCATCGAGCTTGCCCTGCCATTCAGTAAGATCATGACTGATCTGTCCGTAAACTCAACTCCATCTACTTGCCTTTCCCCCATAACCTTTAATTCCCTTACTATGTAAAAACCTATCTAACTGTTTCTTAAGTATGTTTAATGAGGAAGCCGCAACTGCTTTCCTGGGCAGTGAATTCTATAGATTCACCACTCTCCGGGGAAAAACATTTTCTCCTCATCTCCATCCTAAATCTTCTCCCCTGAATCTAGAGGCAATGTCCCCTAGTTCTAGTCTTATCTATCCCTTTCAAAATTTGACATGTTTCTATAAGATCCCCTCTCATTCTTCTGAACTCGAGGGTATAGAACCAGGCAACTCAATATTTCCTCATAGGTTAACCCCTTCATCCCTGGAATCAACCTGGTGAATCTCCTCTGCACTGCCTCCGAAGCCAGTATGTCCTTCCTCAAGTTTGGAGGCCAGAACTGCACACAGTATTCCAGGTGCAGCCTCACCAGTACCATGTATAGTTGCAACGTGACCTCCCTGCTCTTGAATTCAATCCCTCTAGCAATGAAGGCCAACATTCCATTTGCCTTCTTAATAACCTGTTGCACCTGCAAGCCAATTCTTTGCTATTCATGAACAAGCACTTCCAAGTCCCACTGCACAACAGCATACTGCAGTCTTTCACCATTTAAATAATAATCTGCTCTTCTATTATTCCTTTCAAAGTGGATGATCTTGCATTTACCAACATTGTATTCCATCTACCAGACCTTGGCCCACTCACTTAACCTCTGTAGACTCTCTACTTCCTCTGCACAATTTGCTTTTCCACTCAGTTTAATGTCATTAGCAAATTTTGCAACACCACACTCAGTCCCCTCTTCCAGATCATCAAAGTAAATGGTAAACAGCTGCGGACCCAGCACCGATCCCTGCGGCACCCCACTGTCAACTGGAGAAACACTCATTTATACCAGCTCGCTGCCTTCTATTGGTAACCAATCCACTATCCATGCCAATAACCTCCTCCGACTCAATGCATCCGTATCTTATTTATAAGTCTTGTTACGTACACACAACCCTGTAGAAGTATCAGCAGCAATGGAGCACACCTGGAGTCTGGTCTTGATGTTAACACCACTATTTATTTTAGTAACTACTTAATATTGTAACTTAAACCAGATAAATCTAAAGTTAGCAGTGTTATGCATATATATGTGTGTAAGTATAATTCCCAAACTCCTTCAAGCCCAGGTGGCGAGGTTTAAAATCTTACGATGGTAATGTAACAAAGTTCAGTTCAATGCATGGAGTTGTTATCGTTGGTATGAGAGAGATATTTGTAATCCAAAGGCAAAATCCACGATAGGAGAAAAACAGTTCAATAAGAGCTGTTGGTCTTCTGTCATTAGCTCTGAATCCACACACAAAGTATCACCGACAGCGATCTTCACAGAATATCCTTCTTCACATGTGGTTACCACAATACCACGGCCAAATTCAGCTCGGGTCATCCGAAAGTGGTGGCCATAGGATACTCAAACAGAATCCATGTATGGATTATCACCAACAGTAGCTTATCACAAAGGGGACCATTATTGAGGGAAGACTACCACCCAGGCAAGGGTAGACGCACCGGTAGATTCCACAAGGTTATCCCAAACACACAACGCGATAGCCACTTATCCAGTTCCACGACATATGAAGTAACTCCAACAGTGATTTGCCACAGGGGTGCCTTCTTCAGTGAACTACCACACCCAGACATGGGTAAACACACACGTAGTATTCCAAGGTTTTCCCTCACCAGAGAACCCGCACCTGTGGATTAACTATGTGACAACCCCACTTTCATATTTGAATGGAATCAAACTCACCCTTATGGGCTACTTGGAGAGAGTCCAAATAGTGATCTCTTTGTCACTAAGTTTCTTCTGTTTCAAACCTTACTCTCCCCTCTTCTTTGAAAACTTCTTCTAGTTGTAGCATTTGTGAGAGTCATTTATCAATACTTTGGATTGATCCCTGGGAGAAAGACTAGGTACTTTCAGCTTATCTATCTAAATCATGATCTTGTGTACCTCTATCAGGTCACTTACATTCTCCTACATTCCAGGGAAGAAGGTCCTAGTCTGTGCAAGCTCTCCTTGTAACTTAGGCTCCCAAGTGCAGGAAATATCCTTCATAAATCTTTTCTGCATTTTTCAGTGACATCTTTCCTACAACAGAATGACTAAAACACTACATAATTCTTCAAGTGCTTAGGAGAAGAACAGCTTTTGTAGTACACACACAAAATGGTGGAGGAACTCAACAGGTCTGGCAGCATCAATGGAAATTAATAAATAGTTGATTTCAGGCTAGGACCTTTCATGAGTACTTTGTTTTTTTACAGAAAGCTTTAGGGTGACCTGAGCCTGGGGGAGGTCCCTGCAAGGTCATGTTTGTTCAGCTCTTCCTTTACTTCTGTGGAGTATTTTGGCATTGATATTGTTACCATAATGTTTCCAGTATTTTCACCAGTTCTGCAATTTCCACAATACTTATCCTGCACCATTGGAAGCCTCCCATCCGGACACATCATGACTTGGTATTGCAATTGCTCTGCCTGTGATGGCAAGGAACTGCAAAGTCGTGAACACAGCTCAGCACATCACAGCTACCAGCCTCCTCCCTGTGGAATCTGCCTACAATTCTCGCATCCTCGGTAAAGAAGCTAGCACAATCAAAGACACTTCCCACCCGGGATTTCTCTCTTCTCCCCTCTCCCACCGGTCAGAAGCTACAAAAGCCTGAAAGCACTGGGTCTAGGACAGCCTCTAACTACTCGTATAAGATTATTGAATGGTTCCCTAGTATGATAAGAATCTACATGGTTTTGAACCTGCACCTTTTCATCTACCTGCACTGCACTGTTTCTGATAATGTAATACTTTACTCTGCATTGTTATTGTTTTCCCTTCTACTATTTCTATGCACTGTTATGATGAAATGACCTGTATGTGAGAGGTTTCTCACTGTACCTTAGTACATGTGAATAGGCCAATTTAGCGATTTGCTAATGGATTAATTCAATTATTTCACCATCTCAAAGTCATAAGTCTGGAAATAAGCTATGTTTATGTAACCTGTTAACAGGTTTATATTATTTTACCCTATTGAGATATAGGACTAAAGGTGAGATGGGTAATGTTGATTTAAAGAAAGAAGGGGGCTGAATGATTCAGCGACAGAATAGATTTGTGGATATGGAAGAATCAATGGCAGAACAGATGTGAGATAATATTTTAACAGACAATTAATGGCTGCAATTGACTTGTGGTTGATCTATTGTACTCCTGTGCGAAAGCTGATCTATGAGCAAAAAGTACACTGCAAAGAGGTAATGGTGCACTATGCCCTTCAAAACTCTGGAGGATGTGGTGTTATAGCTATGGTTTGTGCCTTCATTAAACCATGATACTCACTGCTAATGCACTTTTTATGGAAATAAAGTTATAACTCACTACTAAGTGTCTTAATGCTGCACAGTGGGAAAAGTTGTTGGTCATCATAATATTGATAAATGTGACTGGAAGGAAACTGCGTTGATTATCAAGTCCATTATGGAATGATCGAAATGCGATCTAACTGCAACAGTAAATACAGTGTACTGTACATAGTTACATAACCTCCGTCCTGAGCAAGGTTGACACTTTACAAAACCCAACTTAATGACAGCTTCTTAATTCCTGCAGTGGAAAGATAGAACAATAAGCACCACAATGAAGAGCCTGTCAGTCTTGCAGTTACTGATATTGGGGTCTTGGGCTTCAGGAAGACTGATGGTTTGTGGGGCATTTGGAGGGGAGCTGTTCCTTATCCTAGGAGTGTTGGTAATGTTGGCAGAGCCATAATTGTTACCCACCTTTGCTAACCATACAACTCAATATGGTAGGAAATTCTACTGAACATCTCCATTGAAGTCTGATGCAGTAATTGGAATTTAGAAGGTTAAGGGGTGCAATTGGTTTTCTGGATATTAAGAGGAACTGAGGCATTATATAGAGAAATAATCTCTACAGACAGGAGAGTCTAAAAGTTGCCAAATACTGTAAGTAAAATTAATTCACACGGAGATTTTGGAAGTTTGGAACTGTTTTCTATGAACAATAAAATATGCTTGTTCAATTGATGATTTTGTATTTGAGGTTAAGATAACCAAAAATTGTGAGGCTTTGAGCAAAAGATGGTGGTGTGTGAGACCATGTCACAGGCTGTATTAAGCTAAGGATTGACTTTAAATATTGCTGTTGAGTTGTAGAGAAGACAGAAAAAATTGCAGAAAAGTAAAATTTACTTCCTATTACTTCCATAAATAATCTAAAGGAAGGCCAGAGAGCCAGGATTGTCCCTAGGAGTAGCCAGGAGAAAAGCTGGAGGCCAAGGAGAGGGAAGACCAGGTGATGTTACAAACCTTATCCCCCGTTGAAGTGGGCATCGGGTTACTAAAGTTGTGGAAGGGGATCTGAGGATCCAACCAGAGGGTGGTTGGAATCTGGGACATACTGTTCTGCCCAAGGGGGTGGTGGATGTAGTTAGTCCTGCAACATTTAAGAAGCATCTGGAAGATGTGTTTGATGGTGTATCCAGAGATACCAACCACGTGACAGATGCACTGCCACCGGGCTGGTCGGAGGACACACCACACGCCAATCAATATTTGGTCCCTCCCAACTAATCAATGCACACCTAAATTTTTGGTCACCTTAATTAGATTATCTCGCCCAGCCCCATGATTTAAAAGGTGAGGCATGTGCCTGGCTCACTCTCTCTTACAGACCACCTCATTGAAGGTAAGTGCATTGATTTATGTTTGGGAAGGTCTATCGTTTGTCCTGGTAAGGGAGCCGCAGCTATCCAAGGTCAAGGGGGGTAGCTGTCGTAGTGCTTTTCCCTTGTTCTTTGTATGTGTAGCTGTACCCTGTCCCCACACCGCTTCCTGTGTATTGTACAGCCGACCCGACCTTCCCCACACGTGTTAACCCTAAGCATTTTTTGTTCGAATATCGCAGTTGCTTGTATTGACCTGACTTCCCCTTGTAAATAAATTCCTTATTATTAAAACTGTGTGTGTCCAGGCCTCTACTGTTGGGACTCAAAGAACCAGTTATTTTCCATCACAACAGATGGTTCCTCTTGTCCTCACTTACCACCCCACCAGCCTCTGTGTGCAGCATATAGTTCTCCGAAACTTCTGCCACCTCCAACTGAACGAAGGAGATGTCTCCTCCACCATCAACTCTGCCCTCAACCACAGCTCTTCCATTTCACACACATCTGCTCTCACTCCATCCTTCCGCCATGCTACCAGGGATAGGGTTCATCTTGTCCTCACCCACCACCCCACCAGCCTCCGCGTCCAGCACATAATTCACTAAAACTTCCGTCATTTCCAACTGGACCCCACCAAACACTTCTTTCCCTTGCCCCCACCCCCACCAAATTTCTGCTTTCCACAGGGATCACTCAATATGCAACTCCCTTATCCATTCATCCCTCCCCACTGGTCTCCCTCCTAGCACTTATCCTTGCAAGCAGAAAAAGTGCTACGCCTCCCCCTACATCCCCTCCCCCACTACCATTCAGGGCCCAACCAGTCCATCCAGGTGGGGCAACACTTCACCTGTGAGTCTGTTGGGGTCATATTCTGTGTTCGGTGCTCCCAGTGTGGCCTCATGTACATCTGTGAGACCTGACATTTCTCCGTCCCTTCCCCCACCTTTCAAATCTACTCCTCAGCACTTTTTCTCCAGTCCTGCTGAAGCGTTTTTGGCCCGAAATGTCTGCTGTGCTTCTTTCCATAGATGTTGCCTGGCCTGCAAAATACATTTTGTGTGTGTTGTCACTGTGTAAAACCTATCCTGGTTAGTCGTACTGAAGTGCAAATTCTTGCATTAAATTCCTTCTGCCAATTTTCAGCCCATTTTTCCAGCTGATCCTTCTTGGCACTGAGGGTGAAACTGCTGAAGTTTTGACTTGAGCAAAGTATCTTAATGTAACATCAGGATGTAATGGGGAAATGTTACAATGCGTACAAAGTGACTGAAAATGACTCTATCCTTCTACTTATTTACACAGATTCGGGAAATAAAGAACAACTACATGAAACATAGAAGCCCATCCTTTGCTTCGTTGACAGAAAGGATGCCTGCTTCAGGAGTTCAGGTAAGAAAAAATCTGACACTTTTCCTTTCTTGCTTCAATCCATGCCTCCACAAAAATGTCTGTACCTCAGTCAAAGAACCATATTTCTGATTTTTTCAAAAAGAATGCCGATCATATATGACAAACAAGTTTTGGAAGATAGAATTCCAGGATAAATACAGATAATTCTGGAAGCACTCAGCAGGTTAGGCATTATCTGTAGAGTGACAGGCAGTCGGAATCAGCAACAGGTTTGTTACCAATGACCTATATGATGTAATTTTTTTGTGACAGCAGTACAGTGCAAAGGCATACAATTACAAAAAAACAAATGAATAATGCAAAAACATAGGGGAGGTTTGCTAAGGCTAGCAAACTAGAATTGCTGGGGCGTGGGATCCGAACTGAAGTGATGGAGGAAAGAGAGGTTGGCTCACAAATAGAGAAAGTTCGGAGACAGTGCGAAAGGGAGGATAGGCAGGTGATAAAGAAATGACCCACTCAGACCGATGGTTTGAGATGTGTCTATTTCAATGCGAGGAGTATTATGAATAAAGCGGATGAGCTTAGAGCATGGATCAGCACTTGGAGCTATGATGTTGTGGCCATTACAGAGACTTGGATGGTGTGAGGGCAGAAATGGCTACTTCAAGTGCCAGGCTTTAAATGCTTCAGAAAGGACAGGGAGGAAGGGCGGCACTGTTGATCAGAGATAGTGTCACAGCTGCAGAAAAGGAGGAAGTCATGGAGGGGTTGTCTACAGAGTCTCTGTGGATGGAAGTTAGGAATAGGAAGGGGTCAGTAACCCTACTGGGTGTTTTCTATAGACCACCCAATAGTAACAGGGCCATCAAGGAGCAGATAGGGAGACAGATTCTCGAAAGGAGTAATAATAACAGGGTTGTTGTGGTGGGAGACTTTAATTTCCCAAATATCGATTGGCATCTCCATAGAGTGAGGGGTTTAGATGGTGTGGAATTTATTAGGTGTGTTCAGGAAGGTTTCTTGACACAATACGTAGATAAGCCTACAAGATGAGAGGTTGTACTTGATCTGATATTGGGAAATGAACCTAGTCAGGTGTCAGGCCTCTCAGTGGGAGAGGATTTTAGAGATAGTGATCACAATTCTATCTCTGTTACCATAGCATTAGAGATGGATAGGAACAGACAAGTTAGGGAAATGTTTAATTGGAGTAAGGGGAAATAAGCTATCAGGCAGGAAATTGGCAGCATAAATTGGGAACAGATGTTCTCAGGGAAATGTAAGCAGAAATGTGGCAAATGTTCAGGGGATATTTGCATGGCGTTCTGCATAGGTATGTTCCAATGAGACAGGGAAAGGATGGTAGGGTACAGGAACCATGGTGTACAAAGGCTGTTGTAAATCTTGTCGAGAAGAAAAGAAGACCTTACGAAAGGTTCAAAAAACTAGGTAATGATAGAGATTTAGAAGATTATAAGGCAAACAGGAAGAAGCTTAAGAATGAAATTTGGAGAGCCAGAAGGGGCCATGAGAAGGCCTTGGTGGACAAGATTAAGGAAAACTCCAAGGCATTCTACAAGTATGTGAAGAACAAGAGGATAAGATGTGAGAGAGTAGGACCAATCAAGTGTGACAGTGGAAAAGTGTGTATGGAACTGGAAGAGATAGCAGCGGTATTTAATAAGTACTTTGCTTCAGTATTCATTACGGAAAAGGACCTTGGTGATTGTAGGATGACTTACAGCGGACTGAAAAGCTTGAGCATGTAGATATTAAGAAAGAGGATGTGCTGGACTTTTTGGAAAGCATCAAAGTCACCAGGACTGGATGGGATGTACCCCAGGCTACTGTGGGAAGCAAGAGAGGAGACTGCTGAGCCTCTGGCGATGATCTTTGCATCATCAATGAGGATTGGAGGGTTGTGGATGTTGTTCCTTTATTCAAGAAAGTGGGTAGGGATAGCCCAGGAAAATATAGACCAGTGAGTCTCACCTCAGTGGTTGGTAAGTTGATGGAGAAGAACCTGAGAAGCAGGATTTATGAACATTTGGAGAGGCATAATATGATTAGGAATAGTCAACAAGGCTTTGTCAAAGGCAGGTCATGCCTTACGAGCCTGATTGAATTTTTTGAGGATGTGACTGAACACATTGATGAAGGGAGAGCGGTAGATGTAGTGTATATGGATTTCAGCAAGGCATTTGATAAGGTACCCTATGCAAGGGTTATTGAGAGAGTAAGGAGGCATAGGATCCAAGGGGACATTGCTTTGTGGATCCAGAACTAGCTTGCCCACCAAAGGCAAAGAGTGGTTGTAGACGGGTCATATTCTGCATGGAGGTTGGTGACCAGTGGTGTGCCTCAGGGATCTGTTCTGGGACCCCTGCTCTTCGTGATTTTTATAAATGACCTGGATGAGGAAGTGGAGGATTGGGTTAGTAAATCTGCTGATGACATAAAGGTTGGGGGTGTTGTGGATAGTGTGGAGGGCTGTCAGAGGTTACAGCGGGACATTGATAGGATGCAAAACTGGGCTGAGAAGTGGCAGATGGAGTTCAACCCAGAAAAGTATGAGGTGGTTCATTTTGGTATTCCAAATATGATGGCAGAATATAGCATTAAAGGTAAGACTCTTAGCAGTGTGGAGGATCAGTGGGATCTTGGGGTCTGAGTCCATAGGACACTCAAAGCTGCTGTGCAGGTTGACTCTGTGGTTAAGTGGGCATACGGTGTATTGGCCTTCATCAATCACGGGATTGAATTTAGGAGCCAAGAGGTAATGTTGCAGCTGTATAGGACCCTGGTCAGACCCCACTTGGAGTACTGTGCTCAATTCTGGTCACCTCACTATAAGAAGGACGTGCAAACCATAGAAAGGGTGCAGAGGAGATTTACAAGGACATTGCCTGGATTGGGGAGCATGCCTTATGGGAATAGGTTGTGTGAACTTGGCCTTTTTCCTTGGAGCGATGGAGGATGAGAGGTGACCTGATAGAGGTGTATAAGATGATGAGAAGCACTGAACGTCTGGATAGTCAGAAGCTTTTTTCCCTGAGCTGAAATGGCTAGCATGAGAGGGCATAGTTTTAAGGTGCTTGGAAGTAGGTACAGAGGAGATATCAGGGGTAAATTTTTATGCAGAGAGTGGTGAGTGCGTGGAATGGGGTGGCGGTGGTGGAGGCGGAAACAATAGGTTCTTTTAAGAGACTCCTGGATGGGTACATGGAGCTCAGAAAAATAGAGGGCTATGGATGAGCCTAGATAGTTCTAAAGTAAGGACATGTTCGGCACAGCTTTGTGGGCTGAAGGGCCTGTATTGTGCTGTGGGTTTTCTATAGGAATTCATGAGTTCCTGGACTGTTTGGAAATCTGATAACAGAGGTTGTTTCTAAATTACTAAGTATGGGTCTTCAGGTTCCTGTACCACCTCCTGAATGGTAGAAATGAAAAAAGGGTATGTTCCAGGTGGTGGAGGTCCTTAGTGATGGATGCCATCTTTTGAAGCACTTCCTCCTGTAGATGTTCTTGATGATGTCAATGGTTGTGCTTGTGACAGAGCTAGCTGATTCTACAACCTATGCATTGGAGCCTTCTTACAAGGCCTGACATAAGTGGTTGGGAAGTTGTTGCAATCAATTATTAGAGATGAGATTCCGGATACCTGGAGGCACATGACGAGGTAGGCCAAAGCCAGCATGGTTTCCTGAAAGGAAAATCCTGCCTGACTAACCTACTGCAATTGTTTGAGGAAATTACAAGCAGGATAGACAAAGGAGATGCGGTGGATGGTGTTTACTTGGATTTTCAGAAGGCCTTTGACAAGGTGCCGCACAGGAGGCTGCTTAGCAAGATAAGAGCCCATGGAATTACAGGGAAGATACTAGCATGAGTCGAGCAGATTGGTTGATCGGCAGAAAACTGAAAGATGGAATAAAGGGATCCTATTCTGGCTGGCTGCCGGTTACCAGTGGAGTTCTGTAGGGGTCGGTGTTGGGACCGCTGCTTTTTACGGTGTATGTCAATGATTTGGACTATGGGATTAATAGGTTTGTGGCTAAATTTGCCTATGATACGAAGATAGGTGGAGGAGTGGGTGGTGTTGAGGAAACAGAAACCCTGCAGAGAGACTTAGATAGTTTAGGGGAATGGCAAAGAAGTGGCAATTGAAATACAATGTTGGAAAGTGTATGGTCATGTACTTTGGAAGAAGAAATAAATGGGCAGACTATTATCTAGATGGGGAGAGAATTCAAATTGCAGAGATGCAAAGGGACTTGGGAGTCCTTGTGCAGGATACCCTAAAGGTTAACCTCCTCGTTGTAAACAAAAAGTACACTACAGATGCTGGGGTCAAAGCAATATGCACAACATGCTGGAGGAACTCAGCAGGTTGGGCAGCATCCGTGATAAAGAGCAGTTGATGTTTCAGGCCGAGACCCTTTGTCAGGACTGAAGAGGGAGGGGGCAGAGACCCTATAAATAAGGTGGGGGGAGTATGGGAAGGAGAAGGTTGGTCGGTGCCAGGTGAAAAACCAGTAAGAGGAAAGATCAAGGGGTGGCGGAGGAGATAGGCAGGAAAGGTGAAGAAGGAATGTAAGGGGAAAGCACTATGGGTAGCAGAAGAAGGTGGAATTATGAGAGAGGTGATTGGCAGCTGGAGGAGGAGGCAGAGTGAAACTGGATGGGGGAAGGGAGGGGGAGGGAATTACTGCAAGTTGGAGAATTCATTGTTCATGCCAAGGGGCTGGAGATTACCCAGAGGGTATATGAGATGTTGCTCCTCAAACCTGAGTTTGGCCTCATCATGGCAGTAGAGGAAGCCATATAAGGACATATCTGAATGGGAATGTGAAGTAGAGTTGAAGTGGGTGGCCACGAAGGAGGATGGGGTGAGGACGAAGTGTGGGAAATGGAGGAGAGGCAGGTGAGGGCATCATTGATGATGGCAGAAGGGAAACCATGATCCTTAAAGAAAGAGGACATTTGAGATGTTCTGGAATGGAAAGCCTCATCCTAGGAGCAGATGCGGCAGAGATGGAGGACCTGGGAATAGGCAATAGCATTTTTGCATTTGGCTGGGTTGGAAGAGGTATAGTCGAGGTGGTTATGGGAGTCAGTGGGTTTATAGAAGATGTCAATGGAAAGTCTGTGTCCAGAGATGGAGACTAAGAGATTGAGAAAGGGGGGAGAAGTGTCCGAGATGGACCAAGTGAATTTGAGGGCTGGGTGGAAGTTAAAGGCAAAGTGGATGAAATTGACAACTTCTTGGTTGAGTTGGTGGTTAAGATGGCAAATGCAATGTTGCCATTAATTTCTAGAGGTATAGAATATAAGAGTAGGAATGTGATGTCGAGGCTCTATAACGCACTTGAGAGACCACACGGAGTATTGTGTGCAGTTTTGGGCTCCTTATTTTAGAGAGGATATACTGACATTGGAGAGGGTTCAATGAGAATGCAGATTCACAAGGGTGATTCCAGGAATGAAAGAGTTACCATATGAGGAATGTCTGGCAGCTCTTGGGCTGTATTCCCTGGAGTTCAGGAGAATGAGGGGGTATCTCACAGAAACATTTGAAATGTTAAAAGACCTGAACAAATTAGATATGTCAAAGTTATTTCCCATGGTAGGGGAGTCTAGGAGAAGAGGGCATGATTTCAGGATTGAAGGACATCCATTTAGAACTGAGATGTGGAGAAATTATTGTAGTCAGAGGGTGGTAAATATGTGGAATTTGTTGCCATGAGTGGCTGTGGAGGCCAAGTCACTGGGTGCATTTAAGGCAGAGATAGATAGGTTCTTGATTAGCCAGGGCATCAAAAGATATTGGGTGAAGGCAGGGTAGACTGGAAGAATTGGATCAGCCCATGATTGAATGGTGGAGGAGACTTGATGGGCCGAATGGCCTACTTCTGCTCCTATAGCTTATGGTCTTATGATCTTATAGGCTGTTTCTTTCAGCAACATTTCTTTCATCAGAATTATTGAAGTGAGAAAATAATTGTGTTTTATTTTGCAGAAAATAGGAGAGTGAAAGGGATAAAGAGAACAAAAGGAAAGTTTGTGATAGGGTAGAGATCAAGGTTGATTTGACCATAAGATATAGGAGCAGTATTAGATCATTTAGCCCATCAGGTCTGCTCCAACATTCCAACATGGCTGATTTATTATCCCTCTCAACCCCGTTCTCCTTCCTTCTCCTCATAACCTTTGATGCTATTACTAATAAAGACTCTTTCATCAATCGCTTTAAATATACCTGAAGACTTGGCCTCCAGAGGTGTCTGTGGACATACAGCTATGGTTCAATGCAAGAGAAAGAGGTGAATGTTATTTTGTCAGGTGTACTTCTATAGACAGAGATGATAGAGGGCAGCAGAGAGAAGAAAAATAGTGGAAGAGTGCAATTGCTGAAGTCTGAAATCAAAGAGAAAGATGGAAATACCTGGCAAATCAGAGAAAGATTGGAGAGGGAAAGATGAATTTCATTAATCAGAACAGGCTACTTCTGACACAAACAGGAAAGGCTTGTTATATGAAATTGTTAAATTTAATATTGAGCCCCAGATGGAAGATGAGGCACTGTCTCTTGAGCTTATGCTGGTCTATGATGGAATAGTTAGGAGTCAGAGAGCTTATGGTGGGAATGGGATGGGGAATTTTAAAGACAGGCAACTTGAGGCTCAGTGTCATCCCTGCGGAGATAATGTAGTTGTTCTGCAAAGAAAACACCCTGTATATACATAGATTATCAGCTGTAGGCCACATTGTGAGAACTGAATGCAATCTAATTAGTTGGAAGAAGTCCAAGTAAATTGCTGCTTCTCTTGAAAGATTATTTTTGAACCTGAATTTGGGAAGAGATGAGGTTAAGGGATAGGGATTGAATTTTCTGTGGCTGGATGGAAAGGTGCCATGAAAAGAGGAGTTGCTGGTGGAGGTGGCAGAGTGAACCAGGGAGTTGTGCAGGGAATAGTCTCTTTGATTTGGTGATCAGAATGGGAAGGGAAAGATAAGTCACAAAGGAGAGAAAGATTCTGATTGTGGAACTTGATGGGTTGGAAAGTGAGTACAGAGGGAATCCTGTCATTGCTCTGGCTGGGAAGAGAGAGAAAGATTGAGAGCAGAAATGTGTGAAGTAAAGCAGGCACAGTTGAGAATCTTGTTAACTATGGTAGTAAGAAAGAAAACATTTCGGAAGCATTGTCCTGGAAAGCAACATCATCTAAACAGACAGACATCTAAAGAGATATTCTCACTGAGCAGTGAGCCCGGGAAATTGTTAGACTGTTATAGAATCCTTGCAGGAAGTGGAATGGGGAAACGTATAGGCAAGGTATAAACAGAATTAAACAGTTTTGAGTTCTTTGATCAGATTGAAATGATTTTCCCATCAAGCTACAAGTATCATCAAGGCAAGGAATCACTTGTAAAAATATATTCAGAGCCAGATCAGACATCTATATTCATTATTTTGCAAGTACTGTCAAACTATTAAATGTGACCAGATTTACAATACCTAAGCACCTAAGTTACAGAGAAAGGTTGAACAAGTTAGGTCTTTATTCTTTGGAGCGTAGAAGGTTGAGGGGGGCTTGATAGAGGTGATTAAAATTATGAGGGGATAGATAGAGTTGTCGTGGATAGGCTTTTTCCATTAAGAGTAGGGGAGATTCAAATAAGAGGACATGAGTTGAGAGTTGGGGGCAAAAGTTTAGAGGTAACACAAAGGGGAACTTCTTTACTCAGAGAGTGGTAGCTGTGGGGAACGAGCTTCCAGTAGAAGTGGTAGTGGCAGGTTCAATATTGTCATCTGAAAAAAAATTGGATAGGTATATGGGCAGGAAAGGAATGGAGGGTTATGGGCTGAGTGCAGGTCGGTGGGACTAGGTGAGAGTAAGTGTTCGGCACAGACTAGAAGGGCAGAGATGGCCTGTTTCCATGCTGTAATTGTTATATGGTTATATAGTTACAAAAGAGGAAAAAGTTACCATAATTTATGTGGGAAATTGATACATTTCCCCAGGCTGACACCCTAACATCGGGCCTGACATCTCATAACTGAAGGGTAAAAGAATTTTGCCTCCAAAGTGTGTGTTAAATAAATAAATAAATAAATAAATAAATAGAAATAATGTAAGGCATTCACTGCCTGAGAGAAGTATAGAAGTATTATCCATAGTGATCTGATCAGTATCTATTGCAACAAGCATTGCAAGAGAGTTATCAGTGCATGCTTGCTTTTTGGCATAAAGGCAGAGAAAAAGAGAGTCTCTACCCTAAGGAAACACAAGGTAGATTCATTTATGCCTCATAGAAATTGCACTTGTAGGGAAGAAAGGATATCGTGGATAAGTTACAGCAGCACAAAATCTGGACGTGGAACCTCAGACATGAGTTTGAATCTCACTACGGCAGCTGTGAGATTTAAATTCAATGAAATAAATCTGACAATTAAAGGAAAAAACTGATTGCAATGACTCACCATCGGTAGTATCTACAGGAGACGCTGCCTCAAGGAGGCAACATCTATTGTCAAAGATCCCCATTATCCGGGCACGCCATCTTCTTCACAGCTACCACCAGGCAGGAGGTATGGATGCCAAAAGTCTCACACCATCAGGTTCAAGAACAGCGAAATCCCTTCAACCATTCAGTCCTTGAACCAACCTGCACAACCCTAATTACTACCTCAGTATAGCAACACTATCACCACTTTGATCACTTTGCATTACAATGAATTTTGGTTTGTTTTTCTAATTATGCTGTTATGTATAATGTATACATACTTCGAAATGAACTTTGAACTTCCTTGTAAAAATTGCATACTTAATTTGTGTTTCTTTTGTAAATGCTGCTTATATGGTGGTATGTGCCTGTGAATCTGCTGTAAGTCTTTCATTGCAATAAATATGACTTTGAGGTGGCACTGATTGAATATTGTTAAAACTCATCATGTCCTTCAGGAGAAGTAATCTGCCATCCTCCCAGCTCTGTATGTGACTCGTCTCATGAATGTGGTTCCTTCTTTGGAACCAACATAAGTAAGTGTGGTGTAGCTTGTTTCTCTATGGAGGAGTGAACAAAGCATTAGAAACAACAATTAATTCCAGGGGTACATTGCACATAAATTATACACACATTGTACATACATTGTTGATGAACCATCAATAACTCTCTGAGAAGTGAGGCGAAATATCGGCTTTTATTGGCTGGAAGAAAGAACAAGCAGCAATTGACCACCACACTGCATACTAGGGACTGAGACCGGGGCGGAGTCCCCAATTGCCTTTATACCAGGGTCCGTGGGAGGAGCCACAGGAGCAGTCAGCGGGGGGTGGGGGGGCGTGTCCAGACAGGTATATGTAGTTCACCACAATTGTACAGCACAGCACAGGTCCTTCAGACCATTGTGTCTGCACCAAACACAATGCCAGATTAAACTTTTTTATCTGCCTGGACATGATCCATATAACCCCATTCTCTGTATATTCATGTGGTGATCTAAAAGCCTCTTAAATGCCACTATCAAATCCACTGCCATCATTTCCACCAGCAGTTCATTCCAGGTACTCGCCATTCTCTGCGTAAAATAACTTGCCCCACACATCTCCTTCGAACATTCCCCACCTCACCTTAAGTGCATGCCCTCTAGCATTTGACGTTTCTACCCTAGAACAGACTTTCAGGTGGGAGTGTTGGAAGCAGGTATGACAAAGACATTTAAGAGGCTTGTAGATTGGCACAGGAAAGTGCTGGGAAAAGGAGGAATTACACAAGATAATGCCTATGCCTTTTGAAGATGATTCAAGATTCATTTATTATCAAAGAATGTATAAATTATATAACCTTGAGATTTGCGTGAAGATTTTTACTCCTCATGTACGTGAAGGATGTAAGAAATGAAGTCAATTCAATTCACAGGTAGCCACAAAACAAGAAACCTGGAAGAACCCAATTAAAGAAAATAAAAACAAAAGACCAACACTTGATGCGCAGGGAAAAGAAAAAAGTACAAATCATGCAGATAATTGAAGTGAACAATAGAATTCTAAACCAAATTTGAGACAACAGATTCGAACCCTGGAGCAGCCTGGAGTAGGCCCAAAGCCTTGCTTATCAGTTCATCATATTAGCGGACATGGATCACAGCAGCCGAAGCAGTCTTCGTAGCCTCAGCTCCATGGAGATGACCATTGCAGGAGCGAGTGAAATTGGCTCTTCTCTTGACCGACACCCTGGCTTTTCAGTCTATCTGGGCCAGCGTTTAAATTGACCTAATGACAGAACAGCAAAAGGCTCCGGTACCCTGGAGAGAGGAGTGAAGATCATGGAGAGCGAGCAAAGTTGGTTCTTGCCCCTGATCTGGGCCAGCATTTAAATTGTCTGAACAGTGTGTTGTACTTTGCAGTCAGACACAGCTGCAGTGAAAGGCTCTGGGCCTAGACCACACCACCCAGCAACTTGCTCTGGGCCCAGATTCCTTTGCCCAGACCGAAGCTGCTCTCAAGCTCTTCAGATAGGCTCAGTCTCCAGAGCGATCCAACCTTGCACCCGGGCCAATTGAACAAACATCGGAACTTTTCTGTTAGGCCGTGACTTCTCCTTTCAGTGTCCACAGCGATCCAACTTTACACCCAGGCCGTCGGATTTCCACCTGCACTGATTCTGCATCACTTCATCTTGGCTCATCCTCCGAACCTGCCTTGCCATCACTCGCCCCTTCTCTGTTTGCGGTGATAATTTACCATAGGAAAGGTATTTTTTAGTCAGATTTATCTTTACTTAGCTACTACTGGGAGCTGTTGCACACCTGCAGTAGTGCCATCTTGACTGGAAGTGCGTGAGAGAAGAGAAACTGGAAAGCCTGAGATGTGGTGAATGAAATGGCAGGTGACTCGTAATGGATGTCACCACAGTGTGTTAGGATGATGACCTGTTCCTGTGCTACATGTTCTTTGTGTGAATCTGATTAATGATGGGAGCATAGTTTGGTGCTCTGAATCCTTCAGGGAACAGCCACTTTTAAGATGTCGATTTGGAACCGTGCCTGTTCTGTTCTCTTCTCACTGTGCATTGCAAAGTTGATTTATTGCAGGGGAAAGTTGAATTTGAGCAACTGTATTTTTTTTTTACCACTACAATGTACATTTTCTGGCAGTACCTGAATAGTTTCATTACAGAGGGCTGGACAAACAGTGGGCAGGCTTCCTTCTTGAAAATAACAAAAAAAAAGAATGATTCAGTTGGTCCATGTTGTTAGGAGAGCTGCATTCCATTAACCTGGAGTGAGAGCAGGAAATGGGTCCCTTTGGGCACATTATTTCCATTCTGCTCTACTTCAGATTCCTCCTGGCTTCACTTCCCCTCAGAATTACTCGATTTAGTTTGCCAAGACTGGCTTGTTTGTGCTCTGACTTAAAAACTGCAGGGTTTCAAATAGCATTAGCACCACAGACACCAAGTCTCAGATGGCTTGTGATATTGGGCAGAGACTGAGTAAGCAATGCAAACAATTTTTATTCATATAGAGGCACAGTTCTCACTTTAATGAATAGGAACTTGTTAAATAACGCGAACAGGTGCTTTATTCCATTTTAGCTTAATGAATGATTTCACTTATCTGAAAGACAATGATGCAGGTTGTTGACGGGCGCCTGTACTAGTTAGCACACCCTTCAGAACTGTTGCTCATGCAGAACGGCTCAGATAATAGCCATGCTTAATTCTTATGGTGGCTGCTTTATGTCCTCATACATCTGGATTCTAGTTTGAGTTGGACACAAGGGACTGCAGCTGTTGGAATCTGGAGCAAAAAACACTGTGCTGGGGAAATCAGTGGGTCAAGCAGCATTTGGGGCCTCTACAGAGTTCCTCCAACATTTTGTTTTCCACTCCATTTTGTGTTCGGCTGAAACTGGGGTGGGTGCCAGCTCATGATGGATCCTGTTCGACATTTCATTTGCAAAGCAGAATAGATTTTGTCCTCTTGTTGCAGAGAGTGTGAGCTAGTAATTGCTGGACAAGTGCAGTAAAACACTTGCTAACTCACTGAATGGTGGGAGCAGTGGTCTATTCTGGTTTATAATTGCAATATGTACTGAGATGAAGCAAACAGTTTTTGTTTGTCTGCTGATGCTGAGATATATCCTCAGATGCACTGGCACACATTATCACTGATGTAACCTGGGGGGCATCAGGAGTTTCAGCATCAGATGCCCTCGCCCAGGTGACCCAGCTAGGGCTAATCAGGCCCTGGCTTATGTCTCAGCAGCACTGGTCCATGGGTCACACGTCTGGATCCATAGCCATCTGGAGGCTTGCTCAGCAGCCTCTGTTATGGTCCTGATGGCTCTGTTCTTTGCAGCTCCCATAATGTCAAGGAAAGTGTAGGTCCTGCACAGTGAGCAGACAGTAATACCTCTAAACCCCATCTCTGTAGGCTCATATTGTGCGCTGCACCCTGTGTCTGGCACTGCTCTACCAGATCCTGGTATCTGGCTTTCTTACATTCAGATACCTCCTCAATTGGGTCGTCCTGGAGGATTATCAGTTCTACCATGACCACCTGCTTCAAGGTTCAGAACGACCATGTTCGGGCTCAGGGACGATGATAGGATGAAGTCAGGGAACTTTAATTGCTTGTCCAGAACGACTTCCAGTTGCCAGTCAGATGCTGTGATGATCAAGCCTGCTGCTGATCTGGGCTGAGGCTATGGTTGGTTTCCAGCTTTGACAAAGGCTATGCGCTTTCTGGGCTGGCAGAGGAAACCTACTGTTAATGGCCAAGGAGATACTTTCTGCCAGTGTCTTCAGCACCAGGTCATGGTGCCCGTGGGAATGGCTTCTCCAAGGGTTTTTGGGCAGCTGCTGAGGATGTGTTCCACTGTCTCTCTGCCAGGGCAGAGAGGACATGATGGTGCCTCACTTTTGCCCAAGCAAAGATGTTCGCTGCACCAGTCAAGACGTTGTACAGAGCGCGATCATGGACTTGATGTGCTGGAGTTCTGCTTGCCAGAAGTTGGACCAGGAGATCTTCTGCTTTAGCCATCTAGGCAGAACATTCTATACGTAATTAGATCGAGGGAGTTAAAAGTATGTAGAGTATAGTGTAGCAGATGAAGGGAGAGGATGGTGCAGGTAAACAAATAAAGTGCAAGGGCCACAGTCTGGTAGATTGGGAGATCAAGACTTCACACAGAACACACAGAAATGCTGGAGGAAGTCAGCAGGTAAGGTAGCATCCATGGAAATGAACCCTTCTGCAGGATTGAAAAGGAAGAGGGAAGATGCCAGAATAAATGGCATGAATATCAATTTTTCCTTCTGGTAAAATGTTCCTTACCCCTCCTCTCTTCTATTCCCCACTCTGGCCTTTTCCTCTTCTCACCTGCCTGTCACTTCCCCCCTGTGTCCCCTACTCCTTCCCTTTCTCATCTGGTCCTCTCTCCTCTCTTATCCGATTCCTTTCTTCTCTAGCCCTTTAATCTCTCACACACCTGGTCTCATCTATCACCTTCTAGCTAGCCTCATTCCCCCCCCCCCACCTTTATTATCCTGGCGTTTTCCCTCTTCCTCTTCAGTCCTGATGAAGGGTCTTGGCCCAAAACGTGATACTTTATTCAATTCCATAGATGCCACTTGACCTGCTGAGTTCCTCCAGCACTTTGTGGATTTCCAGCATCTACAGAATCTCTTGTGTTTATAGCGTTTGAAGGGTCCATTCAAGAGTCTGAAAACAGCCTGGTAGAAACTGTCATAGAGGCTGCTGGTATGTGCTTTCAGGCTGGACAGAATGACTAGGATGGGGAGTGTCCTTGATTATATTGGCTGCTTTCCCGAGGCAGTGGGAAGTGTACATGGAGTCAATGGAAAGGAGGTTAGATTGCGAAGCTGTGTTCACATGTCTTGGGCAGAGTAGTTGCTATACCAAGCAGTGATGTATCTGGATAAAATGCTTTCTGTGGTGCCCCAATAAAATTAAAAGTTCAAAATGAATTTATTGTTATAATACATCTGCATCACCATACACCACCCAGACTTGTTTTCTTGCAGGCATACTCAATAAATCCTTAATAGAATAATAACCGTAATAGAATCAAGACCACAAGCTGTGCAAGTCAACAAACTGCAAAAATAATGAGTAATAATAATAAATAAATAAGCAATAAATATTGAGTACATGAGATGAAGAGTCCTTGAAAGTGAGTCCATAGGTTGTGGGAACATTTCAAGGATGGGGCAAGTGAAGTTGAGTGAAGTTACTCTCTTTGGTTCAAGTTCCTGATCCTAGTGGTGTGAGTCCTGAGGCTCCTGTACCTTCTTCCTGATGGCATCAGCAAGAAGAGAGCGTGTTCTGGGTGGTGGGGGTCTCTGCTGATGGATACTGCTTTCCTGTGACAACATTTTGTATAGATGTGCTCAGTGGTGAGGAAGGGTTTACCCTTGATGGACTGGGCTGTATCCACTACTTTTTGGAGGATTTTCCGTTCAAGGGTACTGGTGTTTCTATACCAGGCTGTGATGTAGCCAATCAATATAATCTCCACCACAGATCTATAGAAGTCTGTCAAAGTTTGAGATGTCATGATGAATCTTTGCAGACTCCTAAGGAAGAACAGATGCTACCATGTTTTCTTCTTATTTGTACTTGCATGCTAGGTCCAGGACAGGTCCTATGAAATGATAACACTGAGGAATCTAAGGTTACTGACCGACTTCACCTCTGATGAGAACTAGCTTATGGACCTCTGGTTTCCTCCTCCTGAAGTCAATAATTAGCTACTTGGTCTTGCTGGCAGTGAATAAAAGGTTGTTGTAATGGCACCAGTCAGCCAGATTTTCAATCTCCCTTCTGTATGCTGATTCATCACCACCTTTGCTTTAGCCTATAACAGCCTATATCAGCGAATATGGTATTGGAACTGTGCAAAGCCAGACAGTCATAAGTATAAAGTGAGTAGAGCAGGGGCTAATGCACACAGCCTTGTGTTGTACCTGTGTTGATGAAGATTGTGGAGGAGATGTTGTTACCAATCCAATCTGGATGGCATCTGCAAGTGAGGAAATCAAGGATCCAATTGCAAAATTAAATATTGAGGTCAAGGGCTTGAAACTTCTTAGTATGATTCATTGTGAAAATCCCAATTTTCTTTAGCCCTCAGACTAAATAGAATTCCTTAGCTAATAGATTTGGAATTTGAAAAAAAAAAGTGGATTAAAAGTGGGCGAATTTGCATTAACTGCTATAAAAAAGCAAAATAAAAAATGGGGAATGATTGTCTTCTGAGAGATGAAAAATAAGAGCGGGATTGTAATAAACACATTAACTAGTTATCACCACTTTAACAATTATCTGAAAAAATGAGGCTCAGTTGTTTGAATTGGTTAATTTCTGGGCCAGGGAAGTTATTGGCAATAACTGGCTTGTTGAAAGTGTCCCAGCTTTCTGTTGTGATTTAAATGGTTAATTAATGAGCAAATGCAACAACTTCATGAAGTCACAGGAAGCTTGAGGGTGAGATGCTGTTTTTGTGAGATTAATGATGGAACAACACAAATTATCCAGTAACATGTCATTATTTGTGTTTCATGAACACTTCTCTCCTGCCACAGGTTGCTGGATAACTTCCACATTAATAATCATAATCATGTTTGTGTGTGTCTAATTTGTCAGTGAAATATGTCATGAAATTTGTTGTTTTGCGGCAGCAATATTTTGCAGTACATGGTATTAAAACCTATAAATTACAATAAGAAATATATAAAACAGTGAGGTAGTGTTATGGGTTCATTGCCCATTCAGAAATCTGATGGCAGTGGGGAAGAAGCTGTTCCTGAAATGTTGAGTGTGTGTCTTCATTCTCCTGTACCACCTCCTTGATGGTAGCAGAGAGGAGGGCATAACCTGAGTACTGGGAGTCCATAATGATTGGTGCCACATTTTTGAGGCATCACCTTTTGAAGGTGTCCTCACTGCTGGTGAGCTGGCCGAGTTTACAACTTTCTGCAGCTTTTTCCAATACTGTGCAGTAGCCCCTCCATACAAGAAAGTGATGCAACCAGTTAGGATGCTCTCCATGGTACATCTATAGAAATTTGTGAGAATCTTTGGTGATGTACCAATTCTCCTTCAACTCAATGAAATATAGCTGCTGTCATGCCCTCTTTATAATTTCACCAATGTGTTGGATCTTGGATACGACTTCAGAGATGTTGACACCCAGGAACTTGAAACTGCTCACCCTTTCCACTGCTGATCCCTCAATGAGGACTGGTGTGTGTTCTCCTTCCTGAAATCCCCAATCAGTTCCTTGGTCTGATTGATGTTAAAGGCAATGTTGCTGTTGTGACACCAGACAACTAGCTGATCTATCTCACTCCTGTATGCCTCCTCATCACCTTCTGAATAGTTGTGTCACCAGCAAACTTATAGATGGTGTTTGAGCTGTACCTAGCCACACAGTCGTGGGTGTAAAGAGAGTCAAGCAGTGGGCTGAGCATGCATCCCTGCGGTGTACCAGTGCTGACTGTCAGCGAGGAAGAGATGCTGTTTCTGATCCACACTGACTGTGGTCCCCAGTAAGGAAGTCAAAGATCCAGCTGCAAATGAAGGTACAGAAGCCCAGGTTTTGGAGCTTAATGATTAGAACTGAGGTGTAAATGGTAGTTTAATTTGCTGCTGTAGATTACCAATTGGTGTAGGTGGAGGGGAAAGAGAATGAGGGGAAGGATTGGTGGGCTTGGAGTTGGAAGACTTTACAGGGAGATAAATAAGGCAGTGGGACATCAGGGTGCGCTCTGAGAGCTGGTATAGATTTAATGGGCCAAGTGGCTCTGTCTGTGTCAAAAGGAGAGCTGAAGCATTAATGAAACATCTGGTTGTGGTTGGGCAAAAATGTGGATATACATAAGAGAAATAGGAGCAGGAGTTGGCCATTTGGCCTGTCGAGCCTGCTCTGCCATTCAGTAAGATCATGGCTGATCTGGCCATGGACTCACCTCCACCTACTTGACTTTTCCCCATAACCCTTAATTCCCCAAGTGGCTGGTGAGCATGATGTATCCCTGTTCCTCCTGGCCAACTTGCAATACAGGAGAGGCAGTTATCTGTAGGAGCTGGTTGTAACTAACTCCTGTCACCCCACTGTGTTCCCCTTGGGAAGGTTATAATTCCTGAATATTTGTAGCTCTCAATTAATCTTGAAATGGGTGTTTGATTAATATCTGTGAGTTGTTTGCATAATGAGGCAATTAATCAGCATACTCCCCGCTTACATTTCAGAATTTACTGCCTGAGCACCGGCACAGTCACACTGGGCAGCTCATCCTGCTGTCTATCCATAGTTCCATTTCCATGACCACATACTGCCCCTTGGTCACCCCAGTGGGAGATTTTGGATAAGCTTCTCCCAGGTGCTGATAATAGCTAGTGTGGAATCCCAAAGTCCCACAGCACCAGGTTCAAGAATAACTACTTTCGTATCACCATCAGGTTCTTGAACCAATTTGCACGGCCATAACCCTATGGACCCATCTCCTGCGTTACCATGGACTTACTTGTGATTGTGTCTTTGTTCAATTTTTGTACAAAGGTCTTGCTTTTGCTACATGCTTTTATTCACCACATGGTGCTACTTTATTTATGATTTATGTATACTTTATATTCTGTATGTTGCCTGTACCTTTTTGTCTGTGAGGCTGTTGTGAGAAAGGTTTTCGTTGTACCTGTTCCTCACTGCACTTGTCCACATGACACTACTTTCCCATCACTTCTGAGCATGTCTGATATGTTAGCTGAGAGTAAGATACAACTCAAATGCCCTGCACCCTGTCCCCACCCCCAGGCCCAGCTATTAATCTTCTCAGCAAACATTGGGAGGACTGAAGCCATCATGTTGAAACCTATAAGAGCAAATGTCTGCCATGCTATCTCAGTTTCCTGTCATCCCTAAGCACTTTACAGCAAGCAAAGTACTTGAAGTGTAGTTATACAAAATAATGAAGGGCATGGATAGAGCAGATAGCAGGAAACTTAAGGTGAGGAATAGAAATTTGGAAGGGTCTGAGAAAGGATTGTTTTCTCCCAGAGCATACTTGAAATCCAGAAAGCACTGCTCGAAAATGGACCTATATCCATATTGTATGAGTCTCTGTGACTACCCTATGGTTGTAATTGGCAGTGTTTCTTTGAGAGAAAAATGTAGGCTATGCCAGCAACATATCTCTGTTTCATCATCATATTTGAAATAATATCCTTGGGATCTTGTGCAAGTAGGCCTTGGTTTAACCTCTCATTCAAAGGATGATGCCTTCAACAGGCCAGGAATCTCTCAGTTGTGTCATGGCAGACATCTTTATCATCTTTCTGGGCAAGCTCTTGAACTCACAACCATTTGAACTACGACTGATAACTGGCCTCAGGATAGCTAATACAAGAAGGGAGTTGGAGACAACATTGGATTAAAGCAAGATTACACACGAACTATGAGAATGTACAGTTTCACAGACATCAGATGCTTTCCCATTTGAGCTTAACTTCCTCCTAGTTTGGAGAATGGAACTGCCTCTCCTTCCCTATAATGTCTGAACCACCTTCTGCCCCATGATTCTCTATCCCATAATTCTCTTGGGTTCTTTGCATGCTCTCTTTCCTTTGCCTTGGCTTTGGTGACTGCACCTTATATTGCATTAGCTTTCTAAACACCTCATACCACTAACCATTCATTCTACCAAGACTATTTTCACAACCCCGTGAACAATTTTATGGTCACTTTTCACTTTGCATTTTGTATTATACCTTTATGTGCTTTTGACATAGATAATGCAAGATGTTGTCACTCTCTAAAGTTCAACAGTAAGCACATCAAGACCACACTGTTTAATAGAACTCAATGTGGAGTCACTGTCAACACTAATAGTCCTGTACTGTTTGTCATACCATGGCAAATTTGTACAGCTTTGCTTGGATGTCAATCAGAAATGCATTGGTAATTGGAAAAAGGGTAGACAGAAAACATCTAAAATAAAAATTTGTTACTAATAAGCAGCAGGACATTAAGACAAAGTGTATCAAAAAATTAAACACTTTAGTGACTAAAATATGAAAGCTACTACAATTCAGATGATTCTGAAACTGTACAGGAAAGCGAATCAAGCAGATTGTTCTTAATAGATCTGAAAGATGGTGGTAAAGGTAGAAGTGTTAGGTAACTTTGCAGAGTGGTAACTGATGGTGAATTAGTCTTACTGCCAATCATTCAAAGTTGACTGAAATAAATTTCTGTTAAAGCATCCAACTTTATAGTAAATTATAAATTGAATTAACTAGTTAGTGAAACTTAAAGGCAGGAAATTGGATGGATTAAAATGTTTCTAATATTTTTTTTAAAGTGAGGGGCCTGAATATTAGATAAGTATTTTTATTGATGTTGCATGCAGTTATTTCATTAACCATCCCTAGCTAAAGCATACTTCAAGTCCATATTAACAGGTAAAATGCAAAACAAAATCTTATTTCAAAAATGACTGTACCTTGGTAGACAAACAAAACTTTTTTCTTTGCATTCAGTGAGAGTTTTGGGGAAATAGAACATGTAGCACTGAAGGCCATTCAGCTCACCATGGTTGTGGTCACTCCATTAAAACAATTTGTATTCATAAGCAACAGAATCCATGGGGTAAAGAAGACTGAGAGAATATTTCGTAGAGGTGCTCAATAGAATGACTGGTTTGAACTGTAGAGAGAGCTTCCTACTAGTGAATGATTCAAGGGAACTGAAGCCACAGCTATTTATTAAATGCTGGACAACAATTACAAGAATGAATAAGAAAAACTTTGAGATTTTACAGAAATATAGGCATGACCTGAAATTCATTTCTTGTAGGAACAAAATCCACCTATTCCTTTAAATCGGAACTGGATATCTGTTTGAGAAAATAATTTGCAGGTGAATAGGACTGATGGGTTTGCTCTTCTGGGAGACCAGAAGTTAAAGGATCAGACCTTTTTTTCAACTCCATTTTCCTGCCTTCTGAAACCCTTAATCCCCTAATGTCCTCTTCTGTGTTGTAACAATTCTATGTTTCTGTAGCTTTGGCATCCTTGCCCCAGTCCTTGCACTATAATACTTGGATTTTTCCTCTTCAAGAATTTATGCAACCACAAGTGGAATAGGCTGTTTAGAAAACAGAATATACAAGTGCACAACATAGGGATGGGCCCTTCTGCGCATGATGTCTGTGCAGAACACAAGGCCAATTCAATTAAAACTCTTCTGCCTGCACATGATCTGTATCTCTCCATTCTCCATGTATTCGTGTGTCTGTCTAAAAACCTGTAAAACACCACTATTGCATCTATTTCTACCACTAATCCTGGCAGAGCATTCTGGGCTGTTTAATTTATTAAAATAAAATAAAATAAAAAAAATCCTGCCCTACATCTCTTCCTTAAACTGTACCCCCTCTCACCTTAAGTGTATGTCCTCTAGTATTTGAAATATCTATTCTAGCCAAAAGATTCTGACTGTCTATCTTATCTGTACCTCTCATGATTTTATATATATATATCCATCATGTCTACTTCAATCCTCTGAGGAAAAATGCGCTGAATCTCAGCAACCCACGGTCAAAAAGAGAGAAAGCAATTAGGAACATAGAAAACCTACAGCACAATACAGGCCCTTTGGCCCACAAAGCTGTGCCAAAAATGTCCCTACCTTAGAAATTACCTAGGGTTACCCATAGCCCTCTATTTTCCTAAAAATAGATAACTAGCTCCATGAACCTATCCAGGAATCTCTTAAAAGACCCTATCGTATAGTTGAGGGGCAAGTCCTTTTTGGGCAGATTTTTTAAGTGGAGCATCAGGATTTTTTGCTTTTAAGATTTGTGTTTAATTCAGTATCCTATACTGTGTTACAGAACGTCTTATTCACAGAAGGAAGAAATTTGGGTTGTTTGTCTCTATGTACTGTAAGAGAAATCCATGCAGTACCACAGCCCTTTTCTCTATAGTCCTACAAACTTTCCTTTCAGATACATATCCAACCCCCTTTAGAATGTCACAATTAAATCTGTCTCCACCGTCCTCCCTGCTAGTCCTGAAGGGTACAGCTCTGCAACAGAATAAATATTAAAATGGTCATTAATATATCTGATAGGAAAATAGAATGAACTTTGTCATTGGAGAGCTGTGAGGATATGGAACTCACTCCCACAGACGTAGTTAAAATGAGTGGGAGAGGAGCAGTTAAGGAAAGACTCAATGCACAATGTGGAGAGAAGAGATCGTATGCGATGTAGACAAGGAAGGAGACTTGTGTGGAGCATAAGGTCCACACAAGTTGTAAATCTTCAACATACACTGAGGCGAGATTTGCTTTGGGACTTCGGTTTGCTCATCAATGTTGGGTCCACAGCTTCTCGCCATGATGTAGCATTGCAGTTGAAGGGAATTATTCACCCTGAAGAGGTCACTGCTGTTAATTGAACAGGCCTTCCACAGTGTTTATTAGATACACAGGCAGCTGCCTAATTAATTCTGAAAGAATGAATCTAGTTTTCTGGACACATATAAAAGGATGCCCCACAACCGTTTGTGTATTCGTAAGAATGCTGGTGTATCTCAGCTTGGGAACTTATGCAGACCAAATGAATGGGCACATGCTTTCATTCCCTGAGTGACCCACTGTGCATGTCGTAGAATCACAGAGCCAAGGAGCCTGGATCCTTGCCCAGGTGTAGCCACTGTTATCCTTTTAACATGAAAGTTAGACAGATGGTGCAGACCACAGGAAAGGGAACAAGAATATCTTTTGGCTGATTCTTATACTTATTGGGGAATTAGCCTATTCCCAAATAGTTAACAAAATGGATGTGGTCAATCTTGTGGGACAAAGCCAGAAATTAAAACCATGCGTGTAGGAAATTATGATTACATATCGGTGAATTTTGGTTTATCTATAAATAGACGTCCCTTGTAGAGGCAGTATCTTTTGCATTTGAATATATTGCTGAACGAGAGGCAAGGATATATGCATTGCACATCATAGCTTGGTACACAAGAGTCTAGATTTGGATTAGTTATTAAATAGCATACATTTGTAGTATGCATCATACCTGAGTATTTAAGCATGTATATTTAAGTTCTATGTAAAAAACCAATAAATATTCAGTAAAGGTTCTGTTATCTGGCACGTGCTGGGTGACAGATTCCAGCTAATCAAGAGATTGGCTTGGTCTTCCCCTTAGCACTGTGCCTCCATCTGCCTTGCACTTCCCCGGGCACTGCCACTCAGTTGACTCAGCCTCTCCCTCAGCGCCATTCCTTTGATGGCGTGACCTCTCCTTCAGCACTGTCCTTCCATCAGCTTGGTTGCTCCCTTGGTGCTGTCCATCATTGACCTGCTTCTCTCTTGACACTACCCCTCCATCTGCCAGGCTGCTCCCTCAGATATGCAGCTTACTATGGCATGCCAACATGTGAAATGCCAGCTTTTACTGCATTGGTTGTTAGATATCATATGAACTCTTGATCTCTCAATCTACCCTGTCATGGTCTTTGCATTTTATTTGTCTGGCTGCACTGTACTTTCTCTGTAACTGTAACACTGTATTTTGCATTCCATTATTTTCTTTTTTTTATTGTTTTGAGGTACTTATACATGGAGTAATCAATCTGGCATACAAGCAAAAGATGTGCCAATAATCAACCAATATTAGCCTTGCCTAATTCACAAATGTGCCATTTTAGATTTCATTTGCTGCATGCAGTTACAGTGGATTTCTGTTAATTGGTGCTGCTGTTTATTTGGGATAACTCTTAAAGAACAAAAACTAATAGAGAAAATAGCGGGGATTTCCTTCATTTATTTGGGGCACTATGCTGCTTAATTGGGACAGGAGGTTGTTCTCCAACAGTTTCTAACTAGCGTCAGTTGCGTGCACTTGTGTGGCTGTTAGGTACTATACTGTACTTAGAGCGAATAGATTTTAAATAGCGTCAGTTGTGTACATTTGTGTTCAGAAAGCAGTGATTGTTGAGAATTATGCAATAAGACAATTTGGAGCTGTTCTGCTGAATGCAATTTCAACTAATCAGACTTGGAGATAGGAGAAACAGATGGGAGTGAAAATGAAATGATTTCAGTATTTCAGCAAGTTTGGAACTATGATGTGTTTGAAGGTATTGACAATCATCTTGAATGTTACAATGTAAGAGAATACTTGGAGGATGCAATCGTCAAAAGCATTGTATGAAGGCAGTCATATAATGCACTAGGTGTCTATGCTAATTTGTATATTTACAGTCAATTAAAAGAACATGGTAGCATGCACTGGATTAATTCCTCCGTCGATAACTATTAGGAACTAAAATACATGGTTTTATACTACTGTAATAGTATTGGTAATGTTCTAATTCTGTGTTTCATCTAACTGCATAATTTATTAGTTAAATTAGTGTCTCTTTTTTTAAATACCTTTTTAACTATTTCATAAAACTTTGTTAACTGGGGCAGTAACTCAGTTGAGCCAAAATGGGTCCTGATGAGTCCAAGTTAATTGGAAACCACTGCATATCTGTGGAACTTTGACCAATCCGGACAGCACAAGTTCTGAGAGGAGGGGATTTCACTCAAGTGGAAAAGTGCGAAATAGAGCTTTGACCAGCAATCAGTATGTGTTTAGGATTGATTAGCAAGAGCAAATTAAAGGAAGGCAGGGGCAAACACAGCAGCTCTCATTGCAGTGGCTGTCGTCTGAGTGAGCGGAGTCAGAGTGGCTTTAGCTCTTCGAGACTTCAGTGAGAGAAAGTGAAACAAAGGAAATCTCGAGGTTCAGATTTTTTTTCCCTTCCCTTTTTTATATCTGCTCAGTTTGGACCATAGAGATCCCAGGCAGGATAGTAGAATGTCCCTGTTGGATGTGGGGAAGGGAGGGAGACCACCAGTGTCACTGTTTACTACAACTGCAAGATGTGCATCCAGCTGCAGCTTCTAACAAACCGCATTAAGGAGTTGGAGCTGAAACTGGATGAACTCCGGATCATTCGGAAGGCTGAAGGAGTGATAGATAGGATATATAGAGAGGGAATTGTACCAAAGTTGCAGGACACAGGAAACTGGGTACAGTCAGGAAGAGGAAGGGGTTTAAGGAGCCAGTTCAGAGTACCCCTGTGGTCATCCCCTTCAACAAGAGGAATATCACTTTTGATACTGTTGAGGGAAGGGTGGTTGACCTAACAGAGGAAAGTCACAGTGGTCAGGTCTCTGGCACTGAGTCCGGCTCTGTGACTCAGAAGGGAAGTGGGGAGTAAAAGTATATTGTAATAACCATATAACAATCATAGCACGGAAACAGGCCATCTCGGCCCTCCTAGTCCGTGCCGAACTCTTCATTTCACCTAGTCCCACCTACCCGCACTCAGCCCATAACCCTCCACTCCTTTCCTGTCCATATACCTATCCAATTTTACCTTAAATGACTGAACTGGCCTCTACTACTTCTACAGGAAGCTCATTCCACACAGCTATCACTCTCTGAGTAAAGAAATACCCCCTCGTGTTTCCCTTAAACTTCTGCCCCCTAACTCTCAAATCATGTCCTCTCGTTTGAATCTCCCCTACTCTCAATGGAAACAGCCTATTCACGTCAACTCTATCTATCCCTCTCAAAATTTTAAATACCTCGATCAAATCCCCCCTCAACCTTCTACGCTCCAATGAATAGAGACCTAACTTGTTCAACCTTTCTCTGTAACTTAAGTGCTGAAACCCAGGTAACATCCTAGTAAATCCTAGTAATGATAGGGGATTCATTAGTTACAGGAATAGATAGGATGTTCTGTGAGCGAGAATGAGATTCCTAGGTGGTATGTTGCCTCCTGGGTGCCAGGGCCTGGGGTATCTTGGATCAAGTCCTCAGCATTCTTAAGCAGGAGTGTGAACAGACAGAGCTAGTGATCTATGTAGGTACCAATAACGTGGCCAGGATGAATGACGAGGTTCTGTATGGGGAGTTCAGGAAGTTAGGTGCTCGGTTAAAGGGCAGGACCTCAAGGGATGTGATCTCAGGTTTGCTACTTATGTCATCTACTAGGGAGGCCCAGAATGAAGATGATTATACAGTTTAATACTTGGCTAAGGAGTTGGTGTAGGAGAGAGAGCATAAAATTTTTGGATCATTGGGCTTTCTTCCAGGGAAGGTGGGCCCTGTACAGAAGAGACAGTTTGCACCTGAACTAGAGGGGGTCTGATATCCTAATTATAAGGTTTCTTAATGAGGCATGGTGGGGTTTAAACTAGACTTGCAGGGGGATGGGAGCCAGAGTGTCAGAACAGTTAGTGAAAAGGTTGTGGAGGCAGATGTTGTTAAGACCTCAGACAAAGTTAGGAATCGAAAGGTTGAGCATGGTGCAGCTAGTGTCCTAAGCTTCATATATTCCAATGCAAAACGTATCGTAAGAAAGGTGGTTGATAGTGCTAAG
This sequence comes from Hypanus sabinus, assembly GCF_030144855.1. NCBI lineage: Eukaryota > Metazoa > Chordata > Chondrichthyes > Myliobatiformes > Dasyatidae > Hypanus > Hypanus sabinus. The sequence continues at coordinate 158,295,465 of NC_082708.1, read as the reverse complement.
GATGAGGGAGCTGCTTTACAAATAGAAGCAATGTGTGGTGAGGGGAGGCTGTTGATAGGGCAGAATTGCAGTCAACAGGATAAGCTGCAATGTAAAAGGCTGACAGTATCTTAAATGTGACTACAGTACCGGTCTGAAAGTGTTATATTTGAATGTGCATAGTACCTGGAGTAAGTTAGATGAACATGTCGCACAATTGCAGATTGGCGGGTATGTTGTTGTAGGAATCATAGCTGAAAGAAAGTTATAGCTGCGAGCTTAATGTCCGGAGATGCACATTGTATTGTAGGGACAGGCAGGAAGTGAGGGGGCATGACATTGCTCTGTTGGTAAAAAAAAATGAAATCAAATCTTTAGAAAGAGGTGACTTAAGTTTGGAAGGTGTTGAATCATTGTGGATAGAGCTAAGGAACTACAAGGGTAAAAAGACCCTGATGGGAGTTGTATACAGACCCCCAAACAATAGTAAGGATGCGGTCTACAAATTACAATGAGAGATAGAAAATGCATGCCAAAAGGGCATAGTCATGAGGTATTTCAATATGCAGGTAGATTGGGAAAGACAGGCTGGTGCTAGATTACAGGAAGGGTAATTTGTAGAGTGCCTACGAGACAGCCTTTTAGAGCAGCTCATGGTTGAGCCCACTAGGCGATCAGCTATTTTGGATTGCGTGTTTTACAATGAACCAGAATTGATTAGAGAGCTTAAAGTAAAAGAACCCTTAGAGGATAATGATCATAGTATGATCAAATTCACCTTGAAATTTGAAGAGAAGCTAATATTGTATGTATCAGTATTACAGTGGAATAAAGAGAATTCCAGGGGCATGAGAGAGGAGATTTTTTCAGGCCAGTCTGGAAAAATATCACTAACCAACTACCATCAACTGATCACTTGCTATACCAGAGGAAACAACACACTGGACCATTGCTACACCACCATCAAGAATGCCTACCGTGCTCTTCCACACCCACACTTCGGGAAGTCTGATCACCTGGCTGTACTTCTACTCCCTGAGTATAGGCAGAGACTGAAGACTGCAGCACTAGTGGTGAGGACCAAGAAGGTTTGGACAAGGGAAGCACAGGAGCGCCTACAGGGCTGCTTTGAATCGGTGGACTGGACTGTATTCAGGGATTCATTTTTGAACCTGGATGAGTATGCTGCAGTTGTTACTGACTTCATTAAAACCTGTGTGGATGAGTGTGTGCCCACAAAGACTTACTGTGCATTCCCAAATCAAAAGCCGTGGATGAACCAGGAGGTACATTGTCTGCTGAAGGCAAGATCTGTGGCATTCAAGTCTGGTGACCCAGGCCTGATTTACGGAGGACTATTTCAAGGTTAAAGAGACGATTTTGAATGAGGTTGGTGGCAACATCGGATACATGGCAGCTTTGGCAGGGTTTGCAAGATGTTACTTCCTACAAAACAAAACCCAATAGCATGAATGGCAGCGATGCTTCACTACCAGATGAATTCAACGCCTTCTATGCACGCTTTGAAAGGGAGAACACAACTACAGCTGTGAAGATCCCTACTGCACATGATGGCCCTGTGATCTCTGTCTCAGAGGCTGATGTTAGACTGTCTTTAGAGAGAGTGAACCCTTGCAAGGCGGAAGGTCCTGATGGAGTGCCTGGTAAGGCCCTGAAAACCTGTGCCAACCAACTAGCGGGGCTGTTCAAGATCATTTTCAACCTCTCACTGCTACGGGCAGAAGTTCCTGCTTTCTTCAAAAAAGGCAACAATTATATCAGTGCCTAAGAAGAATAATGTGGGCTGCCCTAGGGCCTAATGACTATCGTCCAATAGCACTCATATCGACAGTGATGAAATGCTTTGAGAGGTTGGTCATGACTAGATTGAACTCCTGCCTCAGCAAGGACCTGGACCCATTGCAATTTGCCTATTGCCACAATAGATCAACAGCAGATGCAATCTCAATGGCTCTCCACATGGCTTTAGACCACCTGGACAACACAAACACCTACTTCAGGATGCTGTTCATCGACTATAGCTCAGCATTTAACACCAGTATTCCCACAATCCTGTACCTCCCTCTGCAATGGGATCCTCAACTTCCCAAGTGGAAGACAACAATCTGTGTGGATTGGTGATAACATATCCTCTTCGCTGATGATCAACACTGGCACACCTCGGGTGTGTGCTTAGCCCACTGCTCTACTCTCTATATGTGCATGACTGTGTGGCTAGGCATAGCTCAAATACCATCTATAAATTTGCTGACGATACAACCATTGTTGGTAGAATCTCAGGCGGTGACGAGAGGGTGTACAGGAGTGAGATATGCCAACTAGTGGAGTGGTGCCACAGCAACAACCTGGCACTCAATGTCAGTAAGGCGAAAGAGTTGATTGTGGACTTTGGGAAGGGTAAGACGAAGGAACATATATCAATCCTCATAGAAGGATCAGAAGTGGAGAGAGTGAGCAGCTTCAAGTTCCTGGGTGTCAAGATCTTTGAAGACCTAACCTGGTCCCAACACATCGATGTATTATAAAGAAGGCAAGACAGCAGCTATACCTTATTAGGAGTTTGAGGAGATTTGGCATGCCAACAAATACATTCAAAAACTTCTATAGTTGTACCATGGAGAGCATTCTGACAGGCTGTATCACTATCTGGTATGGAGAGGCTACTGCACTGGACCAAAAGAAGCTGCAGAAGGTTGTAAATCTAGTCAGCTCCATCTCGGGTACTAGCCTACAAAGTACCCAAGACATCTTTAGGGAGCGGTGTCTCAGAAAGGCAGCGTCCATTATTAAGTAATTCCAGCACCCAGAGCATGCCCCTTTCTCACTGTTACCATCAGGTAGGAGATACAGAAGCCTGAAGGCACACGCTCAGCAATTCAGAAACAGCTTCTTCCCCTCTGCCATCCGATTCCTAAATGGACATTGAATCTTTGCACACTATCTCACTTTTTTTTAATATACAGTATTTCTGTTTTGCATGTGTTTTATCTATTCAATATACCTAATCCATTTGCTTGTTTGTTTTATTATTGTTATTTTATTTATTAGACTTATTACTTTTTTTCTGTGCCAGATTTTGTATTGCAATGAACTGCTGCTGCTAAGTTGGCAAATTTCATGTCACATACCAGTGATAATAAACCTGATTCTGATTCTGATGGGATGGCCAGAATTAATTGGAAAAGAACACTGACAGGGATGACATCAAAGCAGCAATGGCTGGAGTTTCTGGAAGCAATTTGGATGCCACAGTATATATCCATCCTAAAGGGGTAGAAGTGTGCTAAAGTAAAGATGACACAAAAGTGACTAACAAGATAAGTCAAAGCCAACATAAAAGCCAAAGAAAGGGCATATGATAGAGCAAAAATTAGTGGGAAGTTAGAGGCTTTTAAAAACGTACAGAGGCAACTAAAAAGTCATAGAAACATAGAAAATAGGTGCAGGAGTAGGCCATTCGGCCCTTTGAGCCTGCACCACCATTCAGTATGATCATGGCTGATCATCCAACTCAAAACCCAGTACCTGCTTTCTCTTCATACCCCCGATCCCTTTAGCCACAAGGGCCATATCTAACTTCCTCTTAAATATAGCCAATGAACCGGCCTCAACTGTTTCCTGTGGCAGAGAATTCCACAGATTCACCACTCTCTGTGTGAAGAAGTTTTTCCTCATCTCAGTCCTAAAAGGCTTCCTCTTTATTCTTAAACTGTGACCCCTCATTCTGGACTTCCCCAACATCGGAAACAATCTTCCTGCACCTAGCCTGTCCAATCCCTTTAGAATTTTACGTTTCAATAAGATCCCCCCTCAATCTTCTAAATTCCGGTCGTTAACAAGATAAAGATGGAGTATGAAAGTAAACTGGCCAATAATATTGAAGCGGATACCAAAAGTTTCTTTAGATCCATAAAGTGTAAAAGAGATGCGAGAGTGAATACCGGACTGCTGGAAAACGATACTAGAGAGGTAGTAATGGGGTCAAGGAAATGGATGAACTGAATAAGTAGTTTGCATCAGTCTTCACTGTGGAAGACACTAGCAGTATGGTGGATTTTTCAGGTGTCAGGGGTCAGGAAATGTGTGAAGTTGCTTTTACTGGAGAGAAGATACTTACAAAACTGAAAGTTCTGAAGGTACACAAGTCACCTGGAGCATATTGTGTGCACACCAGGGTTCTGAAAGAGGTGGCTAGAGATTGTGGAGGCATTAGTAATGATCTTTCAAGAATCATTAGATTCTGGAATGGCTCTGGAAAACTGGAAAATTGCAAATGTCACTTCACTCATCAAGAAGAGAGAAAGGCAGAGGAATGGAAACTGTAGGCCAGTTAGTTGGACCTCAGTGGTTGGGGAAAAAGTTGGAGTCAATCATTAGGGATGAGGTCTCAGGGTACATGATAAAATAGGCCATAGTCAGCATGGTTTCCTCAAAGGAAAATCTTGCCTGATAAATCTGCTGGAATTCTTTGAAGAAGTAACAAGCAGGATAGACGAAGGAGAATTGGTTGAACACAATTGGTTGTGTACTTGGATTTTCAGAAGGCCTTTGACAAAGTGCCACACATGAGGCTGCTTAACAAGCTATGAGCCCATGGTATTACAGGAAAGATTCTAGCATGGATAAATCAGTGGCTGATTGGCAGGAGGCAAAGAGTGGGATTAATGGGAGCCTTTTCTGGGTGGATGTTGGTGACCAGTGGTGTTTCACAGGGGTCTGTGTTGAGACCAATTATTTTTATGTTATATGTCAATACTTTGGATGAAGGAATTGATGGCTTTGTTGCAAAATTTGCAGACGATGTAGAGGTAGGTGGAGGGGCAGGTAGTTTTGAGGAAGTAGAGAAGCTACAGAAGGACTTTGACAGATTAGGAGAATAGGTAAAGAAGTGACAGATGGAATATAGTGTTGCAAAATGTATGGTCGTGCACTTGGGTAGAAGAAATGAAAGGATTGACTGTTTTTTAAATGGAGAGTAAATACAAAAAACTGAGGTGCAAAGGGACGTGGGAGAGCTTGTGCAGGATTCCCTAAAGGTTAATTTGTAGTTTGTGGTGCAGAAGGCAAATGCAATGTTTGCATTCATTTTAAGTGGACTAGAATATCAAATCAAATCAAAATCAAATCAAGTTTAATTATCATTCAAACCGTAAATAGATACAGCTGAATGAGAGAACGTTTGTCTGGGGCTAAGGTGCAAGATATTCAAAAATAGCAAGCAATTTTGAAAATAGTGAGTAACATCCAAGAAGTGAGTACACAATACAAAAATCATAATCAAAGAAGCATATTCACTCAAAAAGAAAACATATATTTAGTCCAAGACCCAGAGTGACAATGTCTGGCAATTGTAGGTACAGTCTCCCGGCACTAGGATGTAATATAAAATCAAAGATGTAATGGTGAGACTTTATAAAGCACTGGTTGAGGCCTCACTTGGAGTATTGAGAGCAGTTTTAGGCCCCTTATCTTAGAAAAGATATGCTGAAACTGGAGAGGGTTCAAATGAGGTTTATAAAAATGTGGAGGCCAAGTCTTAATGTATATTTAAGGTAGAGGTTGATAGATTCTTGATTGGTCAGGGTATGAAGGGATATAGGGAAAAAGCAGGAGATTAGGGCTGAGAGGAAAAAATTGATCAGCCATAATGAAATGGTGGAGCAGACTTGATGGGCCAAAAGGTTTAATTCTGCTCCTGTATTTTATGGTCTTATTTACTGAAGCACTTTAATGTATAAAGATGTCTAGAAGCCTGGCCATATGAATTGGATATTGTAACTGGGAAGATCACTCTGTCAAATCTAGAGTCTAAATGGATTCTTCTCTTGATGCAACCACAATAAGTTGGTACTGTGATTGTAGGAATCAATTCACAGGAGTTTGCAGGGTAAAATGGTGTTCCAGCTACTGAATCTCCGGCAGGAGTACAGGATTACAGGGAGTGTCAGTATGGGGCGAGATGGTAATGGTTTGCAGAGAAGGAATCCACTTTTATTTTACTTTCCCTGGCTGAGCACATTCACAGTCTCAGTGCTCCACATCTGTTGACACACAAGGTGAGAGTCCTGTGCTTCTAAGCCTAGAGCTGCCTCCTCCAGTAAGTGACACCAGACCTCTACTAACCATGCAAAGGCCAATGAGGTAGCACCGGGACATGCAAAAGGATTAAGGGAAAGTGCAAAGGTAATTGGCTGACATTTCTGTGCAATATCACAAGTTTAGATTATTAAATTTGGTTTTAAATATTTATATTACATTGAGTTTTTGTTTTTGGTATTCTGGCTGGGTGGATCTGAGGGCACAGCTCAGATAAAGCGATGTCACTATAAAATTGAGATGAGGAGGAATTAATTCAGCCAGAGGATGATGGATGTGTGGAATTTGTTAGCTCAGAGGGCAGCGGTGGCCAAATGTTTGAGTGTATTTAAGGCAGAGGTTGATAGAGATTGGTTGTTCTGCAGCTATACAAAACTTCAGTCAGATTGCACTTGGATTTTTGCTTGCATTTCTGATTGCCCTGTTTTAATAAAGAGTGAGGAAAAGGTGCAGGAGGGGTTCACCAGCATGCTACCTGGATTATATGGTATGAGGTACAAGGAAAGGTTGAACACACATAGGTTGTTTTCCCAAGTGCCAGAAGTTGAAAGGAGACCTGATAGAAGTTTTTAAAATTATGAGAGGCGTAGACAGAGTAGAGTGTCAGAATCCGTTCCCCAGGGTAGAAATGTCATGCTTTTAAGATTTGGTGGGGGTGGGGGAGTGAGTTTAATGGCGATGTGAAGTGCAAGTTTGTACCCAGAGAGTAGTAGGTGCCTAGAATGGGTTACTGGCAGTTGAAGTGACAGCAAGCAATTTGGTGGAGTTTAAAGGACTTAAACTCTGGAGCTACAGTATGAATTGAAGGAAATGGAGAGGTAGGATTGATACACAGGAGGAGCACACCTAGTATAAATTAACATCAAGGGTGGCACAACATCGTGAGTGGGATGGCCTGTCCAGTGCTGTTGGACTAAAGTGGGAGAATGAGGTTGAAAAAAATCAGCTATGTTTGAGGGGTGGAGCAGACCTGATGGGCTGAATGGCCTAACATCTTGTCTTATGTTGCAGGGAGAAATGGAAGTTTTAGTGAATGGACAGTGGGAAATGTGATCAATAAACAACTGTTCTAGAAAAGTCTAGTCGCAAACCACCAATTGGGATTTCTTCTTTTGTAATACAATGGTCACCATATTGTAATCAATTGCCACCCTATTATTCTTCAGGAGTGGAAATCTGACATTCTCAACTATGGCCTCTGTATGACTTCAGACTCTCCAATCTGGTTGACTGTCAAACCTCTCAGTGCAGGGGAAATTAAGGCAGTACACTAAATGCTGACAATTACCAACAATGTCCACATTGTTTAAATCATTAACTGAAATATTTGAGAACTTGAGGTGCCCAAACAATGTGACAACAGAGAGTTAAATTAGGGACTCATGGAACTAGAGATGCTAGATTCCAGAATAACAAGTAATCTGCCAGAAGAACTTGGTGGGTCAAGCAGCATTTGTGGCAGGAAAAAAATTGTCGACATTATGGGTTGAAACCCTACATCAGAATTGAATTATCTCACCATTATGGTGATGAGGTCTAACTTTCAGCCCTGATTCTATTCTCTTCTGACATTCACATGGGCACAAGTCCAAAAGCAATCATTATACAATTGTTAGAGCCAAGAAACTTAACTTCCCTTTCCCTTCCTTGTTTTGGTAACATTACTGTACTGATGAGTACCAGTTTTCCTAATCTGGACAGCAGACCCATTGGGAGGTCTAACAACCCTCCTTTACCCTGATATAAGCTGTCGTTTTCTGATGAGAAACCAACATGTAAAAGGTGTTTGGAAATTAAAGTCAAATTCTGTACTATTGATATGTATGATTTAAAAAGCATTCTTAATTTTCTTTATCTTGTACAATAACATAGCAGGATTTTGTTGTTTTTCAGTCTATTTATAGAATGCTCTCCTTATGCATTCTTCATTAGTATCACAACCTAGGATTTGGATTCACACCTCCATTTTCTCGCACAGCAAGCCTTAGCTGTAACCATCTGGAAAGGTGCTGAATAGGGATTCGACACACAGCCTCTGTGGGAAGGAGGAGATATTAGTAGGAAGAGTGTGCCTGTGTTACACAAAAGTACTTCCTATCAGAGACACCGCTAATGCAACTATTTACCTCTTCAGTGTTGGTTTCATCGTCCAGGAGGTGGAGGGAACATATAGTGGGCCAGATGGATGTTGAGTACAAGAGCATCACAACTATTATGACTTGTTTACTTAGCAGAAGAAACTAGTCCTGAAAAAGGCAACACTCTTCATGGTTTTTGTGTATTGTGAGGTTTTGGTTTGTTGTACAATTGTTACAGTTGTTTGAGGGGACTGGAATTGATAAAGATAAGCATTAAATATTAGCAAAGATCTTACAGAAGTGAGGCAAAGCCTGGACCCTATACAGATTACAGAAGAGGAGGTGTTTGCTGGCTTGAGGTAATTTAGGGTGGGGGAAAAAACCCAGGGCCTGACGAGGTGTTTCCTCAGACCCTGTGGGAGGCAAGTGCAGAAATTATAGGAGCTCTAGCAGAGATATTTAAATCATCCTTAGTGACAGGTGAGGTGCTGGAGGATTGGAGCATAGCCAATGTTGTTCTGCTAAGGGTCTAAAGATAAAACAAGGAACTATAGGCTGATGAACCTGACATCAGTAGAGGGAAGCTAATGGAAGGTATTCTAAGAAACTGGATATGTTTGGAAATTCAAGTCAAATTCTGTACTATTGATATGTATGATTTAAAAAGCATTTTTAATGCTTTTTAAGAAGCATTAAGTGTTTGTATAGACAAGGAATGATTAGAGATCAGCAGCATGGCTTTATGCATGGTAGGTTATGTTTAACCATTCTGATAGTTTTTTGAGCAAAGTTGATGTTGTCTACATGGATTTTTGTAAGGCATTTGACAAGGTTCCACACGGGAAGTTGGTCAGGATATTGAAGTTGCTTGGCATTCAAGATGAGGTAGTAAATTATATTGGGCATTAGCTTTGTGGGAAAAACCAGAAGTAGTAGTAGATAGGTGCCTCTGGAGGCCTGTGACCATAAGACATAGAAGTAGAATTAGGCCATTCAGCCCATCGAGTCTGCTCCACCATCCCATCTGGACTGATCCCGGATACAACTCAACCCCATACACCAGCCTCCATGCCATATCCTTTGATACCCTGACGTGGCAGGAAGCGATCAACTTCTGCCTTAAATATACCCACGGGCTTGGCCTCCACAGCAGTCTGTGGCAGAGCTTTCCACAGATTTTCTACTCTCTGGCTAAAAAATTCCTCCTTACCTCTGTTGTAAAGGGTCGTCCCTCAATTTTGAGGCTGCGTTCTCTATTTCTGGATATCCCCACCATAGGAGACATCCTCTCTGCATCCACCCTATCTAGTCCTTTCAACATTTGGTAGATTTCAATGAGATACCCCCTGCATTATTTTAAATTCCAGTAAGTACAGGCCCAAAGCTGCCAAATGCTCCTCATATGTTAACCCCTTTGTTCCCAGAATCATGCTCTTGAGCCTTCTCTGGACTCCCTGCAATGACAATACATCCTTTCTGAGATATGGGGCCCAAAACTGTTGACAATACTCCAAGTGCAGCCGGATAGCGTCTTATAAAGGCTCAGCATTATCCCCTTGCAGTCCCTCTGCACCTCTGATATTTCAAACTTCTCTCCATTTAGATAATAATCCACACTGTTCTTCCTTTTACCAAAATGCATTATCATACATTTTCCAACACTGTATTCCATCTGACACTTTTTCTTTGCCCATTCTTCCAATTTGTCTAAGTCCTGCTGCAATCATGTTGCTTCCTCAGCACTATCACCCCTCCACCTATCTTTGTATTATCCACAAACTTTGCCACAAAGCCATCAATTCCATTATCTAAGTCACTGACAAACAACATGAAAAGTAGTGATCCTAATACTGACCCCTGAGGAACACCACTAGTCACCAGCAGCCAACTAGAAAAGGCCCCTTTTATTCCCACTCACTGCCTCCTGGCTGTCAGCCATTCTGCTATCTTTCCTGTAATAGTGAAGAACGAGAGGATAAAACGGCTCAGCATTATAAGACGTGATAAGATGTGAAAGAATAGGACCTATCAAGTGTGATAGTGGGAAAGTGTGTATGGAACCAGAGGAAATAGCAGAGGTACTTAATGAATACTTCAGTATTCACTACGGAAAAGTATCTTGGTGATTGTAGTGATGACTTGCAGCAGACTGAAAAGCTTGAGCATGTAGATATTAAGAACGAGGATGTGCTGGAGCTTTTGAAAAGCATCAAGTTGAATAAGTCACCAGGACTGGATAAGATGTACCCCAGACTACAGTGGGAGGTGAGGGAGGAGATTGCTAAGCCTCTGGCGATGAACCTCAGGAGAGGTTCCGGATGATTGGAGGGTTGCAGATGTTGTTCCTTTTTTCAAGAAAGGGAATAGAGATAGCCCAGGAAATTATAGACCAGTGAGTCTTACTTCAGTGGTTGGTAATTTGATGGAGAAGATTTTGAGAGGCAAGATTTATGAACATTTGTAGAGGTATAATATGATTAGGAATAGTCAGCATGGTTTTGTCAAGAGCAGGTCGTGGCTTATGAACCTGATTGAATTTTTTGAGGATGTGACTAAACACATTGATGAAGGAAGAGCAGTAGATGTGGTGTATATGGATTTCAGCAAGGCATTTGATAAGGTACCCCATGCAAAGCTTATTGAGAAAGTAAGGAGGCATGTGATCCAAGGGGACATTGCTTTGTGGATCCAGAACTGGCTTGCCCACCAAAGGCAAAGAGTAGTTGTAGACGGGTCATATTCTGCATGGAGGTCGGTCACCAGTGAAGTGCCTCAGGGATCTGTTCTGGGACCTTTTTGTGAGTTTTATAAATGACCTGGATGAGGAAGTGGAGGGATGGGTTAGTAAGTTTGCTGATGACACAAAGGTTGGAGGTGTTGTGGATAGTGTGGAGGTCTGTCAGAGGTTACAGCGGGACATTGATAGGATGCAAAACTGGGCTGAGAAGTGGCAGATGGAGTTCAACCCAGATAAGTGTGAAGTGGTTCATTTTGGTAGGTCAAATATGATGACAGAATATAGTATTAGTGGTAAGACTCTTGGCAGTGTGGAGGATCAGAGGGATCTTGGGATCTGAGTCCATAGGACACTCAAAGCTGCTGCTCAGGTTGACTCAGTGGTTAAGAAGGCATACGATGTATTGGCCTTCATTAATCGTGAAATTGAGTTTAGGAGCTGAGAGCTAATGTTGCAGCTACATAGGACCCTGGTCAAACCCCACTTGAACTACTGTGCTCAGTTATGGTTGCCTCACTACGATGTGGAAGCCATAGAAAGGGTGCAGAGGAGATTTACAAGGATGTTGTCTGGATTGGGGAGCATGCCTTTTGAAAACGGGTTGAATGATCTCAACCTTTTTTCCTTGGAGTGATGGAGGTTGACAGGTGACCTGATAGATGTGTACACGATGATGAGAGGCATTGATTGTGTGGATAGTCAGAGGCTTTTTCCCAGGGCTGAAATGGTTGCCACAAGAGGTCACATATTTAAGGTTCTGGGGAGTAGGTACAGAGGAGATGGCGGGGTAATTTTTTTACGCAGAGAGTGGTGAGTGCATGGAATGGGCTGCCAGCGACGGTGGTGCAGGCAGACACGACAGGGTCTTTTAAGAGAATTTTGGATAGGTACATGGAGCTTAGAAAAATAGAGGGCTATAGGTAAGTTTAGTAATTTCTAAGGTAGGGACATGTTCGGCACAACTTTGTGGGCCGAAGGGCCTGTATTGTGCTGTAGGTTTTCTATGTTTCTATGTAATGCTTTAGGATTTTATCTTGTTATGCAGCCTCTTGTGTGGCATCTTATCAAACGCCTTCTGAAAATCCAAGTAAATGACACCCACTACCTCTCCTTTGTCCACCCTGCTTGTTACTTCCTCAAAGAACTCTAACGGATTTGTCAGACAAAATTTCCCTTTACAGAAACCATGCTGATTTTAACTTATTTTATCATTAGTCTCTAAGTAGCTCGAAACCTCATTTGTTATAATAAACTCCAACACTTTCCCAACCACTGAGGCCTAGAATTTCCGTACTTTTACTTTCCTCCTGTCTTAAAGAGTGGAGTGATATTTGCTATCTTCCAATCCTCCGGGAACATGCCAGAATCAAGTGATTCTTGAAAGATGCATCAGTTATCTATTCAGCAACCTCTCTCAGGGTTCTGGGATGTAGTCCATCTGGGCCAGCTGACTTATCCATCTTAAAACCTTTGAATTTGCCTCGCAATTTTTTCTTTGTAATAGCAATCACTCCAGCTGCCTGATACTCAAGGACCTCTGGAACACTGCTATTGTCTTTCACAGTGAAGACAGATGCAAAGTACCCATTAGGTTCATCTGCCATTTCTTTGTCCCCCCCATTACTTTTGGTAACCTGCTCCATATTATTGACTAGTCTGCCCTCATATTTCTTCTTTTCCCTTCTGATAGCTTGTTAGTTGCTTTTTGTTGGATTTAAAAAGTTTCCCAATCAACCAACTTCCCACTGGCTTTTGCTACCCTATATGCCCTTTCCTTTGCTTTTATGCAGTCCTTAAGTTCGTATGACAGCCACAGTTACCTACCCTTGCTATTTGAGAACTACTTCCTCTGTGGGACATATTTATCCTGTGCCTTGTGAACTATTCCCAGAAATTTCAGCCATCTCTACTCTACTGTCATCCCCACCAGTATCCCCCTCCAATCCATCTGGGCAAGCTTCTTTCTCATGCCTCTGTATTTCCCCTTAATGCATTTCCATACTGATACATGTGAGTTATGCTTCTCCCTCTCAGATTGCAATATTATTTCAATCATATTATGATCAGTGCTGCCTTAGTATTCCTTTCTGCTAAGAAAAGTAAGATTTAGTAAGATCTTACCATAGTAAGATCTGGATTATTGCACAACACTCAATCTAAGATAGCCTTTCCCTGAGTAGGACGAAGCACAAGCTGCTCTATAAAGCCCTCTCATAGGCATTCAATGATAGACATATTGTGATAATAAATTTGAACTTTGTTCTTTGAATTATAACAGATGTGTTGTCACCAGCATCCTGAGACCAGTTTTCAATAGTTCAATAGTTCCATTTAATATCAGAGAACGTATACAACTGGAAATTCTTGTTCTTCATAGATATCGAATAAAACAGAAGAGTGCCCCGAAGGATGAGTGACAGTAAATACGTTAGAACCCAGAGCTCCCACTGCTCCCCTTTCCACACACAAGCAGAAGCAAAGCATTGACCCTCACTCTCCCCACTTAGTTCAGCAAAAAAGCATCAGCACCCTCCACCCACCAAACAAGCAGTAGCAAAGCCCCTAAGAAAGGCCATGGTCTGCAGTAGAACAAAAACTAGTCATTCACCCGACAATTTGACATTCCCTCTCCTTAATAAAGCAGCGGAGAGGTATCACTGAGCGAGGGGGGGGGGGAATAAACAAAACAACACGCTGATTTATATTGTTAAAGTCTGCTGCGTCACTTTATTCTGAGTTCTCTGATTCGAGTCGGCAGCAAACTCTCCCCCACCAATGAGAGAAAGAGAGAGTGCGATCTGAGTACAGAGCTGGCAACAGCAGATACGATGTTCCTGATAATCAGCTTTCTCCCGCGACGCCTCAGTCAGTCAGCAGCAATAGAATCGGCTTATCCCCAGGGCTGTAAAGCGTTGGAAACCTGAAGGCACGTTCGTCTTCAAGGCTCTGTCCTTGGGATATCGAAAAACAGTGGGTCCCATCACTGCAAAGAGATGAAGTTTGAGTCTGCAGCGAGGTCAGGGTTTTCACAGAACCCAGTCCACTTTGAAAAGGGAAAAGAGAAACATTAAAGCTAGAAATGAGCTGTTTCCGCAGATGGGCTGGAAGAAATCGTTGTCCAGTGCCATCTTAGCTCTGACCAATTTTTATCATTTAGCATGACCGTTGACAGACAACTGGGCCCAAAGTACTGTGGAAGTCAGTCTGTGATACAAAAGACTTGGTTAATTGAGGAACTGTGCTGGAAAGATTTAAGATGATGTTGCCTGCATTCGAGGGCCTGAATTATAGCGAGAGGATGGGCAATCCTTATAAGAAGTAAAGTTGAGGTGAATCTTTTCCACAGGGTAGGGAGACTAAAACCAAGGGGCATAGACATGATGAAAGGAGAAAGGCATAAAAGGAGCCTGAAGAGTAGCATAGAAGGTGAGGAGCATAGGGAACCAGTTGCCAGAGGAAGTGGTTGAGGTAGGTGTCATGAAGCACTTGGAGGGGCGGTTACCAGAAGGATGCAGGAAATTGGGACTGGTTGGCTGGCCACCATGGTCTACGTGGACTTGTTGGGCCAAAGGGCCTGTATCTGTGTCTCTATGATTCTATGAAAGCCTTTTCCTGTACTGTCCTGTTCTATTTATCTTAATATCATATTCCACTTCGCAGAATCTTGCTGCACCAAATAACTGATTGCCAACTTTTCTTATTTTGCAACAATAACAACACCTTACGGAGACTATAAATGAAAAATGCTTTAATGGACACTTTGCATCAATGATCCTGGGAAATATTTTGTCAAGAATAATATTTGCAGGTTAGGTGATTTCTTAAGTTTTGGCACTGTGGTCCTTAATATGAGTGTTCAGCTTTCAGTCTGGTGATGCATTTGCTTATTTAATAAACGTTACTGAGAAAATCTAGGATCTGAAAGCACAGCCTCGGTATAAAGGGACATCCCTTTAGAACAGAGATGAGGAATTTCATTAGCCAGAGGGTGGTGAATCTGTGGAGTTCATTTCCTCAGTCTGCTGTGGAGGCCAAGTCACTGGTGTACTTGAAACAGAGTGATAGGGTTTTGATTATCAAGGGGTGTTGAGGTGGAGAAGGCAGTGAATGGGCATGGCTGAATAGTTGAGCAGACTTGGTGAGCTGAATGACCTATTCTCCTCTTGTATCTAATGGTTTTCAATTGCATTGTCATGTATAACTCTGCATAAAGTTATTTCAGCAGTAGTTTGCAATATTAATTTTACTGAATTAATCCATACTGATTTTGTTAACCTCAAATGAATCTTGTTTCGACTCAAGTGGGGTGTATCAGTCAATTAGGCAGATTAACATAGAATACTTTCTGGGCACGACTATGAAACCCCGGAATGCCTGTACCCATTCCCAATTGTACCGAATTGGAATTAAATGCCTTCATGCACTGCTTCAGAAGGCAGGTGGGTCTGGAGGAATGTATGAGGCAGACCTCGTAAAAAGTGCAGTTTTTTCCTTAAAGGAAAGCAATGAATCAGAAATGGTGTAGCAACAATCCATTAACTTCAAGGCCTATGTTAACAATATTACCTTTCTAAATTAGAATTATTCAGTTAATGGACTTTCAGTTCCTTTGTTGCTGTGATCAGATTTACCTGCATGTTTTCTGTTAAGGTGCAAGTAACGTATAAGCACCAAGTTACTGGGCACCTGGGCACTCTGAGTGCACCTTATTATTAACATTGGTTTTGTTCAGTGCTGTAAGCAGGGTTGAAGGTTGTTTGTAGTGTACCATTAGCACCAACATGTTACAACCTTCGGAAATTATGCAGAGTTATATATGATGGTGCAATTGTATAAGAACATAAGATAAAAAAAAATTGGCCAGAAAACATCCCACGCTGTCTCAGATCTACATGGAAACCCAAAATGTCTGGAATGTGCAATAGAAATTCCAGTTTCTCCAATTCTTACCAGCAATGTTACCAACAATTTGTAATGACCAGCGTGTGCAAAAATCTTGTGCTGTGCAATTTTTTGCCCAGTGGCAACATGTGTGCACTGATTCTTTTTAAAAAGTGGAAGTAAACCTGAAGCTATTCTAAGGATAATATCTACCAAGTCCTGTTTGTTGTTCAATGTTTAAAAGGAATAAAATACTGCACATCGATGAATCTTATTTCTCATATATGAGACAACAGTGTGTAATAATAATGTTCTCACGTTATTAAAGTTGTTTGAAATGTTCATTAAGCTGTTCTGCTTTAAATGCAGTTTTTTTGAGCTTCAAGATCTTTGCTGCTTTGGAATTCAACATAATGAGTTAATAATTTCTTCAATAAAAGCAGTATAAATAAGTCAGTTTTAAAACCTGTAGACAAATCATCGCAAACTCCACATTGTCAACACCGTCTGCATCAGAAACCAGAAAATGAACTGTGATTGTGTACAATCATTGAAATATATTTAACATGCCAACAAGGTAGAGGGTAACACCCTATCGTGCACAGTTTAAATTCCTTTGCGCACTAGTAGCGAAAGATGTGTGCATGCGCGCACACGCACACACCTTAATGGGAACATTGCTTACCAGTGCTAGGATGAGCTTGCCCTCAGTAGAGGCCAAAAAGATTCATTTCAATTTGATATCAGTGCAGATATGGTGCACTGAACAACCTGTCCTTGTTATATGTGCTATATATCTCAGTCCTAAATGTCCGGCATTCTTGTGAACAAGTGAAGTATGTTGAGTTGGGTTTATGGTTTGCAAAGAAGGGAGCTGAAGTTTCAAAACTGTAGCTTTATTGCATTCTGTGAACCAGCCAAGAGAGACTGGGAGCTTGGAGTCTGAATTTGAGATTTGCGTACTGCTGTGCTCTTATTGATTATGCAGTGAAGAAGCACAGACACAATTGGCACTTGCTAGCAACAGCTCAGTACCTTCTCATAACCCTGTGACAAATAACAGCAGGTGTCGCATTTGAAGGCAATGATCCCACAGAGAAAGGTGCACACAGGTGATGTTAATACACAAATGTATTCTTGTAATCTGCTATTACTGAGCAGGAATAGGAAAGTTATTCAGAAGTATGTTGAACCCACTGGCTTCTTTTCAAAGACTAAACATTAAAAAAAATGGTTCTGGAATCTTAAAAATGCCTGATGGAAAAAAGAAATCGACGTGTACAATAATAAATCTTGCCAAGATAAGCATTTATTACCCATCCCTAACTACCTTTGAACTAAGTGGCTTGCTCTGGTATCTCAGAAGACAACTAAGAGTCAACTCCGTTTTTCCCATGAGATGGCAGTCATAGCGCTGGTGCAAAGGAAAGCTTTTTTTGTCTGATCTGCTCACTTGCTTTCCCCATAGGAGCTCCTGGCTCTACTTTAAGCAGTACCATGAATCGTTTATTCCTCAACAGGCTTTTATCATCTCATTTTAGCATCTCAAGCCTCCAACAGGAGTATATTCCCTTAGTATTACATTTAAAGGAATAATTTCTACATCAAACTCCAGAAGACCTGTAGCACAATTATCAGGCAATGAGTACATATGATGTAAAGACATATTTCATATTTCCATTATGATGCAGTAAGGGGGGGGTATTCAGCTAACTGAATGCTTACTCCAGTCAATCCCACTTTTCCATTTATTCCTCTGTAAACAAGAGCAGAATTGTATGGTTTCTTTTGAGTTGCAATAGTTCTTTCTGAATTGTTGATGCTTAGTTGTGGCAGTGATGCTTTAGACCCCTTGTGTGCAAATGGGTATCACAAAAAGCAGCAGATCTAATATTCATGGTTCCTCTGATATGTTTTTTTCTGGTTCAGAGATATAAAGGAGCCGTGGGTTGTGATCTTTAGACTGTGTGGCCACATCATATATGGCCATGATCATGCATAATTATGGGACACAAGGAGGATTTGGCCCATCATATCCATGTTGCACATGTCACCTAAGGACTTGTGAAGCCATGCAGAGATCCTCCCTGGACTATGACAGTGCTCCTTTATTCAAGTTAACTTCAGCAGCTTGTTCTGCATATGCTCCATCCTGTCTCTGAAAGAAATTGCCCATGAAGTCCCCTTTAAATATATCGCCTCTCACATTAACCTTGTGCCCTCAAGTTTTAGACTCTTTCTCCCTAAGACTGTAACCATCTACCATGCTCTTCATGGTTTTATAAACCTGTATAAGGTCACCCCCTCAGCCACCTCCACTCCAGAGCAAAATGCCTTCAGTTAACCTGAACAGTTCACAAGTTGGAAAAGTGACTGTGTACCAAGTTCCCAGAAGGCAGAAGATCCCACAGCCTCACAACAGCTGGAAAATCCATTCCATTGGTCTCCCAAACAATCATTGTTGGGTGTTCATAAGCTGGGAAAGACGTATACAGAAATCAAGCCAAACTCTCGAATTTGTTTTGGTTATGGACTGGAAATGTAAGTAGTTGACTGAAATCAGAGTTAAAAAAACATTTTTAATACACCTTTGTCATTTGTATATTTGAGAGTATTGTATAAAGAAAGCGGAGTAGATTTCAAACACTAAGTCACTTTCAGCTTTGGTGACTTTTTGTCTGATTAATACATAATGAAATTCAAACTAACAAGCAAACAATTACTAAGCCTCTTGAGGTTTAATTCTGCCATATCTCTTGGAGTCATGGTTGTGGCTGTTGGAGCTGTTTGTTTGTGATTTTTCATTGGAATGAAAAAGAAATTATATTTAATTGAAGGACATCATGAGTGGAAACTAATGAAAAATATCAGGGTAATATTAATATTGTGCACAGAAGGCTGTGAAATTTACCAGAGTTTTGTTAAATAATGAAGAAATTTAATTAGGTGAATGTTGGGAACCAGTAACAAATAGAAATCATCAGTCTGAAGTGATGAAGCGAATTAGGAGGATGGTCGCAAGGAATTTATTTGTACTATGGGTTTCATTGCTTAACTATCACAACACGGAAGGGGGCCATTCTGCCCATCAGGTTTATGCCCATTCCAAATAGAGCAACCTAGTATTAGCATTCTCCTTCACTTTGGGGTGGGAAGTTTGGGGGAGGGACGTTCAAATTCCTCCTGAATGGAAATACAGATGTCTTGCACCCACCAGAGGGAGTAGATGGTGCTTTAAATGCAAGAAATTCTGCTGATGCTGGAAATCTTGAGCAACACACACAAAGTGCTGGGAGGAACTCAGCAGGTCAGGCAACATCTATGGAGGGGAATATTCTCTGGATTAAGTGGAGCAGGAGACAACCATAGTAATTGAAAGGCACTTTTAAGACTTGATGTTCTCTGCTTTGCTATTACTTGGTTTCTTGACCCATTCAGTCAGAAAGCTAGAGGACGAGGTTACTGTCAGATAGTCAGTATGCATCCAGACGGGATGCTCTTTGATCAGAATACCCATGGAGGTGACACTCTCAGAGATGTTAATGGCTGAATAGCATCTTTGTAATTTTATTAAATGATAATTGCAGAAAATAGCACATTTAGAATTTATTGCTCAAGGATGGTTATTTGAAGCTGACATTAATTAAATATGATACTTTTGAAGGGCTCAAAATCCACTTTAGAGCAGTAATGTTTGGTCTGATGTTGAAGGCCATCTGAAGGAGTGCTGCCTTGTTGAAGGTGCTCCTATGGTAATGCTAACCTGAGGTCCTGTTACCGCTCCAACAGCACTCTATCAGTGTTAACAACATAACACATCCACAGAATCCTGCATAGTACTTCCATTCGTATTTCCTTATAGTACTATATAGATCTACACTGAATAAGACTATAAGACTGTAAGACATAGGAGAAAACTTTGACTTATTTTATCATTTGTCTCCAAGTACCCCAAAACCTCATCCTTAATAATAGACTCCAACACTTTCCCAAACACTGAGGTTAGGCTAACTGGCCTATAATTTCCTTTCTTTTGTTTTACTCCTTTCTAAAAGAGTGGTATGACATTTGCAATCTTCCAGTCCTCCGGGACCATGCCAGAATTAAGTGATTCTTGAAAGATCACGACCAATGCATCTGTTATCTCTTCAGCAACCTCTCTCAGGACTCTGGGATGTAGTCCATCTGGTCCAGGTGATTTATCTTCCTTAAATAATCCCATTCTTGTATAAATGATACCTACAGCATTCTGTACAGTTCTGGTCACCACATTAAAGAGAGATGCAATTGTACAAATCACCATAGACGATTGCTAAGTAATCATCAGTACAATGTGTCTTGGTAAGACTGTTTGTTGCTTTAGATTCCAGCATCTGCAGTCCCGTCTGTGACTGCCAATGCTGGAATCTAAAATCTCAAATGATCTGACCAAGACTTGTTGTACGGTCATACGTCCTTCTTCTGTTCTTGTCTTTAACATCATCTTGCTTTGTGTTGCTTCCAGCTCCATTTCCAGTGCTCACAGTTTGGTCCAATCAGGACCTCAGTGAAATCTCAGCACCAAAGACTTGTACCTTTTTCTAGATGTATGGTAGAGAGCATTCTGACTGCATCACAGCCTGGTATGGAAGATCAAAAGGTGGTTCCATTACTGGCGCAACCCTCTCAACTATCGAGGATATATTTAGGAGGCTGTGCCTGAAAAAGATTCCATCATTAAGGATCCTCACCATAAGGGACATGCCCTCTTCTCATTAATATGATCATCAGTCAAGGGGTACAATGCCTGAAGAGAAGTCCTCAATACTTAGGACCAGCTTCCCCTCCACCGTCAGATTTCTGAATAATCCTTGAACTCAGGAACACTGCCTTGTTATTCCTCTTCTGCACTACTCATTGCTATAACTTACTATAATTTTAATGTATTTCATCGCATTGCTACTGCAAAGCCTCAGATTTCACGACATATGTAAGTGATAATAAACATGATTCTGATTGGAATGGAACGGGGTGGGGAGACAAATCTATGATACCAGAAGAAGGAAAAGTTAGATTGTCCAAAATGGGCAATCAGGTTTGAATGGCCTCTTTCTGATCCACAATCTTCAATGACCCAGTGATAGAGTCATAGCAAAGTACGGCACAGGAACAGACCCTTTGGCCCATCTAGTTTATGCTGAACCTTTTAAAATGGAAAAAACTCCTAATCCATTTGTCTATGAAGGTTCTCAGTCATCCAGATCATTGTATACCAAGCAGTAGTAAATCAAGGTTACTAGACTTGTGTTGTCTAGAAGATGTTTCGCCATGCATTCGCGAGGCTTCTTTGGTTCTAATCCATGGTGGGTAGTTTTTTTCTGGCCGATAAACTCTTGAGTTGTTTAAAGGTACAGCAATCACATACGGCCAAGGGATGCTCCTTTGATGATAACAATGTTCATATTTTGGACACAAAGGGCAGGTGGTTTGAAAGAGGGGTTAAAGAAGCCATCTTTGTCAAACGGGAAACCCATTCCTGAAAAGAGGGGGTGGGGTATGACACCACCTATCAGCTACTTACAGTGCTGTCCTAACATCTCTACCCTGGCCTCTCCACAACAGTTTGCACCTCCATTCATGCAAAGATGAGACTAATGACCCTCTCATTACCTCTATGACTCTTAATGACCCTCATATGATTGCTGTGTCCCACTTGGTGGCGCAATAATATCAGCGCCGGACTCCGGACCGAAGGTTCCAGAGTTCAAATAAAAGTCGGATTGAGCATAGAGCTAGCAACTCGGCCTCGTAAAAACAAGAATAGCTTGCTACAGAAACACCGTCAAAAGATGGTGCCCGGATAACTCCACTGCCGAGATAAGGGCTATTCTCTCTCAATATGATTGCTATACCTTTAAACAACTCACAGAGTTTATAAACTAAAAACTATCCATCATGGATTGGAACTGTAAAAGCCTCTTGGATGAGTGCGGAAACGTCCTCTAGACAACACAGCAAGTCCAGTTGTCTCGATTTACTATTGGTTGATATCCCAACCTATTCAATCTTTCCTTATAACATCCTTAAAATTTTCTCTGTACTTTTTCATCCTTATGACATCTTTCTTGTAGGTAGGTGATCAAAACTACACACAATACTCCAAATTAAGCTTCACCAACGTCTTATACAACTTCAACATAACATCCCACGTCTTGTACTTAATACTTTGATTTATGAAAGTCAATGGGCCAAGAGCTTCCTTCATGGCCCTATCTAAAATGCCTTCACTTTCAATGAATAATGAATCTGTATTCCCAGATCCCTTTGTTCTACCACTCTCCTCAGTGCCCTACCATTCACCGTGTAAGACCTGTCCTGATTGGTCCTCCAAAGTGCAACACCTCACACTTGTCTGGACTAAATTCCATCTGCCATTTCTCAGCCAATTTTTCTAGCTGGTTCAGAGGACGCTGCAAGCAATGATAGCCTTCCTCACTGTCCACTACTCCCCAAATTTAGGTGTCATCTAGAAATTTGCTGATCCAGTTAACCACATTATCATCTAGATCATTGAAACAGATACCAAACAACCGTGGACCAAGTTCTCATCCCTGCAGTGCTCTATCAGTCACAGGCCTCCAGTTAGAGAGGCAACCATCTACCACCACTCTCTGGCTTCTCCCCCAAAGTCAATGCCTAATCCAATTACAAAGTACCTAGGACATCTGTAGGGAGCGGTGTCTCAGAAAGGCAGCATCCATTTTTAAGGACCTCTAGCAGCCAAGGCATGCCCTTTTCTCACTGTTACCATCAGGTGGGAGCTACAGAAGCCCTCTACCATCCGATTCCTAAATGGACATTGAATCTTTGGACATTATCTCACTTTTTTTTTAAATACACAGTATTTCTGTTTTTGCACTTTTTAAAATCTATTTAATATACATAATTGATTTACTTGTTTGTTAATTATTATTATCTCTGCTAGATTATGTATTGCATTGAACCTCTGCTGCCAAGTTAACAAATTTCACGTCACATGCCAGTGATAATAAACCTGATTCTCATTCTGATTTACTGTCTCGTCTTGAATACCAACTAACTGAACCTTCTTGACCAACTTCCCATTTGGGATGTTGTCAAATGTCTTGCAAAAGTCCATGCAGAAAACATCCACTGTCTTGCCATCATCAACTTTCCTGGTAACATCTTCAAAAAAAAACTCTATAAGATTGGTTAGACATGAGCTACCAAGTACGAAGCAATGCTGACTATCCTCGATCAGTCCATGTCTAATCAAGTACTTATATATCCGGTCTCTCAGAATACCTCCCAGTACCTTTCCCATACTGATGTCAGGCACATTGGCTTATAGCTTCCTGGCTTATTTTTAGAGCCTTTCTTAAACAATGGAACAACATTAGCTTCAATCCTTTACTACCTCTCCTGTTGTTAAGTATGATTTAAATATCTCTGCTAGGGCCCCGACAATTTCTGCAGTTGCCTCCCACAGGTCTGTGGGAAAACTTTTTCAGACCACCCTGATTTGCCTCATGACAGCAAACATCTCCTCTGTAATCTGTATAGGGTCCATGAAGTTGATGCAGTTTTGCCTTACTTCTATAGACTTCGTGTCCATCTCCTGAGTAAATACAGATGTTAAACAAATTATTTAAGATCTTCCCCATCTGTTTTGGCTCCATGCATGGATTACTATTCTGACCAATTTTGTCCCTAGTAGTCGTTTTGCTCTTAACATATCTGTAGAGTCCCTTAGGATTCCCCTTCATTTTATCTGCTGGAGCAACCTCATGCCTTCTTTTAGTCCTCCCGATTTCTTTCTTAGTTCTCTTGCATTTCTTATACTCCCTAAGCGCTACAGCTATCTGTGCGGAGTTTGCATGTTCTTCCATAAGCACCCCAATTGTTCCTACCTGCTTATATCTTTCTCAACCAGGGTTTCAATATCTCTTGAAAACCAAGGTTTCCTACATCTGTTGTCTTTACTTTTATTCTGACAGGCACATACACGCTTTGTACTCTCAAAATTTCACTTTTGAAAGCTTCCTATTTACCAAGAACATTTTTTTTCAGAAAACAACCTGCCCCAGTCCACACTTCCCAGATCTTTTCTGATACCATCAAAATTTGCCTTTGATGAACATCTTCAAAGAGCGGTGTCTCAGAAAGGCAGCGTCCATTATTAAGGACTTCCAGCACTCAGGGCATGCCCCTTTCTCACTGTTACCATCAGGTAGGAGATACAGAAGCCTGAAGGCACACGCTCAGTGATTCAGGAACAGTTTCTTCCCCTCTACCATCTGATTCCTAAAAGGATATTAAACCTTTGGACACTACCTCACTTTTTAAAAAAATATACAGTATTTCTGATTTTTGCACATTTTAAAATCTATTCAATGTACATATACTGTAATTGATTTACTTTTTATTATTACTATTTTTCTTTTTTTTTCTTTTCTATATTATGTATTGCATTGAACTGCTGCTGCTAAGTTAACAAATTTCATGTCACATGCCGGTGATAATAAACCTGATTCTGATTTAGAATTTCAACCCATGAACCAGACCTATCTTTTTGCATTTTACAGTATTTTGAAACTAATAGTGTTGTGATCACTAGCTGCAAAGAGTTCCCCTACACAAACTTCTGTCATCTGCCCTGTCTCTTTCCCTAATAGCAGATCAAGTATCGCACACTCTCTCACTGGGACTTCTATGTACTGATTAAGGAAACTTTTCTGAACACATTTGATGATCTGGGAATCCCAGTCAATATGTGAAAAATTAAAATCGCCTACTATGATAACCTGAAGTTTCTTGCAACAGAGTGTGATCTCTCTAGAAATTTGTTCATCTAAATTCCTAGGACTTTTGGGTGGTCTGAAATCTCGCTCCATTAAAGTGATCATACCTTTCTTATTTCTCAGTTCCACCCATAATTCCTCACTAGATGAGTTCTCCAGTCTATCCTGACTGAGCAGTGCCGTGACATTTTCCATTGCTAAACATCACCCCTCCTCTTGGCAACATATGTACATTCCTATTCGTATAGTGGATGGTAGATTAGTTGTTGTGTCTGTGCTCTGGGTGAGCTAGCCTGAGTGTTGGATGTGTGTTCATAATCCCTTAGTTCAAGACAACATGATGATTTCCATGACTGTAAAGTGACTTCAATGCACTACACTTTGTATAAGCTCCTTAACGTTTAACTCCCTACCTCAGGAATGGATTGTGTTAAGCTTTATTGGTGCAGGTTCTCGTGATTTCATTTTGATGTTGTTACTGGCACTTTGATTCTTTTGCTTGTAGAGCAGTTCCCTTGCACAGAGAATGTTTAGAGTCAGGTGACCTCTTAACCTGTCTCACTTGATAACATCATCAATGGCCCCCCACCCCTCTCCTGAAGACCCTGCTGTTTTATAGCACGTAGATGACAATGCAGACCTGCTGTGAATGCAGGCCACCCTGCTGGTCTGATGGAAATGTATACACGCCCACGGTAAAATGCTGGGGCTTTAACAATAGAATGCTTCCCATGACATATTGATCTGAAGCCTTGAGACCAGCCAGGATAACTTTCTCTGGGATTTAGCAGAAGCAATATGATATCTCTTGTCTATCACTCAATAAGCCAAGTGGAAAAAGGCCAAGAGAAGCTTGTTGGACTGGAAAATTTTACAAAATGGGTAAAAGGGAGGATTCCCTCCAACGTAGAAATTTAATCTGTGCATTACCAGAACTTGTACTGCTTCCAAGCAACAGTTTTATTTGAGTGAATTTCTGTTCTTTTTCTGATTCCCATTCAATCCACACTTAAATAAATAGTTATAGTCTTATAGCATGGAAATAAAGCCCTTTAGCCCTACTCATCCCTGACAACCTAGAAGCCTCACCGAATTCCCCAGGAGATAGTAGAAGTGTCAGATTGCTCAGTTGGCCCAAAAGTACATTGTCAAAATGGGATGCAGTTGATAGCAGTTCAGAAGAAGCTTATTTGAAAGAAGAAGAAATTTCATGAGGTGTCTACAGGATTTTCTCATTGGTTCTGTTTGTTGGTTGCTGGGTGTAGAAGTTGCCCCCTAGGTCTTCTTTGAATTCTCCCCCCGCATTGACTTTTTGCCATGTCCTATAGATTAAACTCATGTCTCCTGAGAAAATAACTGTGACCATTCACCTTATCAATGTTTCTTCATGATTTTATATACCTCTATGCCGTCACTTCTCAGCCTCCTGCATTCTAGGGAATTAATTCTTCTGTAAAATAACAAATGTTGCATTTAAATTTGTCACCAGTGACAATTAATTGGTTGATAAGTCATACATACCATGGTATAGTGAAAGGCTTTGTGTTGTATGTCATCCTTACAGATTATTTTGTTATATCAGGACACAGGCATTGTAAAGGTAAACAGTAACAGAATAAGAATGTGTGTTACAGTTACTGAGAAAGTGCAGTGCAGGCAGACAATTAGCTGCAAGGCCAAAACAAGGTGGATTGTCAGGTCATCAGTCCATCTTATTGTGCTAGAGAAACATTCAATAGTTTTGTCACAGTGGGGTAGAAGCTGTCTGGTGGGACATACTTTCTGAATTTTGCATATTCTGCCTGATGGGAGGGAAGAACAGAGAGAATGTATGGGTGGGTGGGGTCTTTGGCTGTGTAGGCTGCTTTACCAAGGCGTTGAGTTTTTTTTTCACAATCTAGTTACGATTGTTATCTTCACCCTTCTCATCTTAACACTCCACATCGGTGACTATATCCTCCCACTCTGACTTCTCTGGATCACTTTCCAGCTGGGTGGGACTGCACCTGTCTGGTTGCAGTCTTGTAGTAACCAGCTTGCACTGTTCTCTTGTATTTCTCAGCAGCTCTCTTTGCCCCTCACACTTCTAGTCCACAAGCTACCCTTTACAGCCTAGAACATAGAACAGAACAGCAGAGGAACAAGCCCTTCATCCCAAAATATTGAGGGTGTACTAATTAAGCGAATGAAACCTACTAACACTAATCCATTCTGCTGGCACATGGTCCATATCTCTCCGTTCTCCACAGTCCTCCATTCTCTGATTATTCATTTGCCTATCATGATTGATTGTCCATTGTATCTGATGATGACAGCTACATTTATGCAGTTCTTCTTTTAGTTTACTTTTTAGAACTACACAAAGAAACCTGTGCAGGAGAGTTTTTAAAGTGAAAAACTGTTGCTCTTTTGATTCAGAATTCTGGATCCAGTGGTATGAGATTTTGTCACATCCAGAGTCTTCCTTGATTGCAGTGAATGACTTCGACTTCTTCTGTGCCTTACCATGTCCTTTGCTCTCCATGAAGCTTTGCAGAACTGCCTTCCTAGGTGTTGGGCTGTTGATCTCATAAGCTCAGTCTGCTGGATCTGACTTTGCTAGCATAGGCATGTCCCTATCTCACTAGTGTATGAGGCCCACCTGCTGTCATCAGCTGGTTTAGCCTGCCTGTTGAAGCAGTGTACTGGGGTATGGTGACTGTTGCATGTAAACAGCTACTTGGATCCCTGAGAGCTGAGTGTCTAGTATGGACCAAAGGTGAGTGAGCTGCCCCAGAATGGACATGACAAGCCCCTTCGCCAGAGGTTCTACCCCTCCCTGGACACCACTACCCACCCCATGCACCTATCTCAGAGCCTCTTATCATAATTGTATTTATCTCCATCACTACACCTGGCAAAGAAATGCAGGTACTCATCACTCTCTGTGTCAAAACTTGCCCCTCTCATCTTAAATACATGCACTCTGGTATAAGGTATTTCTTCCACAGGAAAAAAAAGATACTGGTTGTCCTTTGTCGGTGCCCCTGATAATTTTATAATCTTCCATTAGGTCTTCCTTCAACCTCCTGCTGCTCCAGAAAAAAAGGAACCCCAGTTTGTCCAACCTCTCCTGATTGTACCTGCCCTCTAATTTAGGGCAGCAACACCTTTTCTCATACACAAGGATGAACCCCAGCTTTTCCTCAACTTTGCCTTTCAAAACTCACATTCAGAGTCTAGACATCATCTGGAGAAGCAGAAATTTCCTGCAATTAATCCTTGATAAGACTGAATTTGTTGTTCTTAGTATATCTGTTGCCTCACCTCCAGCTCCATTTCTCTCCCTTAAACTAAGCCATCTTTACGTATTACCCCATGTTGAGCTTCCAGGCTGCCAATTGCTATGTACTTTAATAAAACTCCAGGTTCCATCCATCTGCAGTTAAAACTCTCCTATGTGTCTGTGCTTTCTTGTGTCTTAAAATTTCCAATAAGCTCATCTGCAGCCTCTCTGGGTCTGGCACTTCTTTGTGTTCCCAGCCAACCAATACTTCCATTTAAATATTCTCACTTGTACTTTAATTCTACCTCTCCTCTCTAACTTTGTAACCTCCTCCAGCTCTTAGTCTTCTTCTTCCTGCATCCCAAAGTTAAGCTCTTGGCTGCGGGTTCAACTGCTGAAACATCTTTGCTAAATCTTTCTGCCTCTCCATTTCTCTTTCCCTATGGATGATCCTTAAAAATATCTCTTTCATCAAACTTTTGGCCACCGTTTTGGTTGCATCATGGTGTGGTCTAACAATTCAAATGTGCAAGAATATAAGAAGTTTCAGCAAGTCGAGGACTCTGCCCAGTATATCATGGGCAAACCCCGTACTACCATTCATAGTATTTACAGTAGACACTGCCTAAAGAAGGTAACACCCATCAATGATCCCTACCATCTGAGTCACACAGTTAACACTGGGCAAGAGGTACAGAAGACTGAAGTCCCACATCACCAGGATCAAGAGCAGCTGCACAACCAGCCTGCACAAACCTAATCATTACCTCAGTACAGCAACACTATGAACATGATGAACACTGCACGGAAATGGACTTTGTTTTTGTTGTAATCGTGTTCTTTCTTGTGAATATAGTTCATAATTTATGCTTTTTTTGTGAATGTGTATCTGATGCTATGTGCCAATGATTATGCTGCAAGTGTAGTTTTCATTACACCAGTGGTAAAGTACTTGTGCATATGACAATAAACTCCACTTTGAGTTTGACTGGACTCAGTCATCTTCTGTTTGGTGATACATCGTCACGTCCCTTGAACTTTATTTGTCTACTTGTTCTGCATTTTAGAGTCATAGAAAAGTGCAGCACAGAAACAGGCCCTTAAACCCATCTAGTCCATGTTGATATCATTTAAACTGCTTCCTCCCATTGACTGCACCCCAACCATAGCCCTCCATACTCCTACCATCCATGTACTTACCCAAACTTTTTTTAAACATTGAAATTGAGCTTGCATGTACTACTTGTGCTGTTAGCTCGTTCCACACTCCACAACCCTCCACAAACCTTTAAACTTTTCACCTTTCACCCCTAACCCATGACATCTGGTTGTAGTTCCACCCAACCACATTTGAAAAAGCCTGCTTGCATTTACTGTGTTTATGCCCCTCATAATTTTGTATACTTTATCAAATCTCCTCTCAGTCTCCTATGTTGTAAGGAATAAAGACCTACCCTATTCAGTCTTTCCTTATAACTCCAGTCCTCTAGACTGGACCTTGTAAATTTTCTCTGTACTCTTTCAACCTTATTTAAATATTTCCTGTAGGTAGGTGACCCAATCTGCAAACAATACTCCAAGTTAGGTTTCACCAACATCTTACACAACTTCCATTTAATACCCATCTCCTGTACTCAGTACTTTGATTTATGAAGGCCAATGTGCCAAAAGCTTTCTGTGCGACCCTATCTACCTGTGACCTTACTTTCAATGAATTATGGACCTCTATTCCCAGATCCCTCTGTTCTACCGCACTCTTCAGTGCCCTACCATTCACCATGTAAGACCTACCCTGACTGGTCTTAATGAAGTGCAGCACCTTGCACTTGTTTGTACTAAATTCCATCTGCCATTCTTCTGCCCATTTTTCCAGCTGATCCAGATCCCTCTGCAAACCATGATAGCCTTCCTCTTGGTTTACTACACCCCTAATCTTGATGTCACCTGCAAATTTGCTGATCTAGTTAACCACATTATCATCCAAATCATTGACATAGATGACAAACTACAATGGACCCAACACCAGTCCCTGTGACACTCCACTAGTTACAGGCCTCCAGTAAGGGAGGCAGCCATCTACTACCACTCTCTGGCTTTTCCCATAAAGGCAATGTCTAATCCAATTTACTAACTTACCTTGAATGCCAAGTGACTAAACCTTCCCATCGCATGTGGGGCCTTGTTAGAGGCCTTGCTAAAGTCAATGGTGACAATATTCACTGCCTGGCATTCATCCACTTCCCCAATAATTTCCTCAGAAAACTATAAGATTGGTTAGATGTGACTTACCAAATATGAAGCCATGCTGACTATTGTTAATCAGTCTATGTCTATCCAAATAGATATATTAGCAGTCCCTGAGAATAATTTCCAATAACTTGCCCACAATTGCTGTCAGACTCACCGCCCTATAATATTCTGGTTTATGTTTCGAGCCTTTCTGAAACAGCAAAACAATATTGACTATTCTCCAATCCTCTGGTATAACTGTTGTTGCTGAGGATGATTTCAGTATTTCTGCTAGAGCCCCAGCTATTTCTGTATGTTCCTCCTATAGGATCCAAGGGAACACTTTGTCAGGCCCTGGGAATTTATCCAACCTGATTTGCCTCAGGACAGCAAATGTGTCCTCGTCTGTAATCTGGGATATGAGATTGTTAGTTAATTAATTAATTAATTAACGTTTCAATTGTTTGGTGACAATAAAGCATTTGTATCTGTATAGGGTCCATGAAGTTGATGCTTCTTTACCTCACTTCTATAGACTCTGTGTCTGTCCCCAATGCAAAAAAAAATCATTTAAGATCTCCCCTTATCTGTTTTGGCTCTACACATGGACCTATTCTGATCTTCCAGAGGTCCAATTTTGTCCCTT
This sequence comes from Hypanus sabinus, assembly GCF_030144855.1. Classification (NCBI taxonomy): domain Eukaryota; kingdom Metazoa; phylum Chordata; class Chondrichthyes; order Myliobatiformes; family Dasyatidae; genus Hypanus; species Hypanus sabinus. The sequence goes on along the minus strand of NC_082708.1, from coordinate 158,264,732 downwards.
GCGATCCTTTTGCTCCTAACGTACCTGTAGAATCCCTTAGGATTCTTCTCCACCTTGTCTGTTAGGGCAAATTCATACCTTATTTTAGCCCTCTTGATTTCTTTCTTAAGTGTTCTCTTGCATTTCTTATACTTCTAAGCACCATAGCTATCTGTGTGGAGTTTGCATGGTCCCCTCTATGACTGTGTGAATGTTCCTCTTATGTCCCAAAAATGTTTGGGTTTGCTGGTTAATTGACTGCTGTTCTAACCCTAGTGTAGGTGGTGGTGGGAGAATCAGAGGGGCATGAATGGGCATGTGTGTTATATTGGCTGCAGTTGATGAGCTGGCATATACTTGATGGATCCAATAGCTATCTTCTAAGTCATAAGAAATCTGGGAGGAATTTACCCCCACCAATTCTGGAGTTCCTACAAGTAAGACTATCTTCAGTGTGTGTTTCCGTTCATGAGCAGTTATACATAGGTACCTAATACTGTGGCCATTGAGTGTATGTACCATGTAAGAATTCCAAGTGGATTTTTTCTAACCTTGATTATCCCAAAAAAGGTGTGAAGTTTAGCCAATTAATATGAAACTACCAGGCTGCACCTTTTTAACACTGAAAATATAGCTAGACAGGCCAAACTTGATTTTTCAGTTGAGATTACTTACTTATCTGAAGTTACAGAGAAAACATATCTGTGCTTGATATACTTCTGCCTGATGAGTAGATAGTTAGTGATACTCTCAGTTTAAAGTCTGAAATAAGTACAAAATGAGAATCAATGTTACAAGTAAGGCTCCGCATTCAATGAGTGCTTGTTTGGGTTGGCTCCATATATTATTTATTGCAGGTTGTCAAATAGTCCTTTTCACATATAACCTGCTGGATCAATTTATTAATTTTCTTCTCGGGAAACTAAATAGGATAGTGTAATTGTAAACTGAGAAAGCAATGATGAAAGCATTGTCTGCTTGAAATCTCACCCTCCATATCAAAAAATGTGTCTTAGCTATATTTGAGATAATATACTAAGTAAATATTTGCTTCAAAGTCTAAATCTTTATCTCTTGTATGGCTGAGGTCCTTGAAATGGAACTTCAGGGGATCATTGCACTTCAAGTGTTTTGCCATGTGCTAGCAGCTTTGCACAGCACAGTTAGTAGATTTTAGAAGTAGCTACAAAATTATACGTGCATGGTTAAAGATGCTCCCTTGAATGCCATCTGATGTAGATGAGAAACACTCTGTAGATAATGCAGTGCTCCCGTTTCATACTGTTTTATAATTCAGAGCGGCAGAGAAATGTATTGACATTTCTACAATGGAGAACCATTAAAGTGTAACAAAAGAAGCCGGAAATTCTCATAGTCCATAACCCCATTTGTAAAAGATACTTAAGGACAATTCTCTCCATTTGCCTGAGAGAAAAGCCTGTCAATTTCTGCAATATTAAACCAGTAAAGATCATTCTTGGCGAAGAAATCAAAATTGTCTTCCTTTGACAGTGGCTTATCTATGACCAGAGTTAATTCAAAATCTGAGGAAAAAATAAACCTCCTTTTCAGAATATCTAAGTCTACATAATTGAAATTCTTGATTACCAGAACTAGAAAGAAATATTTATTTGATAATAGGTATTATTTTGTTTAGGTGAAATCTGCTTTGACAGAAGGGCAATATTTTGTCTCTTCTGTGTTTTTTTTTTTGTCTTGTGAATTGAATGGGGAAAATATAAAGTGGATTGGATTCTGTCCACATTTTATTTTGTTGTGGAGTGGTGTGATTATTTTGACAGTTTTGAATGTTATTATGATATGACCTAATTAAGCGCTCCTGTCTAAATAAGGACTAGGAATGTAATTGGGACTACAGATCCTAGTTAACCACACACGGTGCTTAAAATTGCCTTCACTCTTGACATTTATTAAGTTATCCAGAAATTTATATTTTTTTAGTGTATTAAAGAGAGAGAAATTGAAAAATGAGTAATTGGCTATCCCACAGAGTGGCGTAACATTAAAGCTGTTAGAATATATGAATAGTAAGTGCTTACTATGAAAGTGATTTTGTGTAAATACAAGGTTTGTGCTGTGTGAGAGCATGTGATTGGTGGTCACAACAGGCTTCCTAAGAGCCTTGCAGCTTGAGGTCTCCTAGATACTTAGCAAAGCATATTCTACCTGAGATAACATAAAGCACTGTATGTTATTAGCCCAGTTGCAAATTGATAGCTTTAATGTGACTTGCAAGGTCTTTTACTACTTTATGACTAGGTTTGTGCTTGAAGATCTTTGTAATATTTTCAGGACGGTAATACTGAAGTCAAAGAAGCTCACGGTTGTAAAGGGATGGACAGTTGTCATGGGAACTAGGGATAATAAAAACCTCTCCATCGTATAACATCTATACATGAATGCAAGGAATAATATACTATATAGAAATGAACTTAGCCATAAAATCAGTGTAAAACTGCACAGGTGTGTTTATGACAATCTGGGATTTAAGAAAGCAAATTTATGGATGTAAAATAAATTTAGCTTTTCCCCCACAAGGTTTAAATCAATAATAGAATAAAAGCAGTCAAGTTTTGAAACCACTTGCTGCTCAATTCATCTGAGCTAAACACAGAAATTCAGGGAGGGACTCTCTCAGCAGGGCTCTGGTGACTGGGGACTAAGCCCAGCATCAGCTTACACTAGGGAGGGATGCTAGGATGATAGCACTTAGTTTTTCCAACCCCCATGAGCAGACTGTGAGCAAAGGTAAGGTTTACATATTTTACTTTATTTAATTCATTTAATTATTCATCACATTTTATAGCTTTAATAATTAATTTTCTTTCCATTCTTGGATTTTTGTTGAAAATTTTTTAATTTTTAGATCACATTTTTTCTTTGCCTTTGATTATCAAAGACACTTGCAAGCAATTCAGCATTCTTTAATTGGCTGCATGGGGTGGACTTTTGGTATAGAGGGTCAACTCAATAAAATCTTCATTCAGCAAAATGTTAATGTGGGCAGGCAGGTGGAGTGCCTGATGGAATTCGGGTGTGGGACATCTCCTCAGTGATTACTCACATTAAACAAAAGTGAAGCGAGAGGCATCAATAATATTAGTGTGATCACTCGAGTTGAGTATGATGTTCTCCAGAGGGCTTATTCCCTTAATGGAGATTGCCTGTGTATGACTTTGTATAATGTGGGGATTCAGGCAGTCACCACGAGGTTCTTGACTTGTCAAGGTCTGGTGGCATGGAATGCAAGATGACTGGGGACCCTTCACTGCTGCAGTCTTCCTCCGCCTTCACTGCCATTGTGATGTGTCATCATGTTTCGCCAGCTCCACTGTTGAGGCCTTGATGGCTCGCTCTTTGTCTGGAACCTTCCCCTTGACCTTCCTGCCATAGATGACCCTACCAGGAGCTAAGCTCCAGACGGCATTGCACTTGGCGATCTCAGGAACTCACAAGCCTCTCCACCATGACAAGGCGATGATCCTCAAAGAGCATCAGTAACACTGCTTTGTAAATCAAATGTTGAATTCTGTCAAGTGCAATTTCACTAGAGGAGCAATCCAATGTATAAGTCAACTATCCCTCTTCTTTTAGCGATGCATAAAAAATTTGTTTTATTTTTCTTTGCAAAGTTTTTGAATGTAAACTGAGAGACAGCTTTTATCTTAGTGTTACATGGCTAGTGAATAGATGGAATCTTTATCTTACAATCTACCCCTAGTTAAGCCTTGCAATTTATTGTCTGCCTGAACTACACTTTTTCTGAAACTGGAACGCTTTTTTTGCATTGTTATTGTTTTCCCTTGTACTACCTCAATGCACAGTTGTAATGAAATGATCTGTATGGACGGTATGCAAGAAGGTTTTTTTTTAATCACTATACCTCAGTACATGTAACAATAATAAACCATTTTATCAATTTATTGGGTTCCATAGCACACTGTTTCTTTGGGAGTCCATACAGTAAGTCATGTACTGTGTGTGGTTGCTGGGAATACGTCCAGAGTTTGGGCCATTTTCATTGGCTGGGATTGCCGAAAGTTGGATCCTGTGACAGTTTAGTGTTCCAAAATCTGTCCCACAGTAAAATCCAGGCCATTGATCTGCAAGCAACAATCTTACCACATGAAATCTATTGTTAGTAACTTCACTTAAGTTTGTTGTTATTTGGAACCTAACCCGCTTGATGCTATTTGGAAGAGTTGATAATGTTTGATGTTTGTGACCCAGATTGTAATAGCATGTTTTAGATCTTTCTAATGGAACACTAATACCTTTGACTGATATAGTTGTTAAAAGTTATTGAATTTGGTGACAGCTGAGCAGGAAGGAATATTTTTCAGACATTGTCATCCTACTAATGCTACCTGACCTGTTGAGTTCCTCCAACTGTGTGTTTTTAGATGCAAAGTATCTCTACCAGCCAGGAATAGAATTAAAATAAATTTTATAAAATTAAGTGTATAAGAAGTAGAAACAGGAATTACTCTATTGGAATTTGAAATGGTTTATGTCATATGCTTGTCTTGCACACCGTTCCTACAGATCCATTAATTTCACCGTGTATTGAAGTAGTGCAGGTGTTCTCACCCTTTTTCATGCCATGGACCAATACCATTAAGCAAGGGTCCATGGGCCCCAAATTGGGAACTCCTGAGGTGGTGTAATGTAAAAGCAACAACAGAAGACAGAATAACATGTAACTGCAATGGAGAAAGTGCAGTTTAGTTTATCAATAAGATGCAAGTTCATAATGAGGTAGATGGTGAGGTCAAGAGACTATCTCATCGTACTAGAGAACTCTTCACTAATTTTATAACAGTGGGATAGAAACTGTCCTTCAGTCTGGTGGATCACACTTTCAAGTTTTTATATCTTGTGCTGGTGAGAGGGGAGAGAAGAGAAACTTTTTCGGTTAGGTGGGCTGCTTTACTGAGGCAATGAGATGTATAGACAAAGTCTACAGAGGGAAGGTTGGTTTCTGTGATGTGCAGAGCTGTGTCCACAACTTCTGCCGTTTCTTGTGGTCAAGGGCAAAGCAGTAGTCAAACCAAGCTGTGCTGCATCCAGATTAGATGGTTTATATGGTGCATCAATAAAAATTGGTAAGGGTCGACAGGGAGATACCAAATTGCTTTAGCCTCCTGAGTAGGTAGAGGCATTCATGAACTTTCTTAGCCTTGGTATTTTTGTAGTTACACCAGGACAGGTTATTGGTAAGCTTCACTCCAAGGAACTTAAAGCTCTCGAATCCTCTCAACCTCAGCATTGTCAGTGAAGACAGGAATGTGTGTACTGCCTCCTTTTAAAGTTAATCACTAATATTTTTCTTTTATTGACATTGAGGGAAACATTGATGTCATGGCATAATGTTACTTAGTGCACTATCTCATCCCTGTAAGCAGGGAGAAGGAACTCAGTCTGTTGTCTGATTTACCAGAGTGTGGGCCAGGGAGGTTGGGGAGGGGGGAATGTGTTGGCTCAATAAGTGCCCTTGATGGTTTTATAACAACATTTGAGGGTGTATGCTGAGAACAATTTGGTAGCACACTCTTGAAGCTGGCCCGGTTGAAGTCACTGGCAATTAGGGTATCCCATTTCAAGGCTGTTAATCATAGAACATTGTTTGTGGAGTGCAGGCTTCACGTTCACCTGCTGTCAGGGTAGCTGAAGTGAACTCTCACTCCAGGTAGTACAGGCAACACTCACCATTGGATTTTCCAAGCTGGGTGAGCAGGAACTCGCCTGCATTATCATGTCTGACTACCATGAGGCATTGATTAGGAAGCAAACCCCTCTGCCTCTAACTTTGCCCGAGGATGCTGCACAGTCCATTTGGGAACAGAGAAGCTGTTGGGTTATATGGTGCAGTCAGGTGAAGCAAGTGTAAGCCACATTCCAGTGAGAAAGAAAACATAGCAGTTTCTTTCTCAGGTACTTTTGGTAAGATGGTCTTGCTCTTAGTCTGTCAGCTCTGTTCTCGATGGCCTGGATGTTAGCTAGTAGTAGGCTGTGGAGAGATGCTTTGAAACCTGCAGCCCAGCCCCCTTACCATGTTTCCAAGGTAGGTTTCTGTGTCTAGTTGGTCCTACAGTCCTGGAGTGGAACAAGTTGGACCCTTTGAACTTGCTGTACCATCAACAAGATCATGGCTGTATCTTTATGCCAGTTTCATCTTGCTTTCCATTTAAAATACCTTCCATTTATCAATATCCTTTTTATCAAACTAAGATCACATCAGCAAACTCAGACACAGGTGGACCCTTCATGTAAGTAGTGACACAGAGGTGAATGCTGCTGCTCCACAGCTCTGAGACCCAGGTCTGATCCTGACATCTGGTGTTGGCTGTGTTGAGTTTGCATGTTCTCTCCATGATTGCATGAATTTCTCCTGGGGCTCTTGTTTCCTCTAATGTCCTAAAGATGTGCTGATGGATTAGCTGGCTGTTAAAATTCACCTCTTCATGTAGTTGGTGATGAAAGGGATTAAGGAGGAACTAATGGGAATGTACGGGAGAATGATTTGCCAGTGTATAGAGGAGGACAGAATGAGCCTGATGGTTTTGATCTTTTGGAGGCTGACATGGTCCTAATGGACCAAGTAGACTTCTGTGTTATTAGTAAGGAACTATCTCACTAATGCAGTACAAAACAGCTGAAGTTGCAGCACTGGTCCCTGTGGTTCCAATGTTTCAGTCCACCATCATTAAAATTATCCATTTATCCAGACTCTTTTTTTCTCGTGATTCTCTATTCACCCTAATGTGTTACTCCAATTCTGTAAGCATAATTCACGTAGCAACTCATATGTGACACCTTGTTTAATGTGATTTGGACTGCCTTCCTTTTGTATATCCTGCCATTTCTCTAACTGAATTTACTAAACTTAATTTCCCTTTCATGAAACCAATGTCTAATCATGTTAAACTTTGTAAGTGCCTTGCTATCAACTCCTTAATAAGGGGCTTGCAGGTTCTTGACAGCTGCTGCTGCCCTAACTATCAGTTCTCTCTCCCTTGCCCCCCTTCCCCCACCTCTCTCTGTCTCCTTCTCTCTTTCTCTTTCTTTCTCTTTCCCTCTATCCCCTTTTTCTGTCTCTCCTATCTGTCTGTCCCATACTCCCCAATAACTATTTCTTCACTCTAATTATCATTTTGGTTTTCTGGATTATCCGGACTGCTGCTTGTGTCCTCACCTTTGAAGACGAAATAAAAATTACTTTTTTAATATCTCAGCCATTTCCTCCCTCCCCATTAGAATTTTTGGCCCCATTCTCCGAGGACAGAGATTTTACTCCATTTTTTTTCCATTTAACACACTAATACAAACACTTGAGATCTATTTCTGTATTTCTGGCTGGTTTACCTTTTCAGCTTTGAATGTTGTTTTTAATCTTCTCAGTCCTCAGGCTTAAATCTCCCTTCAGCCTTCTCAGTTTCAAAGCAAACAATGCCAGTTTATCCAATCTGTCGTCACTGCTAAAATCCTCCAATCCTGGCATCATCTATATCAATCGCCACTGTGCCTCTCCTGAGCTCTCCCGTGTTGCAGTGAGCGGTCTCCCTTGCAGTCCTCTTGCCGTGACCTTACTAGTGCATGATACTGCTCCAGCATAACCTTCCTGGCCAGCACCTTTGACACAGGATGGCTGAAGGCCAGTTAATGCAGAGTGGCAATTACTGTGCCTACAACTGTGTTTGAAAAATCTCATTTGTACTAGAATGTGGTTCCTAATCATTGTGACGGATTTTAAATCCACCCTAGTTTTCATTGAATTTGCTTAATGTGATACGCACATTTGTTAAGATGCTTTTCCTAATGTCAAGCAACAAAGGCAGATAAATCTACCTAAATGTGCACATATACTGTGTTGTTCAGATGCGGCCAAGGAAGCCATGAATAAGCTCATATCAGCTATAAATAGATGAACCTCTCCTGTCATGCTTAGATGATAGCAGTTTAATAATTCCACACTGAGCCTCCTTACAGCAAATTTAATGAAAAGCAGCACGACGTAGTGGCTGTTGGTATTGCATTTTGCTCAATCTCTCCATGTCCCATGGTGCGAGAGATTACAAAGTGGCTAATAACCCAGTATTTACTGTTGAAAATCTTTCTTTTGAAATGGGGGTGGGGGGGGGAAAGGAAACCATGACAGGGGCCTTCAGGGGCAGTCCTGCCTTCTCTGGTATGAGTATCTAATTGCTGCATTGTACCTTGAAATTTCCGAACTATAATGATATATAGTTTGGTAAGCGACAGACTTTATGCTGATTGTGTGTGGGTAATGAGATGTTCTGGAGACTCCCCAAGCAGATAGTAACGACTTTATCTCTACCATGCTGTGAAAAACTATGAGCTTGCCACTGCCTACCCATCCCTTAAACTTAGAAATTAATCAAGTATCAATATTACAGGCAGTGGTTTACATATTCTTATTTCCCCTTCTGGGTGTATTACATCGAGAGTCATTGACTATACCCTAAGCAAGTGTTGCTTGTTTTGCAGATCAGTACCTTGTGAATGGGGGGGGGGGGGGGGGTTGTCAATCTTCCACTGCAATGGGCCAGATAGTGCTGAAATTTTGTGTCGGGGGTGGGGGGAGATTATGCAGAAAAGATTCACAGGGGAACTGAGTTGTAGGAAAGGCTGGAACTGTTTTCTATAGGAAATAGACGGCTAAGTGGACAACCATAAGATATACAATGAGACTTATGACCATTCAGCCCATCAAGTCTGCTCTGCTATCCAATCATGGCTGATTTTGTTTCAACCCCATTCCTCTGCCTTCTCTCCATAACCCTTAACCCCCTTACCAATTAAGAACCTAGCTCTGACTTAAATGCATGCAATCACTTGGCCTTCACAGCCCAACATGGAAGGTCAAAGGTTTAATGGAACCTGAAGGGCGAGTTTTTTTACACAGTGGGTGGTAGATATATGGAGCCAGCTGACAACAGAAATGGTTGAGGCAAGTATATTAGATACACTTAAAAAGTACCTGGACAGGTAGATGGATGACAGGAATTCAGGGAGTGCTGGAAACTGGGATTAGCTTGAACATATAATTAGATGGACACGGACAAGTATAGGGTGAAGGACCTTTTTCCATCCTGTACCAATCCTGACAGCTCGATCGAACTGCGCACCATGCTTTGTGTGATGAACCAGTCTCTCATGTCCCTTTAAAGACTCTTGCCACTGTTCCTAAACCTATGCCCTCTTGCTTTTAGCACCTTCTCCCTGGGGAAAAGACTGTACCCTTTCACCCTGTCCTCATGACCTTATATACCTCTAGCAGGTAACCCCTCAACCCCCTACGTTTCTGTGAATGAAATCTTAGTCTACGCAGCTTCTCTTAGTAATTCAGGCACCCAAGTCTAGGCAACATCATGGACTCATTTAATAACGTGTTTCCTGTAACAGAGAGACCAAGATTGTTCTCTGTATTCCAAGTGAAACCTCACTAATGTCTTAAGTAACTTTAGCTCCTAACTCTCAGCTCCTATACTCAGTGCCCCAGCGTGCCAAGCATTGTGCAAAGATGTTGTGCTGTCTTGAAGTTGAGTAAGGGGCTATAACAATGCAGTGCTTCCTCATGGTGACTGGCTGAAGTTGAGTGCTGAAAACTAATCCACTGACTGTATATGTCCATTCCATCGAATATGGGGCGTGTGCATGTTGTGACTGAACCCGCGTAATTCTGTGCCAACAGACCATTGATAATTTTAAGTGATTTGTTAAGCCATTTATTAATCCACAAGAGAAAAAAATGGGATGATTACGTGCTGATATTGACTGTAATTCATCTAATCTCAGCTGCTGTTTTACAATATTAGCTTTTGATCATTCTTTACTGTGCATTAGCAGACAATTGGTATGGCTCTGTCGTCGCCTGAGCTACACACAGACGAATAAGGAAGATTGGTTGCTTCATATAATATACAAGATCATTTGTGTCAAAGATAGGTTTATCCAGTCATATAAGATTGTAGATGGCATCATATTTTTCGTGTTGTTGCCTCAGAGATTTAATAACTGCTGTCCTCCAGGATGATGCATTTCTTCCCACTTGACTCTGTTCCTCTTTTCATCGCTATAAATTAGTTTATTGTTACCTCTGACCCACATGAACTGATTCTCCACAGAGAGTTTTTTTTATGATACCCATCAAATGAATAAAAACCTATCAGTTGTTCTTGAGGAGTCTACTCATTTTATTACCTTGCTGAGAATTATTCAGGGGATTTGTTAATTACACCCCAGAAACTCCACAAAACCTGCCAGCAAGGCACTGCCCTGTGCTCTGGCAGGATGGGGAGGGAGGTGGAGGAGGCCGTGTTACTTCTAAAGATGTTTGTGAGTGGGGAGAAAGTTTAATTAAACAAGGAACAGTTCAGCACAGGAAAAGGCATATTGGCCCGCGATGTCTGTGCCGGCCGTCATGCTAATTTAAAGTAATCCCTTCTGCCTTCAGACGATCCATATCCCTCCATTCCTTGCATGTTCACATATCTGTCTAAGAGTCTTTTAAATGCAATTACCATAAATACTTTCACTACCACTCCAGACAGCACATTTCAGGCACTCAAATCCTGTGTAAAAATCTTACCCTGCCTATCTACTTTACACTCCCCCCTCTCACCTTAAAGCTAGGTCCTCTAGTATTTGACGTTTCTACCCTGGGAAAAAGACTCTTATCTATCCAATCTAGGCCTTTCATAATGTAATTAGCTTCTATCAGCTCTCCCTCAGTCCCTGACATTCCAGAGAAAACAATCCAAACTATCCTACTCCTGTTTATAGCTAATACTCCTTAATCCAAGCAGCATCCTCGTTAACCTCTTTGCACCCTCTTTAAAGCCTCCACATCCTTACTGTAATAGGGTGACCAAATGGGTTCATCTACATTTGGGTTTGGCCATACATGAAACCGGGGAGCAAAGATTTAGCTTTATTGCTTATTCCTAGATTTAAGCTTGTAATCAGCACTCACGCACAACTGAAAGACAGCTGCAGCGTGAGGAACATTGTTTTTTAAACATAGAACCACAGAATTAGCGTGTTCCTTTGACCCTGCACAGACCTTTTGCAAGAGCAACTCATCTTCCTGTACTTAGTTCTGTAGCCTGTTCTCCTTCAAGAATGTGAACAATTCCCTTTGATTATTTGTGGCAGTGAATTCAAGTTCATGATTCTTTGCTGCATAAGAATGTATTTTCTCCCCCCCCCCACATGACCCTCTTGTTTTATTTAATCTGTTATATCATTTGCCTTTTGACATCTCTAGTAACTGAGACAGTTCCATCTTAACTTACTTTACATAGGCTCTACATGATTTGAATACATCTATCGCAGCTTCTGTCCTGTAAAGAAAATTGTCCCATTTTCCCAATCCATCTTACCAACTAATATTCCTCCCTTCCATTGTTGAACAGAGAGACCTTGGGCTAGAAATACGCGGTTCCCTGACAGTGGTGTCGGTAACACCAGCAGCCAGTGTGGTGTCGAAGGCAGATGGCATGTTCCCTTCATAAACTGAGGCACTGAGTAGAATTTGGAATGTCATGATACAGTTGTATGGAATGTTGGTTTTGCTGCATTTAGAGTATTGTGTATCGTTCTGGTTGCTACACCACAAGGAGGATGTGATTAAGCTGGAGATGGTGGAGAAAAGATTCTCAAGGATGTAGCCTGGATTGGAGGTCTTGAGTTACCAAGAGAGATTGGATTGGTTTTCCAAGAAGTCTGATGGTGGAGGGTGGAGTATCATGATGGGGGTATATAAAATTATGAGAGGCATGGACAGAGTAAACATCAAAACTCTGTTTCATATGGAAGGATTTATAAAACTAACCTAAACAAATTTAAGGGAAGAGGTTCAAAAGGGATTATGAGAGCTAAATTTTTCACCACAAACACTACACCACTATTTTGTTCGTTTTTCACACTATTTATTGATTTATTTTTATATTTCTTATTGTGACCTATAGTGATTTTTTATGTTTTGCTCTGTATTGCTGCCACAAAACAATAAATTTAAGGGCATATGCCAGTAAAAATGATTCTGATTCTGATATTTTCTATCTGGAATGAGCTGCTAGAGGAGTTGGTGAAGGCAGGAACAGTGACTACATTTAAGAGGCAGCTGGACTGGTATTTGAATGAGCAGGGCATAGAGGGATATGGAATTACTGTCGGTAAGTGGGGTTAGTATAGATAGGCATAGTGGTCAGTATTAATGTGGTGAGCTTCTGGCCCTGTTTCTATGCTGTACAGCTCCATGGCTCTGTCACCAGTATTACCGCAGAGACTTCATCTCAGAAGTTGTTTATCGGCTGTAAAGTACCCTGAAAGGCATATGAAGTGTGTTACAGAAACACAAGTCCTTCGTGATCTTCAGTATTCTGAACAGAGTGCAAATTATTTTGAAGTGCAGCGATTCTCCTGTAGGCCTCAGTTCAAATAAAAACAATAATCGGAGTTACAGTAGCTTATTTAGAAAGACCTAGATATCTGCTACTGTAATCAAGAACCACCTGATAGCAATGACAATCTACTGTTGATTGCACGTGTGGCTCTGGCAGCCCATTTCACTCACTGTCATTGTCATCAAATGCCCTCCCTCTCACATCCTGTGTCATTAACCTGATGCTAAATGAGAGATTTACGGAGTATGTGCACTTCTGTCAAGCCTATCTTCCAACCATGGCTATCAAGCCGAAATCCAGTGGTAGCTGGCAAGGGGACATCTGTATCTGTACATACTAGGAAATGAGCATCAGAAGAGGACAATTCTACTGAGACTGTTTCACGTGCATAGATAATAGCATTTACAACTGCATTTCAGCAATCTCAATAGGGTTTACACTTCCTCAATTCTGCATAAGTTTCAGTCAGTGGTGTTTAAAAGCATAATTAAGCATTGTTGCTTGACTGTGGTCATGAATACATTACATACTGACCTGTTCCACTCATCGTACAATGGTTCAATTCATTTCAGCTGCAGTGAAGAGAGGGTTTGCATAGGTTTATTATTGCAATACGTATTGAGATATGTGAAAAACTTTGTTTTGCATGGCATCCATACAGATCATTTCATCACACCAGTGCATTAAGGTAGTGCAAGGGAAAAGCAATAACAGAATGCAGAAGAACGTTTTAAAGACCTCACCATGTGGGACACACTCTTACCATTGGGGAGGAGGTACAGCAGCTGGAAGCCATGTTCTCAATATTTAAGGACCAACTTCTTCCCTCTGCCAGGAATCACTTTTCCCCTTTTCTACTATTTATTTATTTTTTTAAATTATAATTTTTAGTAATTTTTATGTCTTGCAATGTACTGCTGCCACAAAACAACAAAGTTCCTGACATATATCAGTGATATTAAACCCGATTGTACACTGACAAAGTGCAGTGCAGCTAGGCAGTAAGATCCAAGGCCACATGAGGTAGATTGTGAGCTTAAGAGTCCATCTCATCATTACTAGGGGGCCATTCTTATTGCAGCAGGGTAGAAGGTGTTCTTGAGCCTATGATTTCAGGCTTTTGTATCTTCTGCCCGATTGGAGTGACTAGTGGGGTACCGCAAGATTCAGTGCTGGGACCCCAGTTGTTTACAATATATATTTTAATGATTTAGATCAGGGAATTAGATGCAGCATCTCCAAGTTTGCGGATGACATGAAGCTGAGCAGTAGTGTTAGCTGTGAGGAGGATGCTAAGAGGATGCAGGGTGACTTGGATAGGTTAGGTGAGTGGGCAAATTCATGGCAGATGCAATTTAATGTGGATAAATGTGAGGTTATCCACTTTGGTTGCAAGAACAGGAAAACATTATTATCTGAATGGTGGCCGATTAGGAAAAGGGGAGGTGCAACGAGACCTGGGTATCATTGTACACCAGTCATTGAAGGTGGGCATGCAGGTACAGCAGGTGGTGAAAAAGGCAAATGGTATGTTGGCATTCATAACAAAAGGATTTGAGTACAGGAGCAGGGAGGATCTACTGCAGTTGTACAAGGCCTTGGTGAGACTGCATCTAGAATATTGTGTGCAGTTTTGGTCCCCTAATCTGAGGAAAGACATTCTTGCCATAGAGGGAGTACAAAGAAGGTTCACCAGATTGATTCCTGGGATGGCAGGACTTTCATATGAAGAAAGACTGGATCAACTAGGCTTATACTCACTAGAATCTAGAAGATTGAGGGGGGATCTTATTGAAACGTATAAAATTCTAAAGGGATTGGACAGGCTAGATGCAGGAAGATTGTTTCCAATGTTGGGGAAGTCCAGAATGAGGGGTCACAGTTTAAGGATGAAGGGGAAGCCTTTTAGGACCAAGATGAGGAAAAACTTCTTCACACAGAGAGTGGTGAATCTGTGGAATTCTCTGCCACAGGAAACAGTTGAGGCCGGTTCATTAGCTATACTTAAGAGGAAGTTAGATATGGCCCTTATGGCTAAAGGGATCAGGGGGTATGGAGAGAAAGCAGGTATAGGGTTCTGAGTTGGATGATCAGCCATGATCATACTGAATGGCGGTGCAGGCTTGAAGGGCCGAATGGCCTACTCCTGCACCTATTTTCTATGTTTCTATGTTTCTATGGAGGGGAGAAAAGTATAAATGTGGTTGGGGGTCTTTGATTATATTGGCTGCCTTACTGAGGCAGTGCGGCAGCATGTACTAGAAAGAAAGAAATGTCAGAAGGTTTGCTAGTGCTATTGGGGAGATTTTAAACTAGATTTGCAGGAGGTGGGAACCAGAGTGCCAGAGTAGATAGTGAAACGAGGTTAAACATAAGTGATGCTAGTAGTTCATGGAGAGTCACAAATAGTAAGGTTATGTGTGGTGGTAATAATCTTCTGAGGTGTGTATATTTCAATGCGAGGAGTGTTGTGGGAAAGGCAGATGAGCTGAGGGCCTGGATTGACACGTGGAATTATGACATTGTAGGCATTACTGAAACTTGGCTGCAGGAGGGGCAGGACTGGCAGCTTAATGTTCCAGGGTTCCGATGTTTCAGATGTGATAGAGGCAGAGGGATGAAGGGTGGGGGGGGGGGGGGGGGGTGGGGTGGCTTTGCTAGTCAGGGAAAATATTACAGCAGTGCTTCGGCAGGACAGATTAGAGGGCTTGTCTACTGAGGCCACATGGGTGGAGCTGAGAAATAGGAAAGGTATGACCACATTAATAGGTCTGTATTATAGACCACCCAATAGTCAGCGAGAATTGGAGGAGCAAATCTGCAGAGAGATAACAGACAACTGCAGGAGACAGAAAGATGTGATTGTAGGAGATTTTAATTTTCCTCACATTGATTGGGACTCCCATACTGTTAAAGGTCTAGATGGGTTAGAGCTTGTAAAATGTGTTCTGGAAAGTTTTCTAAATCAATACATAGATGTACCAACTAGGGAGGATACAATATTAGATCTCCTATTAGGAAATGAGTTAGGGCAGGTGATGGAAGTGTGTGTAGGGGAACACTTTTGTTCCAGTGATCATAACGTCATTAGTTTCAACTTGATCATGGATAAAGATAGATCTGGTCCTCGGATTGAAGTTCTAAGCTGGAAAAAGGCCAAATTTGAAGAAATGAGAAAGGATCTAAAAAGCGTAGATTGGGACAGGTTGTTCTCTGGCAAGGATGTGATTGGTAAGTGGGAGGCCTTCAAAGGAGAAATTTTGAGAGTGCAGAGTTTGTACGTTCCTGTCAGGGTTAAAGGCAAAATGAATAAGAATAAGGAACCTTGGTTCTTGAGGGATATTGGAACTCTGATAAAGAAGAAGAGAGAGATGTATAACATGTATAGGCAACAGGGAGGAAATAAGATGCTTGAGGAGTATAAAAAGAGTAAGAAAATACTTAAAGAAAGAAATCAGGATGGCTAAAAGAAGACATGAGGTTGCTTTGGCAGTCAGGGTGAAGGATAATTCTAAGAGCTTCTACAGGTATGTTAAGAGTAAAAGGATAGTAAGGGATAAAATTGGTTCTCTTGAAGATCAGAGTGGTTGGCTATGTATGGAACCAAAAGAAATGGGAGAGATATTAAATGGGTTTTTTGCATCTGTATTTACAAAGGAAACTGGAATGGAATCTATGGAAACAAGACAAACAAGTAGGGAGGTCATGGAACTTATACAGCTTAAAGAGGAGGAGGTGCTTGCTGTCTTGAGGCAAATCAGAGTAGATAAATCCCTAGGACCTGACAGGGTATTCCCTTGGACTGTGAAGGAGACTAGTGTTGAAATTGCAGGGGTCCTGGCAGAAATATTTAAAATGTCAATATCACGGGTCAAGTGCCGGAGGATTGGAGGATAGCTCATGTAGTTCTGTTGTTTAAAAAAGGCTCAAAAAGGAAGCCGGGAAGTAATAGGCCGGTAAGTTTGACATCGGTAGTAGGTTAATTATTGGAAGGAATACTAAGAGGTAGGATCTACAAGTATTTGGATAGACAGGGACTTATTAGAAAAAGTCAGCATGGCTTTGTGCATGGTAGGTCATGTTTAACCAATCTATTAGAATTGTTTGAGGAAGTTACCAGGAAAGTGGATGAAGAGAAGGCAGTGGATGATGTATACATGGATTTCAGTAAGGCCTTTGACAAGGTCCCGCATGGGAGGTTAGTTAGGAAGATTCACTCACTAGGTGTACATGGAGAGGTAGTAAATTGGATTAGACATTGGCTCAATGGAAGAAGCCAGAGAGTGGTAATGGAGGATTGCTACCCTGAATGGAGGCCTGTGACTAGTGGTGTGCCACAGGGATCACTGCTGGGTTCATTGTTCTTTGTCATCTATATCAATGATCTGGATGATAATGTGGCAAATTGGATCAGCAAATTTGCTGATGATACAAAGATTGGAGGTGTAGTGGACAGTGAGGAAGGTTTTCAAAGCTTTGGACCAGTTGGAGGAATGGGCTGAAAAATAACAGATGGAGTTTAATGCAGACAAGTGTGAGGTATTGCACTTCGGAAGGTCAAACCAAGGTAGAACATACAAGGTAAATGGTAGGACACTGAGGAGTGCAGTAGAACAGAGGGATCTGGGAGTACAGATACATAATTCTCTAAAAGTAGCGTCACAAGTAGTTAGGGTCGTAAAGAGAGCTTTTGGTACTTTGGCCTTTATAAATAGAAGTATTGAGTATAAAAGTTGGAATGTAATGGTGAGATTGTGTAAGACATTGGTGAGACTGAATTTGGAGTATTGTGTGCAGTTCCGGTCACCTAATTACAGGAAGGATATTAATAAGGTTGAAAGAGTGCAGAGAAGGTTTACAAGGATGTTGCCGGGACATGAGAAACTGAGTTACAGAGAAAGGTTGAATAGGTTAGGACTTTATTCCCTGGAGCGTAGGAGATTGAGGGGTGATTTGACAGAGGTATATAAAATTATGGTGGGTATAGATAGAGTGAATATAAACAGGCTTTTTCCACTGAGGCCAGGGGAGAAAAAAAAGAGGTCATGGGTTAAGGGTGAAGGGGGAAAAGTTTAAAGGGAACATTAGGGGAGGCTTCTTCATGCACAGAGTGGTGGGAGTGTGGAATGAGCTGCCAGTTGAAGTGGTGAATGCGGGATCACTTTTGACATTTAAGAAAAACTTGGACAGGTATATGGATGAGAGGGGTTTGGAGGGATATGGCCCAGGTGCAGGTCAGTGGAACTAGGCAGAAAAATGGTTCGGCACAGCCAAGAAGGGCCAAAAGGCCTGTTTCTATGCTGTAATGTTCTATGGTTAAGATAGAATCTTGTATAATGAATGAAGAAGAACTTAAAATTATTTAATACAAACAAAAAAGCTGTAAGCACTCAATCATGGGAACAGTTTCAAATCTGATGAGTATTTCCAGCATTTCTTTTTGCTTCTATTTCAAATTTTCAGTGTCTGCAGATTTAAATTTTTATTCTTGTAGCTCTTTAGTGAACTCCACAGCCTATTATCAACCCAAAGCACTTTACAGCCAGATTATTACTTTTACAGTGTCATTAGTGTTGTAATGTTGGAAACACGGCAGGCAATTTGTGTAAAACAGTCCCCCATAGATAATATTTTCCTGCATTCAAAGTTGTTTGTTTGAGTCCCACTCCAAAGACTGATGGCCTAGTGGTGTGACACTGAGGAAGTGTTGCATCATAGACAACATTGTCTTTCAGGTGAGAGCCCATCTGCTCTCTGAGGTGGACCTGGGATGTAGATGTTACTGGCAATAGCAGCAGTTATTGCTGCTTCTCTGCTGCCCATGAACTGATGAGGTATTTTGGAGGTAGTTCATGGCCCATTATTTAAGTATGAGTTGTAAAGACATTTCTTTTCTCAGGAGGGCAGTGAATCTCTGGAATTTTCTGCCCCTGAGGCTTCTTCAGAT
This sequence comes from Hypanus sabinus, assembly GCF_030144855.1. Classification (NCBI taxonomy): domain Eukaryota; kingdom Metazoa; phylum Chordata; class Chondrichthyes; order Myliobatiformes; family Dasyatidae; genus Hypanus; species Hypanus sabinus. The sequence goes on along the minus strand of NC_082708.1, from coordinate 158,246,354 downwards.
ACATTTAAGTTGGAGATGAGTAAATATTTGTAAAATCGAGGAGCTGAGGTTGATGGGGAACTGGCACAGAAGTGGAGTTGATTCCATGATCCTATTCAGTGGTGGGCCAGGCTTGAGGCAGCCAAATGTCCTACTCCTGCTCCTTGTGTTCTTGAATTCTCATGCTTCAGCTGCACTGGTGGCACTGGAAGATGGGAGGGTCAAAGTTTATGCGCAGGGCAAGTTTTCTTGCACAGAGTAATAGATGTCTGGAACATGCTGCCATGGATGGAGGTGAAAGCAGATATGAAACTGGTGTTTAAGAGGCACTTCTACAGGCATATGAATATGAAGGGAATTATGAGATATGAATCAGGTGCAGCCAGGTGGTTTAGCATATGGTCAGCACAGAAATGATGGGCAGAAGAGCGTATTCCCATGCCGAACTGTTCTGTGTTTACACTCAGTGGCCACTTTATTAGTTACCTCCTGTGTGTAATAAAATGGTCACTGAGTTCAAGGTCTTCTGTTGCTGTGGCCTATCCACTTCAAGTTTCGAGTTGTTTTGCTTTCAGAAAAGCTCTGCCATACAATGCTGTTGTAACGTGTGTCTGCTTGAGGTACTGTCGCCTTCCTGTCAGCTTGAACCAATCTAGCCATTCTCCTCTGACCTCTCATTAGCAAGGTTTTTTTTTGCCCACAGAACTGCCACTCACTGGATTTTTTTTTCCTATTTTTTGCACTATTTTCTGTAAACTCCAGAGACTTGTGTGTGCAAGTCCCAGGATATCAGCAGTTTCTGAGATAATTCAACGATTATTCCACAGTCAATGTCACTTAGATCACATTTCTTCCCCATTCTGATGCTTGGGCTGAACACCAACTGAACCTCTTGCATCGAGTTGATGCCACATGATTGACTGATTTGATATTTGCATTAAAGAGGTGTACCAAAAAAAAAAATTACCACACTGTATATTGTATTTTACCTTCAGGAGTCAAAGCGGCTCATACCTCCAGTTCAGTACAAGAGTATATCAGGGCCTGTAGGATAAGCCTACATTGATTATCTATTTCTCTCACATTTTTAATTTAAAGTTTTTTTTCATAGCAGATAATGGAAATTTATTAGATTTGTGGTTGTTTTTTTCCATTGGGGTAGAAGGCAAATTAATTTTGGATTTGCTTACTGCTTTCCTTGAATTCTGTATCTTTCTAGCAAGATCTAATTGTATAGGCAACTAAGCTACTCCCAGAATTTGATCAATGCCTTTCTGTGATTGACCAGGTTGAATCATCCTCTGTGTTTTATGTTGTTTTTTTCCATCTCATACGTTGGCATCAACATCACAGATTCAGTATGTTGTGTCCATCTAATGTTTGGGTGGCAGCCGGTGTGTGCAGTGTGGAGACTGTGGGAGATCATTATGGCTCACCAACATGGCTGTGGAACCAGATGTACCAGGTCTTCCTGGAGTTGACCTTAAACTAGGGTTTAAGGGAGACTCAGATGTCCTTGACCTGCCTCCAACTGTCCACCTCACACTCTTGCCCAACCCATTCATCCTCACCTTCCCTTGATTAATTGGAAAGTTTAAGTCCATTGCAGTCTTAGAGTTACAATGTGTTTAAGTTAAATGAAAATTTTTTTTGCAGCAGTACAGTCCTTTACAAGATGATGGCAAATATATTGACATAAATTACTATAAGTTATACATACATATCTTACATGTGTGCAAAATAAATAACACCAGTGTAAGATCAAGAGAAAGAAAAATACATAGTTCGAGTAGTGTTCTTTTTTTTTAAGATCAGTTCAAGAACGTCATGGCTGTAGGGAAGAGACTGTTGTTGGATCTCGAAATGCGTACCTTTATGCTCCACTACAACCAAATAAAGTCAATGAGGCTTTAAATACATTATTAAAGGATTAAATGATTCTTGACTGTCATTCAAACAGCCTTTCTTCCTATCTTTAAAAATTTTACAACTAAGAAGTAAAAATTTACAATCAGAATTGGATAAAAGTAATATATATGTATTATATGTACCTATCATTTTATTTGAGAGTTTTGGCAGTTGTCTTTAGAAGATTAGTCCCTCAAACTTAGTTCCTACCAGTGTAGTAACTTGCATATGATTTCAATGAGGAATTTAAATGAGAATTCATTTCTGGTTGTGACAAAGACGTGTCCAATAATAAGATCCTTAATGCCAAGTATCAGGCAGCAGTCTCTTAGGCGGGTAGATTGAGTGGGCATCATCATTGTAGGGCTCAGGTGAAGTTCGACTATGATAATCTTATTACAGTTTTCCAGCATTTGTGGGAAAGACTGTCTGATGTGTGAAGATACCAGTCAAGGCTGCTGTAGAGGTTAGAGGGCAGGGCGCTAATCTAATATAGGAGCTGATGTTCTCCTTGTCAGAATTGAAAAGGCAGAACTAATGGTGTAATCAGGCACATTACAGAATTGCTCATGCTTGCTTCTTTGTCAAGAAACTGACAGACCACTTAGGGACCACCGAGGTTTGTGCAGCTCCTCTGCCTGGAGTGTGACTGCAACCTGATTATTGATTTCATGATTACGGGGCCTTTGTTTTCACTTTTGCGAGGACTGATCTTCTCAGATGGAAATGAATAGTGTTTTAATCATCTGACAAGTATGGGGAAGTAAAGCAAACACAGAATGAAACTGACTGTCACAAGATTTGCTCGAGGAAGTGTATCAAGTCAGATTGTATTAATAGGTAGTTAGTTTATTATTATCACATGTACTGAGATAGACCAAAGAGCTTTTGTCTCCAAGTCATCCAGACAGATAGTTACTGTTACAGTTACAGGAAAAGAGCAGTGCAGGTAGACAAATAAAAATGAAAGGCTCATGAAGAGGCAGAGTGAGAGATCAAGAGTCCATCTTTTAACATAGTAGTCCATTCAAGAATCTCTTAACAGCTGGATAGAAGCAGCCCTTGAGCATGATAGTAGATGAGCCTTTTTTTGTATCTTCTGCCTAGTTGGAGGGGGGAGATCAGGATAACCGGGTTGGGTGGGGTCATTGATTATGTTATCTGATTTGTCTTAGGCACTGTGAAAAAGTATTTATTTAACTCTGTGTAAATGTAAATGTTAATCTTTCGTTTGATTTTGTTGCTTAGCTGGGGGTGTTTGATCAATTATTGATGCGTTGGCTCCAAAGGAGCCTTCCGGTTGGCCCATGTCCTAGATCTTTTTCCATAGCACTGTGAAACTTTTCTTCCTTTTAAAGTATTTCTCCAATATCATTTTTGAATGTTCCCACTGTGTTTGCTTCCAACAATCTTTCAGGCAACATTTTCAGATCAGAACATGTCATGCAAAACAGAACATCCCATCTTACCACTGCCTGATTTGCCAAATAATTTCCATTTGTCGCAGCGATCACTAACTTGCTATTTTCTCCCAAATTACATCAGTTCTCCTTCCTGGAAAAGAATCAGCCCTTTTTTTGTGGCCAAATACTGTAAATTTATATCTTCTCTTGATAGAGAAATTTGAGGCAATCAACCCATCACAGTAATACTCCTGACAAGTCCATGAGCAAGATGATGCAAATGCTGAAGGTAGTGGAATCTGATGGGAAAGGAAGATATTTAGGGCCATGCCATATATTCAGGCTGGGTATTCTATAACCCCGTAGTATGAATATTGAATTCCAGTAAACTGTCCCTCTTCTGTCCCTTTTCTCTCTCCTCCTGAAATACCCAGCCCCCCATCACCATGTCCCCCTCATCTCCTTTACCCCATCCATCTTGCCATCCCACCTTCCTCCCCTATCAGATTCCATCATCTTTAACCCTCTTTGCCTCCACCTATCACCTCCCAGCTTCTGTCATCCCCATTCCCCACCCTCCCAACTCCCCTCACCTGGATCCATCTATCACCTCTTGGCATTTGCTCAACTCCTTCCCTCACCTCCTTATGTCGGTCACCTCCCCTCATTGTTTCAGTCCAGATGCTGGGTCTTCACCTGAAATGTCGACTACCTATTTCCCTCCCAAGATGCTGCCTGACATGTTGAGCTCCTCCAGATCTTTTAGTATTGGTATGCACTTCGTTTCCCTGGCTACTCATCCTCTTGTTTAAATATTTGATTTCTAAAGGACATTCATTAAATTTAAAGGTCTGAACATCACTACTTCAACCCCTTATCAGTTCTGCTCTGCTGCTCCAAGGCCTGATTTTGGTCACTGCCTGTCTTCCTGATAACCTGTGTAAAATAATTTGCACTGCACCTTCCCAAGATGCTGACAAAACCACAGCAGCTGCTCAGCACAGACTGTCTGAATATAGCATATGTGGAGTTGTGTCAAAGTGAACAGACCCTATCACAAACTATGATCTATTGATGAATCTCTATTATTATCTCAGCTTCATTAACGTGGTCAAAACTCACTGGTAAAGAATTCTTCTACACGCCCCCAACCCCCCCCCCCCCCCGCCACCCATTGCTTCACAAAGTCCTTGTAGATCCTAAAAAGACTTGAAAACTATTGATTCTTTTGCCCATGACACAATATTTCAACACATTTCTAAAAATTGGAGAGAATATTCCCCAAAGATCATGAACCTCGGCATGCTCTCCATGGGTGTTTCTCTCTTCTCTTTAGAAATGGGGTCTTTGAATGGCAAAAGCCATAACTCTCCACACCCAGATATTTTATGACTAATAAAAAAGTCAGAATCAGAATCAGATTTATTGTCACTGACTTAATTCATGTGATTTGTTGCTTTGCGGCAGCAATTCAATGCAATACATAAAAATATTACAAAGTACAATAAACTATATCTAATATATATTATATTATGGATAGCATCCGTTAGTCTCGCGAGACCATGGATCTGTGCCTGGAAAGTCTTGTGAGTGTCCACTCCAGGGCGCAGGCCTGGGCAAGGTTGTATGGAAGACCGACTGTTGCTCATGCTGCAAGTCTCCCTCTCCACGACACTGATGTTGTCCAAGGGAAGGGCAAGGGCCTATACAACTTGGCACCAGTGACATCGCAGGAGTTGCCAGAACGAGGTTGAAGGCAATGTCGGACTGCCTTGGGGACTCCAGCTCCGGATTTGTCCTTAGGTTTTACTCCTGAAGCCTTTCCTATGAGTGGGTATGGCCGCAAGGCAGCGGAGGTTTGAAATCAGAGTTTTCCCTCTCTTAACTGGACTGCATTCCCAGGCTGACGAGCTCCATCACCCAAAGCACTGGTTTTAAGGTTCCAGGACCCACCTTCACCCCTTATCCTGTCAATAGAAACTGTTCTGCCGGGCTTAGAGGCTAAGCCACACAAGGCCAGGAGTTGGACTTGGCTGTCAGAGGTTATTTAAGGCGCATGCCATGAGGAACACTTTTGGGTAGCGGGAGCTTGTCTCCACTACCATTCCTTGGCTTGACAAGCTTGGAACCATATTATATTATATACATATAATATATGTGATATAATGTATTAATAATACTATTAATAATTATATGTAATATTTATATAGTAACAGCAAAAATAATGAGGTATCGTTCACCAGTTCATTGTCCATTTAGAAAATTAAATGTCCAACTAACAATTCAGGTTGATGCATCTACCGTGTCCAAGTACTTTACCATCTTGAGAAAGTTGTGTTCGTGAGCTCACTCAGTTTTGCAAACCTCTTCCATAAAGCATCTCTCTCAGTAATAAATGAATGCTATTAATAGGTGTTGGAACTTGCAGCTGTTGTTTGGCATATGTCCACCACAATAGTCAACCGTATCAACTTCACCGGTCATTCCTTTCACATCCCTTTCCTAGTGGTACTGCCACATTCTCAAACCCTTGATTCCACCTCTTCCATTATTGCTACATTAGCATTTATTTTTCATTACTTTGCACCACTTTGTTGCTTTGCACTCAATGTTGCATTTACTGATGTTTTTATTACTACTGTGTACAGAGCAGAGAGTACGGGTGGAAGGCTGTTATTATGGCTTCCACAAGGATTGGTACTGGACCTCTGTTTTGTTTGTGATATACAGTACATCAATGGTTTGGATAAAAATGTAGATGGGTGGACTAGCAAGTTTGCAGGTGATTGGTAAGAAAGATTTGTGGAGTTGTGAACAGTTAGTTTACTTAAGTCAGACCACACAGAGTACAGACAGACATACTTTATTGATCCCGAGGGAAATTGGGTTTTGTTACAGTCGCACCAACCAAGCATAGTGAAGAAATATAGCAATATGAAACCATAAATAATTAAATAATAATAAGTTAATCATGCCAAGTGGAATTAAGTCCAGGACCAGCCTATTGGCTCAGGGTGTCTGACACTCCGAGGGAGGAGTTGTAAAGTTTGATGGCCACAGGTAGGAATTACTTCCTATGACGCTCAATGTTACATCTCAGTGGAATGAGTCTCTGGCTGAATGTACTCCTGTGCCTAACCAGTACATTATGGAGTGGGTGGGAGTCATTGTCCAAGATGGTATGCAACTTGGACAGCATCCTCTTTTCAGACACCACTGTCAGAGAGTCCAGTTCCACCCCCACAACATCACTGGCCTTACGAATGAGTTTGATTCTGTTGGTGTCTGCTACCCTCAGCCTGCTGCCCCAGCACACAACAGCAATTCTTGTTACCCCATTATGGGAAGGATCAAGTTTAATATCACCGGCGTAAGTCGTGAAATTTCTGGCTATGCAACAGCAGTACATTGCAATACATAATAAAAACTGAATTGCAGCGATAAATAAATATATTTTAAAATTAAATAAGTAGTGCAAAAAAGTGAGGTAGTGTTCATAGGTTCAATGCCCATTCAGAAATGTGAAGAAATGGAGATTGTGGAAAGAGTAAAAAGAGGTTGTTGCTTGGATTAAAGGATATGAACTATATGGAAAGTTCACTTAGGTTATTCTCTCTCGAATGGCAGAGGCTGAGGAGAGATCTGATACAAGATTTAAAAAATTATAAGAGCCATACTGTAGACAGGGTAGACAGTCAGAATCTTGTCCCCAGGGTAGAAATGACAAAAGAAAAATAGAGGACATGCTTTTAAGGTTAGAAGGGGAATTTTAAAGGTGATGTGAGGGGCAAGTTCTTTACACAGAGTGTAAGTGACTGGAATGGGTTACCAGGGGTAACAGTGGAAGTGGACAGTTTGGTTGAGTGTAAGACACATGCATATGAGGAAAATGGAGGGGAAGGGATGACACACAGGAGGAAGACATTTAGTACAAATTGGCATCAAGGTTAGCACTTCATGAGCTGAATGGCCTGTCCATTGTGGAACTGTGCTATGTTCTATGTATGCTGTTTACTCTGGGAACTTCACAGAGATTTCATTGCACCCTGATATTTTTGACAATAAATTAAAATAAATTTACCTGCTTAATACTATTCTTTACAATGCTATTGGGGCATGTCGCTACCTCCACTGGTCTTTAACCATGTTATAATCACATATAGGTTGTATATGTGTTTTAAATGGCCTCTTTCCACACTGTAACCTTTCTCTGGCTCGTTATCTACAAATTGATTAAAAAAATAAAATTTAAAATTCTACCCATTCCCGGACTTAAGAGGATCTATCCTGGGCCCAACATATTGATGCAATCCCAAAGAAGGCATGACAGCAGCTAGGAGTTTGAGAAGATAGTGTATGTCATCAAAGACTCTAGCAGGTTTCTACAGATGTACTGTGGAGTACATTCTGCTGGTTGCAATACTGCCTGCTGTGAGGGCTCCAATGCGAAGGATCAGAAGAAGCTGCAAAGGCTTGTAACTTAGTAGGCTCAATCATCATCAGTGGCCTTCCCATTATTCAGGACATCTTCACAAAGTAGTGCCTCAAGAAGGTGGTCATCAGTAAGGAACCCCACCATCTGAAACATGCCCTCTTCTCAGTACAACCATCAGAGAGGACGTACAGGAGCCTGAAGACCCACACTCAACATTTTAGGAACAGTTTATTCACCTCCATTGTCAGTTTTGTGAGTAGGCCTGAATCCATGAATGCAACCTCACTATTCTGCTTTTGCACTAATTTATTTTATCTTTTATTGTAACTTATAGTAAGTTTTAAAGTTTTTTCATTGTACTCTTGGGGTGGTGGGCTGGAGATATGTCTCTACCGAAGGAGGTATAGGACGCTTCTTCCCTCCTCTGGCCTGCCGGTTACCTCTGTACAAGGTGTTGCACCTGGTTAGCCCCCCGATCAGGGTCACACGGCCATGGGAGTGGGTGATGGATGGTCAAATGAGCAGCTGTTGCATATCACAAGTCTTGGTTATGTGACCACTGACACCAGGTAGACAATCTCTGAAGAGAATTGATAATTGCTGGGGTCACCCATCTTGTAAAGACACTGCCCAGCAAAAGGCAGTGACAACCCACTTCTGTAGAAAAATATGTCATGGACACTCACAGTCATGGAAAGGCCATGATCGCCCACACATAACAAAAAAAAGAGCTGCCACAAGAACAATAAATTTCACAATGTATGTCAGTGAAAATAAACCTGATAAAACTCACTCCTCATAATTTTGAATGCCCCTGCTAAATCCATACTGCTCTAACGTGGCAATGCTGGTCTCTCCATGTGATGAAAATTCCTTCCAGATGACACTTTGCCCCCTCTGTTAATGATGCTTTGCCCAGCATTAAAAACAATTGTCGTTTACTCCAAAGGAAGAATCTGTCACACCTTCTGTGCAGGTGACCTGCGGTAGACTGCGTTGGCCCTGTGTCACGACCTTGAGAGATATAGCATGCATAATGTGTCCTTGGTATCAGCGTATAGTTGTCAGTTTAGAACCAAAATCTACCTGGTGATACATGACTTTCCATAGAACTGTATCATGAATAAAATAATACACAATATCATTTTAGCTCATTAAGGGCTGTGTAAAATTGTGAAATAATCTCTGCTTTGTGATAAAGCAGAGGGAATATCTAACTTTCTAAATGAAAATAGGTTTTAAAAAATTAATGAAGCACATTTCATTATTTGGTTTATTAGGTAGTCTGTAAAACTGTCCTAACAACCCTATAATTTATTTAGTGCCCATTTTGTTATGCCCGAGATTGATCCATCAGCAAATGACTGTTTGGCTTAACCTTCATACTTACACAAAACTTAATTTTCACTGTTGTCCTTTCCACCTGATTTCCTGACCCCAGGTCCTCTCCTGTCACTTTGTCCTTGGCTACACTTCCTTCACTGTCAGAGGGTGTACTGAATCTTCTGACGGACAACTGTGGGGTAGTACACTGGTGCAGCTGGTAGAGCCACTGCCTTGCTGCTCCAGCAAAACCTGACCTCAATCCTGACTGTTAAACTTGCACATTCTCCCTGCCACTGTGTGGGTTTACACCACATGCTTTGGCTTCCTCTCACGCCTCAAAGATGTGGGTCAGTGGGTCGATGGATTGTTGTAAATTTGCTCCTAGTGTGTAGGTGAGTGGTAGATTTTGGGTGGAATTAATGGGAATATGGAGAGAATAAAATAGGCACTTGATGGTTGAATTGGACACGGTAGGCTAAAGGACTCACTGGCTCTCTCTATACCTTTTAAGTTCATCTTTGTTTTCAAATCCTAAAATACATAGATGATGTATTCACTTCCAGATATCTGGTCTTATTGGTGCTAGTGGCACTGGCCAAAAATGGTATGGTCTCCAACATTTTTACATTTCAGTGCAAGTGACTACATTATTTACGTTTAACTTCCGAGGATAAATCAGAATTAGAATTAATTTTAATATCACTGGCATATGCTGTGAAATTTGTTGTTTTCTGACAGTACATAATAATAAAAACTGTAAATTACAGTAAGGAGTCTATATATTAAAAAGTTAAATTAAATATTTAGTGCAAAACGAGAAAAGAAGTAGTGAGGTAGTGTAGATGGGTTCAGTGTCCATTCTGAAATCGGATGGCAGAGGGGAAGACACGGTTCCTGCATCGTTGACTATGTGCCTCCAGGCTTCTGCACCTCCTCCCAGATGGTAGCAACAAGGAGAAAGCATGTCCAAGGTGATGGAGGTTGTTAATGATATATGTCACCTTTTTGAGGCATCACTCCTTGAAAGTGTCCCGGATGTAATTGCCCATGATGGAGCTGATGGGGTTTACAACTTCCTGAAGCTGATTTTGATCCTGTGCCATGCCCCACCTATACCAGAATACGATGCAACCTGTTAGAATGCTCTCCACGGTACATCTTTAGAAATTTGATAAAGTCTTTGGCGACATACCAAATCTCCTCAAACTCCTCATGAAATATAGCTGCTGCCGTGCCTTCTTTGTAACTGCATTGTTATGCTAAGCCCAGGATAGACCCTCAGACACACAGGAATTTGAAATTGCTCACCCTTTCCACTTCTGATCCTTTGACGAGGCTGGTGCGTGTTCCATCGTCTTACCCTTTCTGAAGTCCGCAATGAATTCTTTGATTTTAATGATGTCGAGGGCAAGGTTGTTCTTGCGACACTATACAACCAGCTGATCTATCTCAAATGTGTATGCCTTGGCGTCACCATCTGAAATTCTGCCTGCAGCAGTTGTGTCATCAGCAAATTTATAGATGGCATTTGAGCTGTGTCTAGCCACACAGTTGTAGGTGTGGAGAGAGTAGAACAGTGGGCTAAGCATGGATCCTAGAGGTGCACTGGTGTTAATTATCAGCGAAGTGGAGATGTTATTTACAATCTGCACAGACTGTGGTCTTCTGGTGAGGAAGTTGAGGATGTATTTGCAGAGGGAAATTCAGAGGCCCTGGTTATAGAACTTCTCAATCAGAACTGTCAGAATGATGGTGTTAAACACTGAGCTGTAGTCAATAAATAGTATCCTGACATAAGTATTAGTATTGTCCAAGTAATCCAAGGCTGCATGAAGAGCCAATGAGATAGCATCTGCTGTTGACCTATTGGACAATAGGGAAATTGCAGTGGGTCCACATCGTTACTGAGGAAGGAGTTGATTCTACCCATAGCCAACCTCTCAAAGCACTTTGTCACAGTAGATCTGAGTGCCACTGGGCGATAGCCATTAACGCATCTCACTCTGTTCTTCTTGGGCACTAGTATGATTGTTACCCTTTCAAAGTAGGTGGGAACTTCTGACTGTAGCAATGAGAGATTGAAAATGTCTTTGAGCACTCCCGTAAGTTGGTTGGCACAGATTTTTAGAGCCCTACCACGTACACCATCTGTTCACCCTCTTGAAAGATGTTCTGACGTCAGCCTCTGAGACAGAGATCACAGGGTCGCCAATGCGGCAGGGAACCTCATAGCTGTAGTTTTATTCTTCCTTTCAAAGTGTGCTTAAAAGTCATAGAGCTCATCTGGAAGTGATGCATCTCTGCCATCGTATGTTAGGTTTCTTATTAACATCTGGTTTAGGATGGTGCTAGTGATGCCCAGCGACTACTTATCTGTGGCAAAAAAAAGAAGAAAACTACTAAACACCTCATTACTAACACTTTATTAATAACAATCAATGCTAACATGGAGAGGTGAGCAGTGCTGGAGGCAGAGGCGCAGGCGAAAAATGGTCAAGGAAAATGGACTCAGAGGCCCAGGGAAGGCATGGTTAAGGCAAGGGGGGTGGTGTGTGTCAAAGAAGAGTCGAGGCAGAGTCATGGCGATCGTGAGAGTGAGGGAAGTCCGGATGTCTGATCGATGTAAATGCAGGGCCGGGCTGGGCTGAACTGGAAAGGTTGGGTGTGGGCCAAATTGTGGTGGTGAGGTTCAGACCTCAGAGCAGTGAGAGCAAAGAGACACCTGATGTTTGGATGATTTGAGCCCTGGGCAAGATTAGAAAGGTCAGGGTGTTGGGACTGAAGGTGAGGCGAGGGCTGGTCCTGCTTGCTGAACTGAGGCTCTGGCCTGTTCTGGCTGCAGTGATGCCTGGCTTTGTGTCTTTTGTAAAACTTATGTTCTAAGCAAAACTTATTTGCTTACTTTTATTGTTCACACAAATTGTTTCTTTTCTCTCTCTCTCTGTCCCTCCCCCCCCCCATTGGGTGTTTGACAGTCTTTTTTTTAATGGGTTCTTTTGAGGTGTTTTGTTTTGTGTTTGCTTATTAAGAGATGAATCTCAAGGTTGTATATCAAAGGTTCAGGGTTCAAAGGTCAAGTTTAATGTCAGAGAAATGTATACAATAAACATCCTGATATGCTTTTTCTTAGCAAGCATCCACGAAAACAGAGAAGTGCCCCAAAGAATGAACAACAGTTGAATGTGATAACCCCGAAGTTCACCCCTCACGCGTGTAAGCAGCAGTGAGCAACGATCCCCCCTCCCCCCACCGGCAAAAATAATTGCAGATCAGTACCATCACCGAACCCAAGCGTATGCTAAGCAATAGCAAAGACGCAGGCCAAAGTTATTCTAAAGGCTTTGCATTTCATCCAAAATGCGACAACCCACAAGTTTTCTCTCTCCCTGGTAAGGGAGACAGAGGTGTCCCTCATTTTCACAGCGAGTAGGAGCCATAACAACAACGCTGCTGGTTTACAATGTTAAAAGTCCATTTAATCATTTTTTTTTGAGCTCTGTGTCCGAAGATTGTAAAGACCTCGGATCTTCGGGCCCACAGCGAAAGATTTTCCGGCCTCCCCGATGACACATGGCTCTCCTGCCGTGACACCGTCACTCGATCTGCCCATCTCCAAAGCCCTGAGATCTTAGACTTCCGAACACGATCGAGACTCTCAGTATACATACTTTGATAATAAATGTTCTTTGAACATTTGAACTTTAAAAAAATCGTTTTGCGTTGTTAAAAGCAATGGCCTACAAACCCTGCGAGAGTTGATGTGCATCTAATTTCAGCTCTAACCTCAATTGGAATTGTTCTTTTGCTCTTGCGATGGCCTTCCATAATTGCACCTGGCCTTCTTAGGCTATAAGACCATAAGGTATAGGAGCAGTATTAGGCCATTTGGCCCATGGAGTCTGCTCTGCTATTTATCATGGCTGATCCAATTTTCCTCTCAGCCCCAATCTCTTGCCTTCTCCCCTGACTGATCAAGAATCTTGTATAGTCCTGGATCACCAGACTTGAATACTACGGATTTAGTCCTCAGCAGTCTACAAATCTTCTGGTTTATCCACGGCAGATTCCAACGGTCTGTAAGTGAGCTTTGGTGTTGGGAGTAAAAGAGGTGGTTTCAGATTACTTCTCTGCAATACACCTCATCCTGCTCCATTTCTTTACAGCTTAATGCAAAAGTGGATTTGTCGAGCACAGCTAGGATGTGTTATGTCAGCACCATCCATAACCTTCACCTAGTGTATACTTGTGAAATTGTAATTTACCCATCTTCAGCCTCCCCCTTTTTCCCCTCTGTGTTAATTCTCCCTTTATGCCCCTTTTCCTATCAGTTTCTCACCATCTCTACTAATTTCTGTGTGTGTGTGTGTGTGAGAGAGGGAGAATGAGCGACACTTTATCACTAACTAACAAACACCCCACTAACTTACAATACAAGTACAAAGTCTTTGCTGCCAATTCTTTTCACTAAAGAAATCACAAATTCTTTACAAGTTCTGCCATTGGAACAAGTGCCAGTGTACAACAAAATCAGAAAATGCTGGAAATAGTTGGTCAGGCAGTGTCTGTGGAGAGGGAAATGGGTTAAATGTTTCCAATTGAAACTGACCCTTTAGATCTTCACCTCTTTGATCACAGGGCTTCCAGCATCTGCAGCTTTTTGATTTTTATTTACCAGTCCAATGATACGCAACTATACACCTCTTGTATTTCCCCAGGTATTTATTCCTTTAAATAACAAAATCACACACTCCTTTAACATTGTGTAAAATCCCCAAGCTCCATGTACGAATTCAACTGAGCTGTATTAAAATGGAAGACCTAAAACTTGGTCAAATCGTTTTAAGGATTTTATAGGAATTGGGGGAATGATGAGTGAGTGAGATAGACGACAGATAGATAGAAGGGGGAGAGAGAGGGGGAGAATCAGAGGCAGAAACAGAGAGGGGGAGAGGTGGAGGGAAGGAGGGAACAACCCTTTCTTTCATCTTTTTATACTGGCCGTCTCCCTTATTTCCAGTCCAGATGAAGCACCTCGACCCAGAACATTTCCCTCCAGACATGATTTCTAATCTGCTAAGTTCCTCCATCACTTTTACAGTTGCTCGAGATTCGAGGATCTGCAGTCTCTCTGGTGTATCCAGAGGTCACAACCTGGGCAGTTAAAGACACCGCTGCTGGTAGTGGGGAGTTTAAAACAGGAGATGCAGAATGAGAGGAGTGCAGTGACTGTGGAGATTTATTGGGCTGAAGGAAGTTACAGAGATACTGGGAGCAAGGCCAAGAGAGGTTTAAAGTGGGGGTGGGAGGGAATTTTAAAATAAATGGCTTTGATCAGCTGAGAGCCAATGAACACGGAGAACATTTGAGGCTGAGAATAGATAGCTAGATTTTAGTTAGTCTCATATATATAATAAAGGGCATAGACGACGTTACAATATTGATTATACTGAAAGCGCTAAATTGCTTTTTTACATTTCCATCTTCATAAATTATGCTCTGTTACTTCAAAGCCTTCATTGCAAAAGAGAAACTTGGAGAAGTATGACTATGTTCTGTTTCCCACTGCAGGATTATCCAGCACCAGGCTCCTATGAAGTGCAAAAAGCATTTGAGAAAACTCAAGCCAGGGGTCCGAGCACTTCAGATGAATTCACTTGCAACTCATTCCTCACGACTGTGCCAAGGAACTTCAATCTAGCTCGACAGACTGCAGACGAGCCGGGTAGGTTCGAGGACAAGCTATGCTCGACATGCATTATTGATTCAGAATTTGTGTAGTAGCAGGGCTCATTGCTGTCTGGGAGGAAAGCTGACTAAACAAATTTAATGATCTCTGAAACAAGAACTTTCCTTTTTCCAATTCCTTTCTGCTGTCAGGTGTCAGTTCAAAGGGATCCCTGGCATCCCATGGCTGTGATGTCATCAATATGTTCTGAACAGTTAATTAGATTGAAAATGTTCTCACTGGGAGCAAAACTGAAACGGCAGCGCCACGGGGGTGCTATAAGTTGTACAGTCATTGCACAACCCTGAGTTCGATCCTGACCTGGTGCTGCCCATCAGGAGTTTCCACATTGTCTCTGGTGCTGTTGTGCTGTTCCAATTTCCTCCCACATCCCAATAGCATGCTGGCTAGTTGACCACTGTAAGTGGTCACTTATGCAGATGGGCTTTAAGAGGTATGTGAGGGAGTATAGGTTACAGGGACAGGAGTGGAGGGTTGTGCTCGATAAGAATGCTCTGAGGGCTAGCATAGGGTCAGTAGCCTAGAGGTCTCTTTCTATGTTGTGGAAACAAATGAGAATTAAGTAGAAGTACTTGGTGGAGGCAAACATTTCACTCTTCCCATTAGTAGCTGAGGCTTTAAGTTCAGGAGTCAAGAAGTTGCAGCATTATATAACTGGTTAGGCTGGATTGGGAGTACTGTACTGTACTGCATTCATTTCTATTCGCCCCATTCGAAGAAGGTTGTGGAGGCTTTGTGGCGGGTGCGGGTTTACCTAGATGCTGCCTAGATTAGAGGGGGTGCGGAATAAGGAGTGGTTGGAAAAACTTGGGCTGTTTTTCTGGAGCAGCAGAGGCTGAAGGGAAAACTGGAAGAAATTTTGAAAGATTATGAGAGGCATAGATAGAACAGGCAGCTGGTTCTATTCTGTTTTATATTATATGTTCTCTTTTCTGTCTTTGAGACAGCAGCAACGCAAGGTTGTAAATTGGTGCTTGGTGCATTCTTGCCTTTTTTCAGTGAATTTGATTTCAGTGAAACCGAAAACAGAAGAAGAGTACAGTGGGCATTTGTTGCAAGGTTTGCGCTAGGAAACGGGGGTGATGCAGCATTTACATTGAGGTTTGATGTTACCATTAATGCTTTGTGACACATAAAACAAAGTCATTAGAGTCGTTGCGAACACTTAACTGTTTCACCATGAGATAATTTGAAGGGCTCACATTAACTGGCTGGTCTAATGGGAAATTGTACTGGAACAACCAAAGGTCAAAATAATCTTAGAGCCATGCTGTCAACATGAAAGATAAGTTCTGCAAATGGTTATTGAAGGAACAGTTTTTACCTCAAACACAATCAGCAAATTACAGAGAGTTGTGAACGCAGCCCAGTCCTTCACACAAACCAGCCTCCCCACCATTGTCTCTATCTACTCTTCCTGTTGCCTCAGGAAAACAGCCAACATTATCAAGGACCTCTCCCACTCCTGTTCATTCTCTCTTCTCTTCTCTCCTGCCAAGCAGAAAAATCAAAGCTTAAGAGAACATACCATCATACTTAAGGACAACTTCTACCCTGCTGTTATTAGATTCTCACATGGACTTCTCATGTGCTAAAAGATGAACTCTTGATCATTCAGTTTCCTTCCCAGTGCCCCTTGCACTTTGTTTGTCTAACTGTCTTGTACTTACTCTGTAAGTGCAGCATGATATTCTTCATTCTAATTTCTCTTTATTGTTTCGATGTACCTATGTGTGGAATGATCTGTCTGAATGGCACGCAGACAAATACTTTTCACAGTGTCTTGGTAGATGTGACAGTAATAAGCCAATACCAATTTCTGAGCTTAGCATTGTAGTAGATTTGGGAACTGAGCTCTTAAACACATGGGCAGATCACCAAACATAAGCTCTTCCTACAAACTCAACCCTTATTGGACTTCTTGAACATGCTGGTTCTATTAATGAAACTGATAATGGACGTGTTTACAGATTATTGCAGAGGGATCTCGGTGTCTTTGTGCAAGAAGTACCTATATCACTTCTGCTGGTTGCTTGGCATGTGTGTTCATGATGTCCTGTGCAGTAGCTGAACTTTCCTGAGACAAAATGTCGAGAGGCTGGTTCATCGTCTACACCACAGGAGCTTTCAGTAGGAACCATTTGCTCCCCTGAGCAGGCATTCCAGTGTGCTGGGCAATACCACTACACTGCTTTCACAAAGCCCTTCAGTTGCATTGACAAGCAGACTAATGTCAGTTCCATCTCCCAGGCCAGTGTCTTAAGTTTGGCAAGCGATTGCACTTGCATGCTTAACACCAGACTCCTGAAACACATGCTTATATTCTTATTTTGTTCCAAATTCAGTCAAGGAAAGAGAATGCCAGGCAGACAGAGAAATTGATATACTGAAGGCTTCCTTGAAAAGTTTGCAATGTCGCAGTGACCACTGGGAATCTCAGATCCACGATCACTCCAAACAGAGATGTAAGGGGTTTCTTCTTTATGTTACTACATATGTTAATCAAAATGGCTTCTTTGTTATGTCAGAGGTAAGAATGCTTCTTTGTTATGGTAACTGGTGAGAGAGTGCTTTCTCTCGCAGCTTGTTTGGGTTACAATTACTGATAGTGAGAATTGTATTCATTTGTTAACCAATTGGGACAGATGTTATTCTGTCTTGTGGGTCTGTAAGCTAGTGTTGTGCAGGCTTTTGGGGAGTTGGAGGGGAGATCGCGAGGAAGGAGGACATGCTGGATGCGCTCTGGTCGACCACTGAGGTTGTTCCCAGGTGGCGGGTTGAGGAGGTCAGAGAAGATAGAATAGCGGACCGAGGACTTCGATAGTTGAGCTCCAACGGTTGTGCACGAATTGACTGAACTCTGATAAGTTTTGGCACCTTTTCTTTCTTTTCTTTCATATATATTGTATCGCTATTAATTACCTAGTTCTAGTATGATTTATAAAGTGTATTCTGTAAACGTACATGGTGTGCAGTTTGATATTGTGTGTGCGAGTTTGTACCAGTGTGCATTTTGCAGCATCCACGCATATGGGAGACACGGTTTGGCAGGTGGACAGATTTTTACTAGACATACATCAGCCGATCGCGTGAGCATCACAGAGAGAAATATTCAGTGTGCTGTTGGTGACCTCGAGCCTGCAGATCCCCCATATAAGCAGGGGAAGGAATGGGCCATCTCATAACCTACCCATCTGGAGGTTCTGTCAAAAATCTCCTGTCCATTGGTGGAAGAGACTGCAGTCCTCATCAGTCACCTCAGGGCCTACTAAAACTGAAGAGAAGTATATTATCTTTACTCTCCAAGGATTGCCTAAGAAAAGAGGACAACTAATCCTTTCACAGTTTAGCGATGGTGACCATTGGCAAAATTTTACTCCTTAAGTGTTTGTAACATGAACAGTGATATATAAATACACCTTGCCACAGTTGGTACATCTGTTGATAAAAGATTGAAAGGTTATTCATTCTTCCATCAGACTTCAGTGTCATCTCATCTGTAACAAATGCTTTTATTTGGTTCAATCCAGATTTTCGGCGATACATTCCTATTTGTGTTACAAATTGCCTAAATCTGAATGTCATGTCTACTTAAAACAAAAGATAACTATCTTCAATTTAATTAATGCACACCAAACTCTTCTGAAGTCTTTTCTATTGTTTTCTTTCTGTGCTGTCCTACTTTTTTGGATGCCCTGGTTTAGACTGAGGGCTTATAATGCCTCCTGAGTGTGTTAAATCTCAAGTGATGTCATAGGTAGAACCAGAACCTTTGAAAAGGGCAACACACACAAAATGCTGATGGAACGCAGCAGGCCAGGCAGCATCTATAGGAAGAAGTACAGTCGAAGTTTCGGGCCGAGACCCTGAATTCTACCAGCATTTTGTGTGTGTTGCTTGAATTTGCAGCATCTGCAGATTTCCTCATGTTTGCCTTTGAAAAGGATGTGGAGTTACCACATCCCTAGTGAGTTCTAAGCATATTCAGGTTCACTTCTGCAACTGGGTGGTTGTATTATTGACGTCTTGATGTGTATTCAAGCAGCACTGGAAATGTGAGGTGTTGAATTCTACTGGTTGGAAGTTATCCCTGGTCAGTGACAGTGTACACACCACCAGGCTCAAGGATAGCTTCTATCCCTCTGTTATCAGAACTTTGAATGGACTTCTCATATGCTAAAAGACAAACTCTTGATCTCCTAATCTACATCATTGTGGCCCTTGTACTTTGTCTTCTACTTTCTCTTTAACTATATTATGCTTTCTACCTCAATATCCTTATGTTTGGAATGATCTGTCTACATGGCATGTGAGCAAAGCTGTAAATTGGTACATGTGGCAATAACAAGCTGGTACTATAAACCAGTACTGGTATACTTAACAATGCATAATGCGCTGGAGGAACTCTGTGGGTCAGGCATTATCTATGGATAGTTGAGGTATTGTTAGGTTGAGGTTCTTCATCTGGACACTTAAATATCCTGTATTTAGCACCACAGACAGACAATACATTCCTAGACAGTACAAATTGTTCCATTTACAATGTGCTGCATAGATTGATCTTTTGATACGAGAATAATATATTTCTGATAAGTGTCACTTTGATAATAGTAAGAATTTTGTACCTTGGAAAATTGGTTGAATTAAGTATAAGGCAGTTGTCCAAAACAGGCCATTCATCCCATCAAGCCCATGATTGAATTCTATCCCTGGTGAAAGATTGTAGTTTACTTTGTGAATAATAACTTATTTTCTGTCAGCCCCTATTGAGGGTTGAAAATGGAGCCTTACAAGAAAGCAGTTGATTTCCATGATCACAACCAATTTCATCATTGTTTCACTATGGCATTGTCAAAGTCAAGTTTATTGTCATATGCACAAGTACATATATGCAATGAAAAACTTGCCTGCAGCAATTTAGGGACACCTGGCATCATATAAGTAGCATCCAGAAGACAAAAACATCATATTTTTATAAGGAAGGGCACAATTAAACAAAAACAAGTTAATTTCAGTACAGGTTGATCAAGGTGGTCATTATGTTGCTGAACCCTAGTGGCTCAGGTTGTGCAGATTGGTCCATGAACCGAGGCTGAAGGCAAGTAGCTGTTCTTTAACCTGAAGGTATGGGACTTCAGGCTTATGGATCTTGGAAAATGTGAGATGATAGCATGGATGGATGCTGGGGGCCTTTGATGATGGGCCTTGCATTTTTGAGGCAGCACATCCTGTAGAAACGACAGATGGTCAGGAGTGATGTGCCCGAGTTCACTGTTCCCTACAGCTGCTTAAGTTTCTGTGCATCCAATTGCCAAATCAGACTATGGAACAACTAGTCAGGACACTTTCAATGGTACATCTGTAGAAGTTAGTTAGAGCGCTCAGTAACCAGCATGATCTTCATAGTTTGAAAGAAAGTAAATCGCTGATGGACCTTCCTTATGATCATCATTTGAATTCATAGGATAAATTTCCTCATCCAGACCATGTTTAGAAACTGATCAAGAAGAAATGTATTAACTTTGTTAGATAAGAATTGTGGTCCAAGACAAGGATGTTGACTATTTCGGATCAATGGAAGGAGGGGCTTCCTTTTCTCTGGCACTCATGAGTCTCTGAAGCATCTTCTATTGATTGCAGTTGTGAATATACTCATCCTTGGCTCAGATGATGACTATATTTGGTTGAAATGGATTGATTTTCAAATGCCAAGGGAGTGGAGGCATATGGGGATTGAGAGAGGTTGGGGGTAGGGGGAATGAGGAAAACGATGGAGCTAGACCATCACCCTCACTCTTACTGGAAAGAGGAGAAAGTTCAGAGGATGTATTATCTGTTGCTTCCCTTAATGATCTTTTGTTCAAAAAAAAAGCAGGAAATATGCATAACAGAACAACTGCATTTTATTTTACTGTGCTTTGAAGTAAAATATCACATAAAAGTATATTTGATATTAGAAATCTGATTGAACTTGTAAATGCTGACAACTGTCACATCCACCATGCACTGTTAATGTTGTAGTCTTCAAGGATTCATCCTCTACTTGAAAAGTAGTAGTTTAATGAAACTTATACTCTGGAGCTTGTGAATATCTAGGGCTATCATATTTCACTTCCTTTCGTTAAAAATTTGAAGATAGTGTTGGTGTATTTTCTGGTGTGCTGTCATGAAATTGTGTTCAGCTCTTTTAACACCTATCTAAAAGTAGAGGATACAGCCCTTTCTGTCATGGGTAAAGCCCTCCCCACCACTGAGCACATCTACATGAAGCATTATCGCAGGAAAACAGCATCCATCATCAGGGCCCCCCCACTACCCAGGTTATGTGCTCTTTTGATGCTGCCATCAGGAGGAAGGTACAGGAGTCTCAGGACTCTGATCACCAGGTTCAACAACTGCTATTACCCCTCAACCAACAGGCTCTTGAACAAAAGGGGATAACTTTACTCAACTTCACATGCCCCATCATTGAAATGTTCCCACAGCCTAAGGACTCTTCATCTTGATATCTATTGCTATTTATTTATTATTATTATTTCTTTCTTTTTGTATTTGCACAGTTTGTTGACTTTTGCACACTGGTTGACCGCCCAAGTTGGTGAGGTCTTTCGTTGGTTATTATTGTATTATAGACTTATTGAGTTTGTCTGCTAGAAAATTAATCTCAGGGTTTATATATGCACTTTATAATAGACTGACTTTGAACTTTTGAGCTATCTTGTACTCCTTCCCCTTCTGCCACCTTCCTATTCTGGCTTCTTCCCCTATCTTTTCCAGTCCTGATGAAAGGTCTCCACTCAAAGTGTTGACTCTTTATTCCCCTCCATAGATGCTGTCTGACCTGCTGAGTTCCTGCAGTGTTTTGATGGCCTGGATTTTCTGCATCTGCAGAATCTCTTGTGTTTGGGTTGTTTTAATCTGTTCCTAGTCTTTGTTTTCCTCCTCCCATTCATCGTTAAAATCCTGTGTGAAAAGAAAGGGAAAGGGTAATGAGGGCTGAAAATTTCAAGGAAAGCTCTCTGGTAGGGCTGTGTAGTTGCACACATCTGGGTTCAAAGGGTCGATTTCTGTGTACTTTACGATGATGTGCTATTAATGCGCAATTAGGTAAGAATTGAGACATGACCACAAAAGTAAGCAGATGGTAAATGAGCTGGTATTGTGTCTTTAATGATACATATTAAAGCAGGTTTAACCATTTTAGCTGTGCTGACTGATTGGATTCTTCCATTATGAAACAGCACAGGCCAAATGACAACAGCTGCAGAAAACCATTAATTGTTGGATCTGGTTGTCAGGTTACTGTTTGTTTCAGGAGATTTGCTTACTCCCTACTAGAATTATTGAGTGTGCCACCTTGCAATTAAATGCTCAGTTTAATTTTCAGTTTGCCGTAAAATAACATTTCTGCACAGTGCAGCAATTTTAAAGAATAGCATCAGCCAGGTCCTGAAATTGTTTCCATACCTCACATTAACCCTTTGTTGGTAAGCATGTCTCCTTTATTTGTCAGATACTCTGATCGCATGAGGAATTTAGCAAAAAGGGAACATTAAAACTTGCTCAGTAGACCAAGCAGCATCTGTGGGGATGGAAAGCTCATCTATCTAAAATATTAGCTTTATTCCTTCCTTCACCATGTTTCTATACCTGTTGAATATTTCCTGTATTTTCTGTTTTTATTTCAGATTTTCAGCATGTGCAGTTACTTGATTTTCATTTCATGTCTCAGCTTTGTTCACTTCTGTATTTCGCGCATTTCGTCTGTGAACACACTTCCAAAGTATTTGTCAACAAAGCACTGAGCTTGAGAAAGGTGTTACACAATTGGTTTATAATCCCACCATAATGTGTAACTATAATTGTGCGTTATCACATGGCACTAACTAAAACATTCACTGGAGTTGAAGAACTTTGTTACAATGCCATTATCATTTTAATAATCAGCTATTGTACTTATAGAATAGTATTTTAGAGGAATATTTCACTAATGTTGCCCGTCTTGCTGGATATTTTCTGCATTTTCAGTTTTATTTTGAGTTTCAGTCATCTGCAGTATTTTTCCTAATATATTAACTTATGAATAAGCCACATTTCCTGTACATAATTATGTTGCTTTCTTTTGTAACCCTTTTTTCCACTGGCATATTTGCAGTTAACATTTCTTTTTCTGTCACACTTAGCTATTAGTATTTTGGATTAATTGGATTGATATAAATATGAAAACTGCTAAAGTCCTTATAATGAAAATAATCTGACCAAGCAATCACCAGAATTCAAAGTTTCAGTAAATATGTTTGAAATATATCTCGATTTTCTTTTAGTAATTGAAGTCTTTAATGTCCAAAGTAAAGATTTGTAAACATTCCCAAAATACGATTTTTATATTTCATTAAATGTAACCTTCTGAACAAGCAGATGTAACTATGCTTAAAAACTAGTTAATTAGCTATAAAGCACTTTGGAACAGTTTAAATCTCTGAATGAATATAGCTATTTCTCAGATACAATTCTGGAACTAATTTCTTATCTTATTTCTGTAAAAATCTAAAACATATTAGATTTCAGTTATGTGCATTCTCCATGTGATGTTGTGTTCAAATATTCACTAGTCTACAGCTTCTAAAAGTCAATGAATGAAGAAGGATACATGATTAATAACCTTTCTAGGGGACATATGTTTTAAGAATGATTAATGTTTTTTGCTAATGCATACATTTTTCAATATAAATAATGTTTGTTCTAATGAATATATTTATTTCATTTCAAATAATTAAATTAAAACCCTTAAGAGGAGCTGAATGGAACAAATATTTGTCAAAAGCCAAGTATGGAATACTTGCATGCAGATTGCTGTGCAAAGTGTTCAAAGTAGTCACTTCATAGATGAAGACGTACCCTATCAATGGTGTTTTACTCCAGAGGTCCTTGTCAATATTTATCCTTTAATCAATAGCACTAATACAGATATTGGACCATTATCAACTTGGTCCTTGTGGGAACTTACTGTGGCTGCTATGTTTCTGGCTACTTTATCTCAGACGATCCCTTGGGATCAAGCAAGACTTGCTTCCACTCCAGTTCTGTAGTCCTAAAGTGGTTGATGAGGCTGATGCAGGACCTGCGCACTCTTCCCCAGATGTAGTGGGCAGGTGCCTAGCTTGTGAAGTTGTACAGACATTCTGTTTGATACACTGGACTTTGGGAATTCCCAATGTGTGGCTGAAAGTTCTCGTTACCTCCTCTGCATTGAGCATTCATGGGCCAGAGGTTCCCAGCAGTCAGTGGATTACTAATCCAGTATTCTGGATGAATATGTGGATACATGAGTTCAGATCATAGAACCATACAAAGGCACAACATAGAGGATAGATACCCAATTCCATATTTCCCTTTAGAAGCTCCTTAGTTTATACCCACTTCTCTGGTTTCAGTCCAGATCTCTTCCAGTGCCCTCCCAGATTCCTTTCAAATAATCAGTTTCATGAACAATTATTTCCTCAATGTATTTCTGTATGGAATAATCTCTCTAGATGGGATGCAAACAAAAGGTTTTCAGTATCTCTTGGTACACATGACAATAATGAACTAATTACCAGTTACCAACACATTGTCAGGCTGGAGAACTGCAGTTATAAGCAGTGACTGTCTTGACTGGGGGCTGTTTTCTTTGGAACAAAATATTCTCTGAGGGGTGATTTAATTGAGGTCTGTAAGTTTATGAGAAGCTAAGACAGCATGAGCAGGAAGGACCTATATCCCTTGCCAGAGATTAATAACCATTGGGGACAAATTTAAATTAACTGGAGAAAGATGTAAGGCAAAATGTCGTGGGGATCTGGTACTCACTGACTGAAAGGTAGCGAGGAAGAGATGTTCAACATTTTTCTAAGTCAAAGTTGAGTTTATTGTCATATGCACCAGTGCAAGGAAAAGTTTTCTTGCAGCAGCATTATTAGCACACATAAGCAGAATTCACAAGAAAAACAAATTAAACACAATTTTGTACAAGGAAGAACATAATTAAAAAGAAAAAATGTCTATTTTAGTAGAAAGTGATCATAGTGTTGCTGTACTGAGTTATTGATTAGGGTTGTGCAGGTTGTTTCAAGATCTGAATGGTTGAAGCAAAGTAGCTGTTTTTGAACTTGGTTATTTGAAAAGAAGCTGGGACAACACTGGAGGAGCCATGCCCTACAAGGTCTGGACAGAAAGCTGAGAAGTGGGAATAACCTAAAGGACCTCAAAATGAAAATGTGGAGTTAGGTGCCATTCCCCTATGTTGTATGTTTGTATGATTCCATGATCTGAATTAATTTTAATTCCCATTCAGACAGGATACTGGATTACTCATCAAGGAAAAAGAATGTAGAATATAGTGTCACAGTTACATAGAAAATGCAGTGTAGACAGACAAATAAAAGGCATGACAAGGTGCAGTGAGAGATCAAGAGATCATCTTTCAGCACAATAGAGGTCAGTTCAAGAGCCTGATAACAATGGGATGGAAATGTTCTTGAGCCTGGTGGTGTGTGTTCTCAAGCTTTTGTATCTTCTGCCCAGTGGGAGAAGGGAGAACGAGCAGGGTGGGAGGGGTCCTTTATTATGTTGGCTGCTTTCCCGAGGCAGAGGGAAGTACAAATCTCCTCTGCACCTGCTCTAGTACACCATAACTGTACTGTAGTGTGGTGATGAGAACTACGCACAGTGCTGTAGCTGAGGCCTTTGCCCAAATGTTTGAGCTGTGTTCCACAGGCTGCAAACGAGTTTTCATAATTAAAAAATAGTAACATCATGGAAGGAGGCTTTTCAATCCATTGTCGATGCCAGCTTTGCACCAAGACAATTCATTAGTACCACTTACTGGCTTCTTCTCTTGGAAATTTTAGAATCATATAGCAGGGAAACAGGCCCTTTGGCCAATTTAGATCTTGTCATTCATCAGCATCCATTTACACTAATCCTATACTACTGCATTTTATTCTCTTCACACTCCCATCTGCTGCCCCCAATTTTACCACTCTCCTACACACTTGGGGCAATTTACAGTGGCCAATTAACTTACCAACTTGCATACCCTTGTAATGTGCTTCAAGGCTGCCACCATTGTCCCCGTGCCAAAGAAGTCTTCAGTGTCCTGCCTCAATGACTACTGTCCCGATGCACTCACATCTATCGTCATGAAGTGTTTTGAGAGTTTTGTCATGAGGCACATAAAGACACTGCTGCCCTCCTCACTGGATCCCCTGCAGTTCGCGTATTGTCCCAACCACTCAACAGATAACGCCATCACCACCACCCTCCAACTGGCCCTCACTTACCAGGACAAAAAAGACACATACGTGTCCCCGCTGACTGCTCCTGTGGCTCCTCCCACAGACCCCGGTATAAAGGCAATTGGGGACACCGCCCCGGCCTCAGTCTCCAGGATGCAATGTGGTGGTCAATTGCTGCTTGTTCTTTCTTCCAGCCAATAAAAGCCGATATCTCGCCTCACGTCTCCAAGAGTTATTGATGGTGCATCATTACATTCAAATGCTGTTCATAGACTTCAGTTCAGCATTCAACACAATCATTCCTCAGAAACTGATTGGAAAGCTGAAACTGCTGGACCTGAGCACCTCCCTCTGCAACTGGATCCTAGACTTCCTGACTGGGAGACCTCAGTCAGTCTGGATTGGGAGCAGCATCTCCAACACCATCACACTGAGCATGGGGAACCCCCCCCAGGACTGTGTGCTCAGTCCACTGCTGTTTGCTCTGTTGACCCACAACTGTGCAGCAATACATAGCTCGAATCACATCATTAAGTTCGCCAATGAGACAACCATGGTGGGTCTCATCAGCAAGAATGACGAGTCAACATACAGAGAGGAGGTGCAGCAGCTAACAGACTGGTGCAGAGCCAACAACCCGTCTCTGAATGTGAAAAAAACAAAAGAGATGGTTGTTGACTTCAGGAGAGCACGGAGTGACCACTCTCTGCTGAACATTGATAGCTGCCTCCGTTGAGATCGTTAAGAGCACCAAATTTCTTGGTGTTCACCTGGCGGAGACTTTCACCTGGTTCCTCAACACCAGCTCCATAGCAAAGAAAGTCCAGCAGCATCTCTACTTTCTGCGAAGGCTGAGAAAAGACCATCTCCCACTCCCCATCCTCACCACATTCTACAGGGGATGTATCGAGAGCATCCTGAACAGCTGCATCACTGCCCGGTTTGGGAATTGCATCATCTTGGATCGCAAGACCATGCAGCGGATAGTGAGGTCAGCTGAGAAGATCATCGGGGTCTGTCTTCCTGCTATTACAGACATTTACACCACACGCTGCATCTGCAAAGCTAACAGCTTTGTGAAGGGCCCCACACACCCCTCACACAAACTCTTCTACCTCCTGCCATCTGGCAAAAGGTACTGAAGCATTCGGGCTCTCACAACCAGACTGTGCAACAGTTTCTTCCCCCAAGCCATCAGACTCCTCAATACTCTAGACCGGGGGTCGGCAACCCGCGGCTCCCGAGCCATTTGTGGCTCTTTCACCTCTGTGCTGCGGCTCCCTGTGGCTTTGGGAAATAATTGGTCAGTATTTAATTAAAATGTATTTTATGTTACTTTTTTAGCTTTTGAAATGTAATTCTAAATTTGAAGATTATGGTGATCTTGTACAATCTAAGTGTGGCGACACATTTCCTGGCACATCCGAAATGGCTCACAATTAGCCAGCATTCCGGCTAAGGGAGATAGCCTACGGGGGTTTGTGAGTACGCATCTTTTGCAGCATCTGCGTCCATGGGGGCTGGGTTGAGGGAGGCTTAAAAGCAAGGCTGTTTAGTTCGAATAAAGTTATTCGACTGCAGTTTACTGACTGCGTGAGCACACCGCTACAACGTGTTTTTATCGCTGGCTGTCCAGAGGGGAGGTGCTGAAATGCTTTGTCGCGTGTCTGGAAGAAGTGAAAACTTTCCTGGGCAGCAAAGGGCTCACCTTTCCTGAGCTGGAACAGCCAGAGTGGCTGGAAAAGCTACACTTCATGGTAGACATGACAGCGCACCTGAACACACTGAAAACAGCTCTTCAGGGGTAAGGACTTACAGCCCTACACATGTTGGAGGATGTTTTGGCATTCGAGCGCAAGTTGACAGTGCTTGCCAGAGATTTACAGAAAGGCACATTGTCTCACTTCCCCAATTTGAGAGAGTTCAAACAAGGTCACGACATGATAAATTCGGAGTATTTACATTCTGCAATCATCGCAATGCAAACATCGTTTGGGAAACGCTTCTGTGAGTTCAGAGAGGAAAAAAACACATTATCCTTCCCGGTCACTCCCCTAAGCATCGATCCATCCCTACCGAATACGACTGCATTGTCAGGTGTGAGTCAACCTGACCAAGTATGATAAATATTTTAATTGCCTATTATTTTACGTATATTCATATGTTTTCATTGTTCAGTGAAATAGTCCTTTTATTTTTCAGGTTGACAGCTGGCTGACGTTATTTTTGGTTTGCTGCTGGCGGCAAATTTAAGTTTAGCGTTTTTCATAAACACAAGAAGGACTCAAATAGACGTTGAGTATTTTACTTAAAAGTAACCTTCAACCCAACATCTTATTTTCGGAGTTCAAAATGTTTTTGTTGCATGCAGAAATGTAATTTCGTTTTCTCTGCAGGAGCTCATCAATTTCATAAATGCAACACATTATAGTTTGTTTATACATAGCATAAAGGCAAAACAAAACGTTGTATGCAGTGTTATTTCATTTTAAATGTCAAACGGGTTTTGCGGCTCCCAGTGTTTTCTTTTCTGTGGGAAACGGGTCCAAGTGGCTCTTTCAGTGGTAAAGGTTGCTGACCCCTGCTCTAGACTGACATCTACATCATTTATTATATTGTAATTTGTCCTCTACTGTGCCTATAGTCTTGCTTATTAATTATTGTACTGCCCCGGACTTTTGTGTACTTTATGTAGTCCTGTGCCGGTCTATAGTCTAGTGCATTTTTTATGTTGTTTTACGTAGTCTAGTGTAGCCTTGTGCTGTCTCACATAGTCTAGTGTAATTTTGTGTTGTTTCATGTAGCACCATGGTCCTGGAGGAACGTTGTTTCATTTTTACTGTGTACTGTACCAGCAGTTTATAGTCGAAATGACAATAAACTTGATTTGATTTGACTTGACTTGACAATGCGAGAGGAAATGCTGAAAATAGCTCAAAACTCTGATATGCAGGCACTTACTTAGTGCAATTAATAGCAATTAAGTCATTCAAACTGTGGAAGACATGACAGTCTCTCAAACTGTTGGACAGTGTCTCATCAGTTAATATACAGTCGGTAGCCACTTTATTAGGTACAATGTACACCTGTTCATTAATGCAAAAAATCTAATCAGCCAATCATGTGGCAGCAATTCAGTGCTTCAAAGCATGCAGATGTGGTCAAGAGGTTTAGTTGTTGTTCAGACCAAACATCAGAATGGAGAAGAAATGTGATCAAAGTGACTTTGATGTGGAATGATTGTTGGTGCCATTTGGGTGGTTTGACTATCTCAGAAACTGCTGAACTTCTGGGATTTTCATCAACAGTCTCACAGTACAACAGTCTAAAAACTCACAACAGAGTTTACAGAGAATGGTGCGAAAAAGATCCATTGAGTGGTAGATCTGTGGGTGAAAACACCTTGTGAATGAAAGGGACCAGCAGAGTATACCTGAACTGTTTCAAGCTCATAGAAAGATGACAGGAAATCAAATAACCACACTTTACAAGAATGGTGTGTAGAAGAGCATCTTCAAGCAACACGTTGGACCTTGAAGTGGATGAACTACAGCACCAGAAGACCATGAGCATACACTCAGTGGCCGCTTTACTAACTACAGGGGGGTACCTAATAATCTCCTCTGCACCTGCTCTAATACATCATAACCTTCCTGTAGAGTGGTGATGAAAACACTGCACAGGGCTGTAGCTGAGGCCTTGTGCACAAGTATTTTACTGTACACTTTGTTGCACAGGTTGCAAACAGGTTTTCGTAATTATAAAATAGTTACAGCATAGAAGGAGGCGATTCGGGGCAACTTATTATTACCACCCACTTGCTTCTTCTCTGTAAGCTTGGAGGTTTTAGAATCATTGATTCATGTAGCATGTGGCCAGTTAAGTTACCAGCTTATACTGTATGTCTTTGCAATGCAAAAGGAAATGCTGAAAGACCATAACACATAGGAGCACAATTAGGCCATTGGGCCCACTGAGTCCTCCCTGCCTTTCCACGTCTGATTTATTATCCCTCTCAACCACAATCTCCTGCCTTCTCCCTATAACCTTTGACACCCTTAGAAATCAAGCACCTAATAAACTTCCACTTTAAGTGTACCCAATGATCTGGTCTCCATAGCTGTCTGTGGCAATTAATTCCACACATTCGCCATTCTGTGGCTAAAGAAATACCTCATATGTGTTCTAAAGGGGTGCCCATCTACTCAGAGCCTGTGCTTTCTGGTTTTACACTCCCCCACAATAGGAAATATCACTTCCACATCCACTCTATCTAAACCAGGAATTCCCAACCTTTTTTATACCATGGACCTCTATCATTAATTGAGGGGTCCGTGGACCCCAGGTTGGGATCTCCTGATGTAGGCCTTTCAATATTTGATAGATTTCAATGAGATCCCCTCTTCCCCAGTCTTCTAAACTCCAGTGAGTAATGGTCCAGAGCCGTCAAATGCTCATATATTAACCCCTTCATTGCTGGAATAATTCTCATGAACCTCCTCTGGACTGTTAAGCAGCTCAAATTTCTTATAATCAGTCACATTCTTAGTGCAATTAATAGTGATTAAGTCATTGAAACTGTGGAAGGCAATCGCTAGACAGAGTATCACCCATTGATACACACATGACATCCACAGTGAATATCAGAGTCTTGGGAAGGGTTGTTTGAACAGAAACACCTTCAGCTACAGGCACTTAGTTCCCTAAAAATGGCAACAATTAGACAGTGTGGTGGAAAAGGTAAATGGCCTGTTTACCTTAATCAGCTGAAGCAGTAAGTACAAGGGTTGGAACATCACGCACAAAATATTGGTTAGACTGCACTTAGACCACTGTGCAGTCACCACACGTTAGGAAGGACGTGATTAAGCTGGACAAGATGCAGAAAAGATTCACAAGGATTTATCTGAAGAGATTGGATAGCCTGGGTCTGTTATCTCTGGAGTGACTGAGGTTGAGGGGTGACATGATGGAGGAATATAAGATTATGAGAGGCATAGATTGGGTAGGTAGAGTGTGTTTCCTGTTGTGGGGCTGTTATAAACTGGAGGGCATAGGATTAAGGTGAGAGAGAGGTGATTTAAAGGAGAAGTGAGGTAAATTTTTCACACAAAGAGTAGTTGATATCTGGATTGAGCTGTTGGATAAGGTGGTGGACACAGGGACATTTAACACTTTTGGATGGGTTCATGCTGGTGTGATTAATATAGATGGATATGATGGTTATCATAGACCTGGTGCGCTGAAGGGCCTGTGTCTTGTTGTACAACTTAATCAGAATCAGGTTTATTATCACCGGCATGTGACATGAAATTTGTTAACTTAGTAGCGCAGTTCAATGCAATACATAATCTAGCAGAGAGAGAAAAAAATAATAAATAAAATAAAACATAATAATAAATAAACAAGTAAATCAATTATGTATATTGAATAGATTTTTTTAAAATGTGCAAAAACAGAAATACTGTATGTATAAAAAAAAGTGAGGTAGTGTCCAAAACTTCAATGTCCATTTAGAAATCGGATGGCAGAGGGGAAGAAGCTGTTACTGAATCACTGAATTTGTGCCTTCAGGCTTCTGTACAGCCTGCCTGATGGTAACAGTGAGAAAAGGGCATGCCCTGAGTGCTGGAGGTCCTTAATAATGGACACTGCCTTCCTGAGATACCACTCCCTGTGTCCTGAGTACTTTGTAGGTTAGTGCCCAAGATTGAGCTGACTAGATTTACAACCTTCTGCAGCTTCTTTTGGTCCTGTGCAGTAGCCCTTCCATACCAGACAGTGATGCAGCCTGTCAGAATGCTCATACCAGTCAAGGCAGAGCAGATGAAGAATGAGAAGGGCAGTGCGAAGAGGACGGTACCAAATGTAGGCCGTAATACTATAAGACATATGATTAGAATTAGGATACTTGTCCATTGAATCTGTTCTGCCATTTGATCATGGTTAATTTATTACCCCTCTCAACCCCATTCTCCAGCCATTTTCCCTATAACCTTTGATGCCCAGAGAAAGAATTAATGGCGAGTGTCAGTATAACATCAACATGAAACACCAGGGATGACTGGAGAGGCAGAAATATACAGTTTGCTGTAGGAGAAAATACAGGCAGCATGAGATGAGAGGAACAGATGTAAAATGTTGTGGTCTGAGAAAGTCTAAAATGTGCTTTTGCTCTGAGTGGAACAGTAAATGTTTGCCAGATGCAGGAGTGAATGACTGCTACCAAGAAGATCACCGTTGACACTTCAGCTAATTCTGATGGGGCTATAGCTCAGGCCAATTGTACACATTCAGAATTACTGGGCAACAATCTGGATTTTGGAGCTCCCTGTTAAACTGAATGAACATATTTTTGTTTGCAAAGAAACCTGCTTTTGTTCATTATCTATAATGGGAAATAGAGTAACAAACAACTACTTTGTGCCAGCCATCACAGAAGGTGACACAAGATATCTACCAAAAATTGCAGAAGAGCAAAGTCAAATGAGAATGACCAACTAAAGTAAAATCACAGGAGGAAAATTGGTCAAGCTAAAAGCTGACACATCCCAAGGACCCAAAAATTGATTCCAGGATTCTGAAGGATCAGAATTACTGTAAGATTTATTAACACAGACTTAAATAATGTGAAATTTATTGTTATGCAGGAGCAGCATGATGCAAAGACATAAAATTACTATAAATTATAAAAATAATTAAATAGTGCAAATGGTCTACTGCACTGATCTGGGTTGAAAATTGGTTAGCAGTCAGAAAGCAAAGAATAGGAATAGACAGATTTTTCTCAGATTGACAGGCTGTCACTGCAAATTCATGATCGGCATTAATAATTCAGATGAGGGGTGAAAATATCGTAATTCCAGTTCGCTCATAATGCAAAGCTTGCTCTATCTGTGAGTTGTGAGGAGGATGTCATGAGTCTTCAAGATGTTTTAGCAAGCTGAATGAGTGTGCAAGAATATGGTTGATGCAACATCATGAGAAAATATTTAGACACTGATGCACAAAACAGAACAGCTGAGAATTTATTATTGGCTAATGTTGATGTTCAAAGGATCCGAGGTGTCATTAAAAGTCAAAATGCAAGTACAGCAGGTAATCTTGAAGGCAAATCAAATGTTGACTTTTATGGTGAGTGGATTTGAACAAAGGACTAATGTTTCTTAATGTCTTGGTAAGATTATACATAGACAATTATCTACAGTTTTGGTCCCCTTCCTTTTGAAATTGGAGCAAAATGGGTCCCATGGATGGCTAGTTCATTGTGTGAGTCAATTGAGTAAATTAAGATTGTATTCTTTGCTGTTGAGAATGAGAGGATTTCTTATGGAAACTTATAAGTTTCTTAGAGGGTTCTAGAGGTAGCTATTTCCCCTGGCTGAGGAATTTAGAGTCAGAGGTCTATATTTATCAGGAGTGCTGCATATGCAGGGCGCTTCATATTAACAAGGATCCCAGCCTTCCATCCAGCATCCTCTTTGACTTTCTACCATCAGGTAGGAGATTCCAATGCATTAAAACAAGAATGGTCAGGATGGACAACAGTTTCTTTCCTCAGGTCAGAAGGCTTCTGAACTCCCTGCTGCATTGCATTCGAAGTGTCACCAGTTAATCTGTTCTATACCTTACAATATTTAATATATGCACTTTGTTTATTTATATGTAGTTCAACGGTAGATTTTGTCCTTACATTCCTAGGTTATTGTGTGTTATATGTGTGATGTGTAGTACTGTGGATTATGCCCTGGGATGAGAAACATTGTCTCGTTTGACAGTATAAACGTATATAGTTAAATGACAATAAATAACTTGACTTGATATGGGAGACATAGAACATAGAAATCTACAGCAAATTACAGGCTCTTCAGCCCACAATGTTGTGCCGACCATGTAACCTACTCTAGAAACTGCCTAGAATTTCCCCGCTGGATAGCCCTCTATTTTTCTAAGCTCCATGTACTTATCTAAGAGTCTCTTAAAAGACCCTATTTTATCTGCCTCTACCATCTTCACTGGCAGTGCATTCCACACACCCACCACGTGGACTAGGTCTTCTCAAAGAGAGCAGAAAGGAAAAATGAAGGAGGGGGAGGATGTTGTGGGATTGCGTTGGAACTGGCAGAAATGCTGGAGGATAACGTATTGGACATGAAGTCCGGTGGAGTGAAAGGGGAGGACCGAGAGAATTCTATTGCGCTTTAGCCTGGGGAGAAAGGTGATAGTGAGAGTTACCATGGAGGCAAGGTGTGCAACGGCTCCATCAACTACGGCAGAAAGCAAGACATGTTTCCAGAAGGAAAGCATTTCCGGCGCTCTGGAGAAAATGATGAGGCACAAATGGAGAAAGTGAGATAAAGAGATGGCAACCTGTGAAATGGCAAGTTATGAGCAGGTATAGGCAAGGTAGCTGTGGGAAGAGATGGGTTTGTTTCAGAGTCATTGTATCACTAACTTGGATGATGTGACATTTGTAGTTTTGTAGCAGCAGTATAGTGCAAAGCATAAAATTTCTGTAAGTTCCAAAACTAAACAGTGCAAAAAAAATGTAATGAGTTTGGGCTCATGGAGCATTCAGAAATCTGACAGCGGAGGGGAAGAAGCTGTTTCTGAATCTTTGAGTGTGTGAGTTCAGGCTCTTGTATCTCTTCCTCGATGGTAGTTATGAGAAGAGGGCACATCCCAGATGGTAGGGGTCCTTAGTGATGCACTGCCACCTGACATTGTCCTTAATGGTAGGGAAGGGTGTGCATATATTGGAGATGGTTGTTGTCTATATCCCATTGGAGCCTTGTGAGATTCTGGGGATTGGAGCCTCTGTGCCAGGCCGTGATGTAACCAGGCAGAATACTTTCTCTTTGGAATTTCATAAGATCTGATCATATACTGAATATCCTCAGACACTCAATAAAATAGGAAGTGTTAGTTGTGAGTCTATCCCCTGAAATGGAGACTTGGGCATCCACACCATGTCTTGAAACCTTAACATAATCATCATGTTAAAAATAGACTTGAATAAAGATTCAGTATATAATGACTTATGAGTTAGGTTATGAAGACTGCTTGCTTTAACTAAGCTTGCTTGCTCTCAATATGTAAAAGTGACAGATAATCTGGTTGATGTGCTTAAAATTATTAGAATTTGATGAGTTAATAATGGAAAATTCTACCTCTATTATGGGAATGGGTTGGGATACAGAACAAGTTGGATGTTAAAAAATGAGAATGGAGCTGATAAAACTCACACAAAGGGAAACATAACTATTGCCACCTTCTCTCCAAATGAAAGTTTCAAAGTAAAAGCTGAAGGTGCTGTCAGACTGAAGTAAATGCAAGCACTCAGCATCTGTGAAGAAAGAAGTGAATGTTTCATCAGTTTTTTTAGGAAAGGGTGGAGAACCACAGTGATAAATAGACCAAAGAGACAGCTAACTGGATTTTGGAACAGACTGAAGGGATTAATATAGTAAACAACAGATTTTTCCCGTTAAAGAGAAATTAAATTTCTTCAAAGATGCATTGAAATTTTGCATTAGTCTGAATTACCAACTGGGGACCAATTTTGCTATTCATCTATCAATTTTGCAAAGTCTGTACTCATTCATGTTGTCTGGTTACCAAGGGATACTTGGATCTGTGTTAATTGGGCATTACAAACAATCTTATGCATAAACATATAGGTTCAGGTTAAAATGCAGTTTTGTATCAGTCATTGGGGAGTGAAAAAAGACAATCGCGAAGAAATGCACTTTATATTTTGGCTCACTTGAAAGCAGTTTTGACTCTGCTTCAGATGTACAGTTCGAGTGGAAGCAAAGACCTGCCTTCCCACCAAGGACACCTCCAATGCATTGTCAAGCTTTACAATTGTTCTGCATACAATAATCTTAGAACACTCGTCCATGAGGTGTTGAGCACCATCAGGGGGGCGGGGTGGGGTAAGGTTTATATTGATTGTAGAGGGAAACTTTGGGCACAATCAGCCACCTTATGCTCAATGTATCCCTCTGCAATCACAATAAAGCCAGGAGATCAACCATGCTCTCACGAGAGTGTCGACGGACAGACTCCGAGCAACGCTAGACATACCTGAAGATGAGGTGCCAACCAAAAGAAACTTCAGCAAAGTACGATGTTGTGCTAAAAAACAAAGACACAGAGTCAAGTGATCTCACAACCATTGGACTGGACTAAATTTGCATTCCTGATATGTCTTATACAGGTGTATAAAATCATGAAGGACATAGACAGCGTAAATGCATAGTCTTTTTTTTCTTCAGGAAAAAGGAACCAAAAACTAGAGTACATGGGTTTAAGGACAGAGGGGAAAGATTTAAAGGGAACCTGAGGGGCAACTTCTTTTTGCAGAGGGTGGTTTGTATCTGGAGCAAGCTGCCAGAAAAAGTTGAGGCAGGCATAATAATGACATTTATAAGACAACCATGTAAGTACATACATGGATAGGAAAGATAGAGAGATATGGATTACATGTGGGCAAGTGGGTCTAGCGTAGGTGGGCACCTTGGTCAGTAGAGATGAGTTGGGCTGTTTCCATGTTGTTTAACTCCATGACTTTATCTGGTTGCAGATGGTAGAGGGCAGTAAAATGAGTGGACCAGGCTCAAAGGACGGCTCATTTTCTACTGTGCTGGTATCAGAATCAGAGTCACTGACATGAGACATGAAATGCATTGTTTTTTGCAGTAGTATAGTGCAAAGAGATATAAAGCTATAGATTACAAAATTAAATAGTGCAAATGAAAGAAATAATGCAGTAGTGTACATTTGTTTATGGTCTGTTCATTAATCTCATGGAAGAAAGGAAGAAGCTATTTCTGAATCATTGAGTATGGGTCTTCAGGCTTCTGTACCTTCTCCCCGATGATAGTAATGAAAAGAGAATATGTTGCAGATGTTGAGGGTCCTTAATGATGGGTGTCATCTTCTTGAGGCAGTATTTCTTTATGATATCCTTAGTGGTGGGGAGGAAATGGCTGAGTCTATAACCCATTGAAGTCTCTCGTAATCCTGTGGTTTGGAGGATCCATATCAAGTTGTGATTCTGCCAATCAGGATGCTGTCCACCAAACTTCTATGAAATTTGTAGGAGTCATACTGAGGAGAATTATTGAATCTCATCAAACTCCTAACAAAGTAGAGCCGCTGTTCATCATGTGGATGTTAAAAACAGGAGCAAGACATTAAAACCCATCTTCAACCAGAATGGTGATTGGGTGATCCATTCCCACTTGCTCCTGAGATACCTACCATCACAGAAGCCAGTCTTCAGACAACTCAGTTCAATCCACATAATTACAAGAAGAGTCTGAGGCTGTGGGACAAGAAGACATCCCTGGTGTAGTATTGAAGACATATGCTCCTGAGCTAGCTGCAAGTTTAGCCAAGTTGTCCACAGTACAGTTACAGCTCTGAGTTCTACCCAACGCCATGGAAAATCACCAGAATATACACTCAGTGGCCACTTTATTAGGTACACCTGGACATCTGGGCCGGCACAGTAGCTTAGAGGGTAACACAATGCTTTACAGGACTAGTATCTTGGATTCAATTCCCGTCACTTGTGTAAAGAGTTTGTAAGTTCTCCCCATGATCATATGGGTTTCCTCCCACAGTCCAAAGATGTACCATTTGATAGGTTAATTGGTCATTGTAAATTGTCCCATGGTTAGGCTAGGGTTAAATCGGGGTGTTGGGCGGTGTGGCTTGAAGGGTCAGAAGGGCCTACACTGCACAGTATGTTAATAAGGAAATAAAAAAAACTCTGCTTGTTCATGTAAATATCCAATCAGCCAAACATGTGTCAGCAACTCAGGATGTGTTCAAGAGGTTCAGTTGTTGTTCAGACCAAACATCAGAATGGGGAAGAAATGTGATCTAAGTGACTTTAGAATAATAGTTGGTGCCAGACCGTGAGGTTTGGGTATCTCAGAAACTTCTGATCAAAAGAAATGGTTGTTGACTTTAGGAGAGCATGGAGTAACCACTCTCCGCTGAACATTGACGGCTCCTCCATTGAGATTGTTAAGATTGGCGGAGAATCTCACCTGGTCCCTCAACACCAGCTCCATAGCCAAGAAAGCCCAGCAGCGTCTCTACTTGCTGCAAAGGCTGAGAAAAGTCCATCTCCCACTCCCCACCCTCACCACATTCTACAGAGGGTGTATCGAGAGCTGAGCAGCTACATCACTGCCTGGTTCGGGAATTGCACTGTCTCGGATCGCAAGACTCTGCAGCGGATAGTGAGGTCAGCTGAGAAGATCATCAGGGTCTCTCCTCCCGTCATTACAGACACTTACACCACACACTGCACCCGCAAAGCTAACAGCATTGTGAAGGACCCCACACACCCTTCATACAAACTCCTCTCCCTCCTGCCATCTGGTGAAAGGTACCAAAGTATTCAGGCTGTCATGACCAAACTATGTAAAAGTTTCTTCCCCCAAGCCATCAGTCTCCTCAATACCCAGAGTCGAGACTGACAAGTACATCATTTATTATTATATTGAAAATTGTTCTTTACTGTGCCCATTGTCTTATATATTATTAATAATTAATTATTGTACTGCCCAGCACTGTTTTGTGCACTTTATGTAGTCCTGTGTAGGTCTGTAGTCTAGTGTAGTTTTTGTGGTGTTTCATGTAGTACCATAGTCCTGGAAAAACATTGTTTAATTCTTACTGTGTGCAGTACCAGCAATTTACGGTAGAAATGACAATAAAAAGCGACTTGACTTGATCTCCTGGTATTTTCATGCACAATGGTCTCTAGAGTTTACAGTAAAAAATTGTGTGAAAAACAATAACATCCAGTGACCAGCAGTTCTGTGGGCAAAAGTGCCTTGTTAATGAGAGAGGTCAAAGGGAAATGACCAGACTGGTTCAAGCTGACGTGAAGGTGACAGTAATTCAAATAACAGCAGTGTGCAAAAGTGTATCTCTGAATGCACAACAGGTCGAACCTTGAAGTGGATGGGCTACGGCCGAAGAAGGATATGAACATGCAGTCACTGGTGACTTTATTAGGTTAAGACAGTACCTAATAAAATGGCCTCTGAGTGCACCTTTTTCACAAAGACCAAATCCAATCCAACTAATTACCGCACATTCAGTTTACTGTTTATTGTTAGCAAAGTGATGCAAATCAGCACTCACTCATCAATAACCAGCAGAATGGTGGCCAGTTTGAGTTTTGCCAGGGCCATAGAGCTTCCGGCTTCAGTAGTGTTGGACCAAACCACGCTATGTACAGCAACTGAGGTGAAGTGAGAGCGACTATCCTTGATATCATGGCATCTTGATAGCATATGACCGAGTGTGGCATCAAGGAGACCTGAGTAAGGCAACAGTCAACTGGCCTTGAGGGAAATATTCTAGCAGCTGGTGTCATATCTCTTACAAAGGTAGGTGGTGGTTGTTGTTGTTGTTGTTGAGGGTCAATAACCCTAGCCCCGGGATATCATTTTCAGCAGCTACTCAGACCCAACCATCTTCAGTTACTTCATTAATGATCTTTCATCAAAATGTCAAACGTGTGGTTGTTTGTGATGGTTATACAATGTTCATTTCCATTTTCAATATCTCAGCAAGACCTAGATAAATTCAGGCACAGGCACAGACTAGTAAGTAACAAGAAACATTCACACCACAAAAGTGTGAGAAAATAACCATGTCTAACCAGCTCTCTTGATTTTCAATGGCATTACAATCTTCAAGTTCTTCATCAAAAGTATCAATAGACAATAGACAGTAGGTGCAGGAGTAGGCCATTCGGCCCTTCTAGCCAGCACCGCCATTCACTGTGATCATGGCTGATTATACACAGTCAGTACCCCGTTCCTGCCCTCTCCCCATATCCCTTGACCCCGCTATCTATAAGAGCTCTATCTAACTCTCTCTTGAATGCATCCAGAGACTTGGCCTCCACTGCCTTCTGGGGCAGAGCATTCCACATATCCACCACTCTGGGTGAAAAAGTTTTTCCGCATCTCTGTTCTAAATGGCCTACCCTTTATTCTTAAACTGTGGCCTCTAGTTCTGGACTCACCCATCAGCGGGAACATGCTTCCTGCCTCCAGCGTGTCCAATCCCTTAATAATCTTATACGTTTCAATCAGATCCCCTCTCATCCTTCTAAATTCCAGTGTATACAAGCCCAGTCGCTCCAATCTTTCGACATATAACAGTCCTCCCATTCCGGGAATTAACCTTGTGAACCTACACTGCACTCCCTCAATAGCAAGAATGTCCTTCCTCAAATTTGGAGACTAAAACTGCACACAATACTCTAGGTGGGGTCTCAACAGGGCCCTGTACAGCTGCAGAAGGACCTCTTTACTCCTATACTCAATTCCTCTTGTTATAAAAGCCAGCATGCCATTAGCTTTCTTCACTGCCTGCTGTACCTGCATGCTTGCTTTCATTGACTGATGTACAAGAACACCTAGATCTCGTTGTACTTCCCCTTTTCCTAACTTGACTCCATTTAGATAGTAATCTGCCTTCCTGTTCTTTCCACCAATGTGGATAACCTCACACTTATCCACATTAAACTGCACCTGCCATACATTTGCCCACTCACCTAGCCTGTCCAAGTCACCCTGCATTCTCATAACATCCTCCTGACATTTCACACTGCCATCCAGCTTTGTGTCATCAGCAAATTTGCTAATGTTACTTTTAATCCCTTCATCTAAATCATTAAGGTATATTGTAAACAGCTGCGATCCCAGCACCGAACCTTGCGGTACCCCACTGGTCACAGCCTGCCATTCTGAAAGGAACCCGTTAATCACTACTCTTTGTTTCCTGTCAGCCAGCCAATTTTCAATCCATGTCAGTACTCTGCCCCCAATACCATGTGCCCTAATTTTGCCTACTAATCTCCTATGTGGGACTTTATCAAAAGCTTTCTGGACGTCCAGGTACACTACATCCACTGGAACTCCCTTGTGCATTTTCATAGTTACATCCTCAAAAAACTCCAGAAGATTAGTCAAGCATGATTTTCCCTTCATAAATCCATGCTGACTCGGACTGATCCTTCTACTGCTATCCAAATATGTTGTAATTTCCTCTTTTATAATTGACTGCAGCATCTTTCCCACCACTGATGTCAGGCTAACCAGTCTATAATTCCCTGTTTTCTCTCTCCCTCCTTTCTTGAAAAGTGGGACAACATTAGCCACCCTCCAATCAGCAAGAACTGTTCCTGAATCTATAGAACATTGGAAAATGATTACCAATGCATCCACGATTTCTAGAGCCACCTCTTTAAGTACCTTGGGATGCAGACCATCAGGTCCCGGGGACTTATCAGCCTTCAGACTCAACAGTCTATTCAACCCCGTTTCTTGCCTAATATAAATTTCCTTTGGCCACTATTACATCTGGGAGATTGTTTGTGTCTTCCCTAGTGAAGACAGATCCAAAGTACCTGTTCATCTGCCATTTCCTTGTTCTCCATAATAAATTCACCTGTTTCTGTCTTCAATGGCCCAATTTTGGTCTTAATTATTTTTTTTTGCTATTCACATACCTAAAGAAGTTTTTACTATCCTGCTTTATATTCTTGGCTTGTACCTCATTTTTTATTGGCGTATTGCCTTTTTTGTTATCTTCTGTTGCTCTTTAAAAGCTTCCCAGTCCTCCGGTTTCCCACTCATCTTTGCTATGTTATACTTCTTCTCTTTTATTTTTATACTGCCCTTTACTTCCCTCGTCAGCCACAGCCACCCCTTACTATCCTTAGGATCTTTCTTCCTCTTTGGAATGAACTGATCTTGCACCTTCTGCATTATTCCCAGAAATACCTGCCATTGTTGTTCCACTGTCTTCCCTGCTAGGGTATTGTTCCATTGAAATTTGGCCAGCTCCTCCCTCATAGCTCCATAGTTCCCTTTGTTCAACTGTAATACTGACACATCCGATTTTCCCTTCTCCTTCTCAAATTGTAGGTTAAAACATATCATATTATGGTCACTACCTCCTAATGGTTCCTCTACCTCGAGGTCCCTGATCAAATCCAGTTCATTGCACAACACTAAATCTAGAATTGCCTTCTACTTGGTAGGCTTCAGTACAAGCTGTTCTAAGAATCCATCTCGGAGGCACTTCACAAACACCCTTTCTTGGGGTCCAGTACCATGCTGATTCTCCCAGTCTACCTGCATGTTGAAATCCTCCATGACAACTGTATCATTACCTTTGCGACATGCCAATTTTAACTCTTCATTCAACTTACACCCTACATCCAGACTGCTGTTTGGGGGCCTGTAGATAACTCCCATTAGGGTCCTTCTACCCTGAGAATTTCTCAGTTCTATCCATACTGACTCTACATCCCCTGTTTCTATGTCCTCCCCTCGCAAGGGACTGAATATCATTCCTCACCAACAGAGCCACCCCACCCCCTCTGCCAGTCAGTCGTGGGGCAGAGCACATAATTAACCAGAAACCGAACAGGTCCAGTCACATAAATATTCTCAATGTAAAGTAGAAAAGATGTTAAGTATCCTTCAACAAATAACCAGCTGGGGGAGCTCAACAGGTTGAGCAATGTCAGTGGGAGCAAAGCAACTGTCAATGTTTCATGTCAAAATCATGCATCTAGGCTGAAAGTGGAGAGGAGCCCTGATGAACAGGAACCCAAGGTGTCTGGTGGACTCCTTATTTATCAGATTCCTGCACTGGTAGCTTAGTCCATTGTGCCCCTGTTTATCTCCCTCCAACACATTACACTCCCGCACTTTGCTCCATCTCCCTCTTTTTCTAATCTTTGTCTGTCTCCACCTATCATTCACATAACCCTGTTTCCCAGCTCCACCCTCCTCCCCTTCTCCTACCTGCTGTAACTACCCATCTGTCCTCCTCAGTCTACCAATCACTGCCCACCTTAAGGATTCATCCACTCCCTCAGGCACACCTTGGAAAAGGCACTGCAGTTACTTGGTCAAGCTACTCGAACTGTACTTCCTCAAGCCATGACCACCACCAGCAGAATGTCTAGGGCTGCATGTGCATGGAAACACCACCCTAGGTCATTTCTAGATAAGGACGTGTTCAGCACAGCTTTGTGGGCTGAAGGGCCTGTATTATGCTGTAGGTTTTCTGTGTTTCTATCTACATGTTCCCTTCCATGTCCCACACCACCCTAACTTGGAAATATATCTCTTTCCTTCACCTTTGTAAATCTTACGTCCTGCATTCCCTCTCGAGTAGCACTTTGGAAACAGTGGTTCAAAAGTACAGTTTATTGGCACTTTTCAAAAGCACCTAGGAGCAGGCAAAAAAATGGGCCTTGTCAATGATGCCCAGGTGTTTATAAATGAATAAAAATAGACATAAGAGACCATAGGTGCTGGGATCTGAATGAAGAAATGCTGACAGAACTCAATGGACCAGGCTGCATCTACAGAGGGAAATGCACAGTCATCATT
The DNA here is from genome assembly GCF_030144855.1 of Hypanus sabinus. NCBI lineage: Eukaryota > Metazoa > Chordata > Chondrichthyes > Myliobatiformes > Dasyatidae > Hypanus > Hypanus sabinus. The sequence continues at coordinate 158,202,825 of NC_082708.1, read as the reverse complement.
TTGGGTTGTGACTATTCATCTGGATTGAAAGACAAAGGGGAGAAAGCCAGTATAAAGAGGTGAATGAGTGGGCTGAGGCAAGAGCTAGCAAGCAATAGGTGGATCCTGGTGAGGATGGGCGGGTAACTGGCTGATGGAGTCACATTTATGGCACAGAGACCTGAGCACAGAATCTAGGCATTAGACAATGTTTGCTCATTCATTTAGATGCAGTCATCCCAAGATGCTACATTGCAGGGAGTTATCATTCCCAGTATCCTGGCTAAAATTTATCCTTCCATCCACTTTGCTAATAAAACAGAGGCAAATATTTTTCACAATGTACATTTGACCATTTTGCTCTGCTCCAGTTATCTCTGAGGGGCATATCATTAATTTATAGATCTTGTGTTCTGTCTTAAATATTTTTGTTATTTATTATTCAAGGGAAGGCATGTACTTGCCTTTCTCTAGTTGCCTTTGATAAGTTGGGAGTGACCTGCCTTCTTGAACCAATGTAGTCTTTGAGGTGTGGCCATATCCACAGTGCCGTAAGGGAGAGAAGTCCAGAGGTTTGACCCAGTGATGAGGAAAGAATGGTGATATATTTCCTAGTGAAGACACATAGTGATGTTCCCAATGCTCTTGATATCATTGTCTTCTGAACTGGTAAGGGTCATGTTTTTGCAATCTGCTGTCTAAGGAGTCTTGGTGAGATGCTACACTACATCCTGTAGAAGGTACAAAGTTCTGTCACATTGAGAGAGTGAATGGTTGTAGATAAGATGCGTACCAAGTGGGCTGCTATGTCCTGTGTGGTATTGAGCTTCTCCACTGCTGTTGAAGCTGCTATCATTGAGGTAGTTGGAGAGTATTCTTCAGCCATATAGATGGGACAGGCTTTGAGTTACTCACCACAGGATTTCAGCTTCTGACCCTCTCTTGTAGTTACTTTGTGGATATAGCTACTCTACTTCAGTTTCTGGTAAATGATAATTGACAGTGGGGGATTCAGTAAAGGTACTCATATGGAATCTCAGGGGGTGATAGCTGCTTTTTCTCTGTAAGGAATCGTACACTATTCTCTGGCTGTAAGAACACTGCATGGAAGTACCCACAAAGCATTTTGCCCAAGCTTATCAATTTATATATTTTCCAGGAAATCATAAGGTCCACCTCAGTTCTTAATGGGATCTTGATGTATCCAAATTGGCTGCTGGCTTACCCAGGGTTCAACAGTGACTATATTTTGAAATAACTTGATTGAGTGTAAACTGCTGTGGGTCACAGAGGCTGAAACATACACTGAAAATCCCAGGTCTTTCTTGATGGTGGTTGTGTTTGTGTTCATTGTGTCCTGCTCCAGAGAACCATTTGATTTCCCTCCACTGTATAAAGATTTAGTGGATGCCGGAGCATTCTTTGGTGCATCAATAAATTTTTTATTGGGCAGTAAAAGCAAATTTATTTTCAAAGCTGTGAGACTAATTGAATTGCATCTAATCAAATGATAAAAGAACCCTTTTGATTTAGAAGCTCAGGGTACATTTAACTACAGCTGGTAGCAGTAATACTTAAAGATAATCTTTCACAGTCTGCAAGGAACTACCTGACTGCTTGACCAGCCAGCTGTCTTCAAATCAAAATAAGATATCCTTTGATAGCACTGCAAGGAAAGACTGGTGCAGATGGAAAGAACTTTGAATACTTACCACTTCATCTCATTGGATCTGACTCATGTGTGATTTTCTATTTTAGTGATGCGAACACCCTTGACCCTGAAGGTTTCATTTATTCTGCTCTCTGGAAGTGCAGTCCTCCGAAGGTCTTCTGTCTGTGTTCGAATTCACACTGTCTTGTTTACCCATCATCATGTGCTTGTTGACCAGTTAAAAACACTTTAGTTCTAAGATGTATAATGCCAGTTATGGAGTTGTACAGTACATAATCTGGCCCTTCAGCCCAACAGGCCCATACTGACCAGTTTCATTTAATTCTTCAGCATGTCTTCCCCTACTT